>NC_090807.1:33152791-33476125 GCF_036512215.1 Solanum lycopersicum | reverse complement strand
GGCGAAGACCTTTGTCTCTTCACACTTTAAGTGATACTATGAGTGAAGGATTGGTTGAAAGGGTAAAGATAGACCCTAAAACAAATATTGTTCAAGCTACTGATAAGTTGTCAGATTTGGATCCAACTTAGTCTGAAATGGATTTCAATGTTAACAAATCAACAGATCTCAACGAAATTTGATTATGATGAGTCAATTGGATTTTAGTCCAGGATCCCTCGTTAGAAAACATATTCAAAAAGAATTTTATCATAAAAAATGGAACCAGTTTAAAACTTGATTTTTTGAGACTCAAGATGATTTAAATAATATTTCTCAAGAGTTTTATGAAATTTGTGTTTTACATAATAAAATTATTTATATTGTTCCATAGTTTATAACTACTTATTTACTTTTATATATCAAAGTTATAGAAAGAACTTTTAAAGAAAGTGACGGCACTATTACTAAATCCATCTATCCTCCTCAAGCTCCTTTTAATTTGCCAAATAATAGTGGGTTAACTTTTTCAGCTTTTCAAAAGTTTATTCAAACAGATGTTGCCCAGATTACTATTCATGAGATTAATAATCTTATTTCTCAAAATAATTATTTGAGTTTATATGTTAAAGTTCTTGGAGAACATATTAGTTCTTTAGATAAAAAATTAGATGAATTAATTATTTTGGAAAAGGAATTTCAAAAAGGTCCAAAAGAAGATAAAGCTTCTACTTCAAAAATTTCTTTGAGTGTTCCTACTCATATTCAGCGTCTTATTGATACTGCTGATTTTAAAGTTAAATCTTTTAATGATTTGCAAAATCTTATTGATAAAATATTGCTTGGTTTAAGTTCAAAACCTATTACAAATGATTTTCCTGAATCAAATATTGCTAAGATTGAAAATCAACTCCTTGGTATTCAAGATCCAAATCAGGATGTTTCGGAGGTAAATGCTCGAAGGTTCAAAACCGGTTATCATAACAAGCAAAGAATTATAGGCAAAGGGGCTTATGCAACTCTCCCTTCAATGATGACTTATTATTATCCTCGTCCTACTCCTCAGGATGTGCTAGTTGAAGAAAGAGATTGAAACCAAACTAACACATCTTACAATGGTAATGAGGTATATGAATGGAATTTGGATGCCTTGACTGAAAGATAGGTTTCCATTATAGTACATTGAATGTTGATGTACTCATCAATTTGTCGTCATACGAATCAGAATACTGATCATGCTATATGTAAAATGATTATAGCAGGATTTACAGGTCAACTCAGAGGACGGTGGGATAATTTCTTATCATCTGAAGAAAAGTATGCAATAAGAAATGCATACAAAGAAAAAGTTAAAAGAAAACTAGTTACTGGTGAAGATGGAAAACCAGTAGAAAAGATTACAACTCATAAAGTTGAAGATGCTGTTTATACTCTTGTTCTTACTATATTAGGACATTTTAATGGAAGATTTTCCAATCAAAATGAGACAATTCAAACTTTATTAAATGGACTCAAATGTAACCATTTGGGAAATTTTCGATGGTATAAGGACACTTTCATGAGTAGAGTTATGGATCTACCTGAAAGTAAATCGAGTTATTGGAAAAATCGATTTATTGATGGTCTTCCTTCATTATTTTCTGAAAGGGTTAAGAAAGTTTTGAGAGGAGATCAACCAGAAATCCCTTATGATAGATTAACTTATGGAAACTTAATAGGGATTTGTACTCAAGAAGGATTAAATCTTTGTAATGAGCTTAAGTTGGCTCAGCAGATAAAAAGAACTCAAATGTCTGAAAAGTCTCAATTGGGAGATTTTTGTACACAGTTTGGAATAGAAGTACCATCTAGTTCTAAACCAAAGACAGGTCAAACTGAAGAAAGACACCATAAAAGACGTCATCGTTCAAAATGATACAAAGAAAAGAAAGAAGAAAAGAAAGCTCATAGAAAGGCAACAAGGTTTGCCAGAAATTTCACTATAAGAGATTTGAAAAATATTAAATGTTATAAGTGTGGACGTTTTGGTGATCTTGCAACAAATTGTAAGGCCGATAAGTTTAAAGCTTTGTAGTTGGATGAACCGACTCAACATAAACTCTATGAGTTATTATATGAATCAGATTCAAATTCAAATTCTTCTTGTGATTCTTCAGATTATAGTACTGATGGTCATGTTGATAATGGTAAGCAAAAATGTGTTAATTGTCCAGGTGATAATTGTACTTGCGGACAAGATGATTTTTATAAATTGCAATCTGAGATGGAAGATTCTTATTTAGATAAATTACATCAAAGTTTTGAAGAATTAACTTTTAAAATGATTTCTTGTGAAAATATTATTGAACTCTTAAAAGATGTTTCTGATGAAAATCTTAGAAATAAGATTTTAGAAATGGCTTCTTCAAAAAGCATCTTCTTCAAAAAACTTTGAAAAAATAAAGAAGAATGAGGTTGAAGATTTCAATCACAATTCTTACAATTATACTCCTTATTCTTTACAAGAAGTATTTTCAAGACTTGAAAAGAAAGGGCAATATATTGTAAAAATCAAAGATACGTGTCTGGATGATTTAAAATTTGAGGTTGAAAACCTTAAGAAAGAGATTAAATCTTTAAAACAAAATCAGTTGATTAATAAGCATCGAATTTCTCAATTAGAAAATGAAAAGGATATTTCTGATTTTGATAAAGGCAAGATTGTTATAGATGAAGAGATTGATACATCTCTTAGTCCTAAATTTCTGGGAATGATGCAAATTGTTACTGCTCATCATTGATATATAAATTGCACCATTCTGATTAATAATGATTTTAAAATTACAAGTATTGCTATGATTGATAGTGACGCTGATGTTAGTTGTATTCAGGAAGGATTAATTCCTTCAAGATTTTTTTAAAAAAACCACTCACATTGTTAAATCTGCATCTAATCATGCTTTAGACATAAAATATAAATTGTCTAATATTTTTATTTCTCACTTTTTCTTTCTGGTTAAAAATCAATTATATCCGCCAATTATACTTGGTACTCCTTTTATTAACGCTATATATCCCTTTTTTTTAATTTAAATACAAAAGGATTTACAACAACTTATAATGGTAATACCATTAATTTTGAATTCATAACTGAACCAGTTACTAGAGATATTAACTCTTTAATTCATTTGAAACAAAAACATATTGATTCTTTACAAATGAAAATTTATAGTCTGAATATTTCAGAGTCTTTACAATCTCCGAAAGTACAAGAAAAAATTAAATTGATTTATGTAAAAATGACAGCTGATATTTGTGCAGAACATCCAAATGCTTTTTGGGACAGGAAAAAGCATATTGTAACCTTGTCGTATGAAGATTCTTTTTCTGAATCAGATATTCCTATGAAATCTCGCCCTTGTCAGATGAATGCTGAATTAGTTGATTTCTATAAAAAGGAAATTGATAGTTTATTACACAAGGGACTTATAAAACCCTCTAAATCTCCGTGGTCTTGTAATGCTTTTTATGTTAATAACGCTTCAGAACAAGAAAGAGTTGTTCCCAGGTTAGTAATAAATTATAAACCTTTGAACAAAGCTTTAAAATGGATTAGATATCCTATTACAAATAAAAAAAGATCTTCTTTCACGATTATATGATGCTAATATATTTTCTAATTTTAATTTAAAATCAGGTTATTGGCAAATTCAGATTTTTAAGGATCATACTTATAGAACTGCGTTTAATGTTCCATTTGGTCAATACGAATGGAACGTTATGCCATTTGGTTTAAAGAATGCTCCTTCAGAATTTCAGAAAATTATGTATGATATTTTTAATCCTTATATGGATTTTATAATTGTTTATATAGATGATATTCTTGTTTATTCTAAAATATTAGAATCTCATATTAAACATCTTGATATTTTCAAAAATATTGTTATAAAATGGTTTAGTTGTATCTAAAACCAAAATGAGTCTTTTTCAGACTGATGTGAGATTTTTGGGTCACCAAATTTGTCAAGGGAAAATAACTCCTATTCAGCGATCCATTGATTTTGCATCAAAATTTCCTGATGAAATTACTGATAAAACTATGTTGCAAAGTTTTTTGGGAAGTTTAAATTATATTTCTCCATTTTATAAAAATTTATCTAAAGATCCTGCTCCTTTAACTGACAGGTTAAAGAAAGGGAAAATGTTACCTTGGAGTAATGATCTTACTGAATTAGTTAAATCTATAAAGCAAAGAGTTAAATATTTTCCATGTCTTACATTAGCAAATCTAAATTGGATTAAAATTGTGGAGACAGATGCTTCTAATATTGGTTATGGTGGAATTTTAAAGCAGATTAATCCCCATGATAAAATTGAATATCTTATTAGATTTCATTCAGGTAAATGGTCTGAATTTCAGTGCAAATATGCGATTTTTGCTCATGAAATGTTATGTATTGTTAAATGTCTTTTAAAATTTCAGGATGATTTATATAATCAAAAATTTATTATTACAACTGATGCTCAATCAGTTAAATATATTTTTGATAAAGATCTTAAACATGACATTTAAAAATTAATGTTTGCTAGGTGGCAAGCACAATTAGCTCCATTCGACTTCGAAATTCTATATAAAAAGGGAACTGGTAATTCACTTCCTGACTTTTTATCAAGAGAATTTTTGTCTTCCTAAATTATTTGTTAAGCATGTCTACTTATCAATATTTTCTTGGTTATAAAACTCTTATAACAATTTTGAGAGTTTTACCTTTAAATGAAGATTTAAAAGAAAAAATTATTGATATAATTATCGATGATTTGGTTTTAGACTTTTTTATACAAGGGACGCCATTTTCTGACCTTTCCCTTGCAGATAATGACTGGGAACTGGATATTTCTGGATATTTTTCGGATTTATACTAATCTTTGTTCCAATTTCGCAGCATGGGAGGTACTGACCCTCCACCATGGTCACAAGTGCGTGTGTCATGGAGGAAGAAACCGCGGAAGAGGAAGATCATCCTCTTCTTCACAACAAAAAAGGTCGTCATACGACTCTTTCTTTCCTGTTATACAGTTAGGAAGTAAAACTCTAATTAATTCAAAGATTGGCGAAGCTTCTTCATCAGCTTCATCTTCTACAAATCTTAGGATATTGCTAAAGATAGTTCATTATATGAACAAATTCAGGCATATTTACAGAAAAAAGAGCAAGGTAATACCTATGCCTCTTTAAATAACTGAACCCTGGAGATGAATATAAGACTCGAACTTATTATGAGTCTATTCTAAGTCATACCGTAAGTGCAGAATTTCAGCATTTCGTCTCCAGTTATGATAAGAATGTTTATAACTTCTCTAAAATCACTATTAAGCAAATTATATCTGCAGAAGATTGGGGAATCTCCACGATGCAGGAGAGACAGGTTTCTGTTAATAAAATAAACATGCATTTTACTTACTGAGATTATATCCAGGATTTTCATAAAATATTTTATTATAATAATGATAAACTTAAACACACATGGTTTTTAAAGGTTTGTGCTCAAGTTTTTACAAAAAATTTACCCAGTTGGTTTATAAACTGGCGGTCTATTCATGGCCCAACGATAAAGATTTTACCTTATAACTTCAATACTTTATATAAACAATGGGTAAAAGTTTCTCCATTTTTAACTGATTTATTTTTATAAGATCATATCTCAAATATTGAAAAAATAGATCAGATGTATTTCTTTATTGAATTTTCTATCCAATGGATCCATAAATGGATTCCAGAAGTGGGTTATACCCCAAATGAAAACACTACTTGTTTATATCAGAAATATTTTACCAATTTTTTGGAAAAATTAAATAGACAAGACCCAGCAACTGGACAATTATATTTACAAGAGTTATTGGATCAAATTACCAATACCATTAAGGCATATCAGATTTCTCCTCAAAAAGGCATTTCTACTGGGAGTTCAATCAAGCGTATTGCTCGAAGAATTTCCATCCAAGATGGAAACAAAGAAGAGATGATAAATGATTATTTGGAAGAAATTAAAAAGATTTTGTTAGAAAATATTTCTGAATTTGATAAGTCAGACACTTCAATCAAAAGTGGACAAAGTGATATTGTTGATGCATAGTCTGTTGACCGAGACATTGAATTGAGAGAAAGCCAGTTGCAGACGGTGGAAGACTTTATCGCATCAATTAAAGAACAAGATAATACAATAATGAAGACTTTGAAAGGAAAGGATAAGATTTGATTCTTCCTTATCAAAAGCATTATATTACTATTTAAGAGTACTGTGTAAAACATTATTTAGGGCCCACATAAGGGATCCATTTTAATTTTTATTTCCTATATAAGAAGCCTCATTCGGAGAGCTAAGTGTGCAAGTTTTGAGTTTTATTTTTCCTCTTGAGTTTTCTCTTTCCCTTTTGTAAAATATTCTAAGTGTGCAATAATAAAAAAGAAGTTTGCTTTAAGATTTATCATCAAGGGATTTCTCTTTTAAGTATTTAATTTTTTTTATTTTCTTTTATTGTTGCCACCTCCATGGCCGACTAAGATAATTTTCATATCTATGCTACCTGCATAATTTCTGTATGATGTTCTTATTTAATATCTAGATCTAGTCAAGTTATAATCTAGTCAAGTATGATGTTCTTATTTTTCCTCTTGAGTTTTCTCTTTCCCTTTTGTAAAATATTCTAAGTGTGCAATAATAAAAAAGAAGTTTGCTTTAAGATTTATCATCAAGGGATTTCTCTTTTAAGTATTTAATTTTTTTTATTTTCTTTTATTGTTGCCACCTCCATGGCCGGCTAAGATAATTTTCATATCTATGCTACCTGCATAATTTCTGTATGATGTTTTTATTTAATATCTAGATCTAGTCAAGTTATAATGAATTCTTATTATAGTTCTGAAATCTTTTATCACAAGTTTTGACTTGGTTTCAAGATGATGGTACAGTCTGATAATACACTATTAATGATAACGAGCATGTGTTATTGTAAGTCCCCTTTAAATGTTGAAGAAAGGGGCAGCCTGAAACCCATGTTAGAACTGCTATACATTACCATGTATATTGTTTCGACAAGCCCCATGCTTGAGTAAAAGTTTATCATACAGCCGAAACTTAGGATAAAATTTTTTATAAACTACAATACGTTACAAGTATAACTTGGTGTACAAAAGCTAGATCTAGATGGCCGAGTGGACTATCGCCAACCTTGTAGATCCTGTTATGGTATTATGGACCGAGCGGACTACCGCCATCCTTGTAGATCCTTTGAGTCCATTTAATAAAGTTTGAATTGTGTCATTTTGATTGGAAAATCTTCCATTAAAATGTTCTAATATAGTAAGAACAAGAGTATAACAGCATCTTCAACTTCATGAGTTGTAATCTTTTCTACTGGTTTTCCATCTTCACCAGTAACTAGTTCTCTTTCAACTTCTTCTTTGTATGCATTTGTTATTGCATACTTTTCTTCAGATGGTAAGAAATTATCCCACCATCCTCTGAGTTGACCTGTAAATCCTGCTATAATCATTTTACATATATCATGATCAGTATTCTGATTCGTATGACGACAAATTGACGAGTACATCAACATTCAATGTACTATAATGGAAACCTATATTTCAGTCAAGGCATCCAAATTCCATTGATATACCTCATTACCACTATAAGATGTGTTAGTTTGGTTCCAATCTCTTTCTTCAACTAGCACATCTTGGGGAGTAGGACGAGGATAATAATAAGTCATCACTTGAAGGGAGAGTTGCATAACCCCCTTTTCCTATAATTCTTTGCTTGTTATGATAACCGATTTTGAACCTTCGAGCATTTACTTCCGAAACATCCTGATTTGGATCTTTAATACCTAGGAGTTGATTTTCAATGTTAGCAATTTTTGATTTAGGAAAATCATTTGTAATAGGTTTTGAACTTAAATCAGACATTTTTTTATCAATAAGATTTTCCAAATCATTAAAAAATTTAACTCTAAAATTAGCAGTATCAATAGGATGCTGAATATGAGTAGGAACACTCAAAGAAATTTTTGAAGTAGAAGCTTTATCTTCTTTTGGACCTTTTTGAAATTCCTTTACCAAAAAATTAATTCATCTAATTTTTTATCTAAAGAACTAATATGTTATCCAAGAAATTTAACATATAAACTCAAATAATTATTTTTATAAATAAGATTATTAATCTCATGAATAGTAATCTGAGCAACATCTCTTTGAATAAACTTTTGGAAAGCTGAAAAAGTTAACCAGTATTATTTGGCAAAATAAAAGGAGCTTGAGGAGGATAGATGGCTTTAGTAATAGTTCCATCACTTTCTTTAAAAGTTCTTTCTATAACTTTGATATATAAAGGATAAACCATGGAACAATATAAATAATTTTATTATGTAAAGCACAAATTTCATAAAACTCTTGAGAAATATTATTTAAATCATCTTGACTATAAGTCTAATAAAACCAAGTTCTAAACTGGTTCCATTTTTTATGATAAAATTCTATGTTTTCTAACGAGGGATCTTGGACTAAAATCAAATGGTTGACTCATCATAATCAAATTTCGTTGAGATCTGTTGATTTATCAACATTGAAATCCATTTCAGATTGAGTTGGATCCAAATATGACAACTTATCAGTTGCTTGAACAATATTTGTTTTAGGGTCTATCTTTACCCTTTCAACCAATCCTTCACTCATAGTATCACTTAAAGTGTGAAGAGACAAAGGTTTTTGCCTTGCTGATCCATAACTAGGACGTTTATGGCTTATAAAAGATATATGCTGAATTTCAGGTAACCTTCTATAACCAGAGAAAGATCTCCTATTATAAACAGGAGAATTATAAACATGAGAATTATCTCAATGCAGACCTTACCATCTTGATTTTGAGTAATATGAGAATAGTCAATATTAGTGACTTCTTTAGCAACCTGTCTTTGAGACACAACATCATTTAAAATTCATATTTCAGGAAAATTAATTTCAACCCATTTAATAGGTCTTCTGGTAGTAATCTTAGATTTAGTAAAGTTAGTTTCAACTAGAATTGTTTCATTAGACAAATCATATCATTTACACAAAGGGTTTAAAGTAGTTAGCAACTTATAATAAATCCTATAAGATAAGCAAATAAGCTCAAATCCAACAGCATAATTATAACCATGAGTCTTAACATTTAATGTTAATGCATCAAGAATATTTCTATCAGATAAAGATAATTGCAAATTGGGTTGCGTATTGAAATAAACTGGTCTATAAGCAACAATAGATTCAATCGAACCCATAAGAGATTGTCGGAAATTTAAATTTCTAGCATCTCGAAGAGCTGCTAAAAATGCTTCAGGAAACCCTTTAAGAGTTAACGGTTTAAAAGCAATCTGCACCATACCGATATGCATCCAGTTATATCTAGATTTATAAGTATCAATATCTCTTTTGTTCAATAGTTGAACAACCTGTTCATCCGAATTAAGAGCCAAAGATTGCTCAGTAGTTTTAACCACCTGCTTAGTAGACAATTTATGAAACCAATCATAATCATAAATTAATCTTGTATCCACTTTAGGGATAGTCCATTTGTTTAACAAATCAAGGTTTTGAGGTATATATACCTCTTCCAATCTAGTACCTTTAATATTATTTTCACTAAAATTCATATATTTGATAAAATTTTCATATCTATGCTTCGCTTTCATTAAATCTGGTACATGTTCCTATAGAATATCTGGCTCTTATACCATAACAGGATAACAAGGCTGGCGGTAGTCCGATCGGCCATCTAGATCTAGCTTTTGTACACCAAGTTATACTTGAAGCGTATTGTAGTTTATAAGAAATTTTATCCTAAGTTTCGGCTGTATGATAAACTTTTACTCAAGCATGGGGCCTGTCGTAATAATATACATGGTATTGTATAGCAATTCTAACATGGGTTTCAGGCTGCCCCTTTTTTCAACATTTAACGGGGACTTACAATAACACATGCTCGCTATCATTAACAGTGTATTATCAGACTGTACCATCATCTCGAAACCAAGTCATAACTTGTGATAAAAAATTTCAGAACTATAATAAGAATTCATTATAACTTGACTAGATCTAGATATTAAATAAGAACATCATACATAAATTATGCAGCTAGCATAGATATGAAAATTATCTTAGCCAGCCATGGAGGCGGCAACAATAAAAGAAATTAAAAAAAATTTAAATACTTAAAAGATAAATACCTTGATGATAAATCTTAGAGCAAACTTCTTCTTTATTATTGCACACTTAGAATATTTTACAAAAAGGAGAGAGCAAACTCAAGAGGAAAAATAAAACTCAAAACTTGCACACTTAGCCCTCCGAATGAAGCTTCTTATATAGGAAATAAAAAGTAAAATGGATCCCCTATGTGGGCCCTAAATAGTGTTTTAAACAGTACTCTTAAAAAGTAATATATTGTTTTTGATAAGGAAGAATCAGATCTTATCCTTTCCTTTCAAAGTCTTCATTATTGTAATATCTTGTTCTTTAATTGATGCGAGAAAGTCTTCTACCTTCTGCAACTGGCTTTCTGTCAATTTAATGTCTTGGTCAACAGACTGTGCATCTTGAATGGAAGTTCCAAATAATAATTTATCATCTCTTCTTTTTTTCCATCTTGAATGGAAATTCTTCGAGCAATACGCTTGATTGAACTCCCAGTAGAAATGCCTTTTTGAGGAGAGTTCTGATATGCCTTAATGATATTGGTAATTTGATCCAATAACTCTTGTCCATATAATTGTCTAGTTGCTGGGTCTTGTCTATTTAATTTTCCCCAAAAATTGGTAAAATATTTGCAATATAAACAAGGAATGTTTTCGTTTGGGGTATAACCCACTTCTGGAATCAATTTATGGATGCATGGAATAGAAAACTCAATAAAGAAATACATCTGATTTATTTTTTCAATATTTGAGATATGATCTTATAAAAATAAATCAGTTAAAAATGGAGAAACTTTTACCCATTGTTTATATAAAGTATTGAAGTTATAAGGTAAAATCTTTATCGTTGGGCCATGAATAGACCGCCAGTTTATAAACCAACGGGGTACATTTTTTGTAAAAACTTGAGCACAAACCTTTAAAAACCACGTGTGTTTAAGTTTATCATTATTATAATAAAATATTTTATGAAAATCCTGGATATAATCTCAGTAAGTAAAATTTTTGTTTATTTTATTAACAGACCTGTCTCTCCCGCATCGTGGAGATTCCCCAATCTTCTGCAGATATAATTTGCTTAATAGTGATTTTAGAGAAGTTATAAACATTCTTATCATAATTGGAGACGAAATGCTGAAATTCTGCACTTACGGTATGACTTAGAATAGACTCATAATAAGTTCGAGTCTTATATGCTTCTCCAGGGAGATATTATCCCTTTGTCAGGTACTTTTGGAGTATATTTCAAGGTTCATTGCTTCTCTAAATAGCAGAATTTTCTAAAAGAAATATAATTTCTTTCGTTGCCGTTTCTTCTGAAACTCTGACTAGGTCAATTTCTTTAGCTAAAGAGGCATAAGTATTACCTTGCTCTTTTTTCTGTAAATATGCCTGAATTTGTTCATATAATGAACTATCTTTAGGAATATCCTTAAGATTTATAGAAGATGAAGCTGATGAAGAAGCTTCGCCAATCTTTGAATTAATTAGAGTTTTACTTCCTAACTGTATAACAGGAAAGGAAGAGTCGTATGACGACCTTTTTTGTGGTGAAGAAGAGGATGATCTTCCTCTTCCGCGGTTTCTTCCTCCATGACCACGCACTTGTGACCATGGTGGAGGGTCAGTACCTCCCATGCTGCAAAATTGGAACAAAGATTAGTATAAATCCGAAAAATATCCGGAAATATCCAGTTCCCAGTCATTATCTGCAAGGGAAAGGTCAGAAAATGGTGTCCCTTGTATAAAAAAGTCTAAAACCAAATCATCGATAATTATATCAATAATTTTTTCTTTTAAATCTTCATTTAAAGGTAAAACTCTCAAAATTGTTATAAGAGTTTTATAACCAAGAAAATATTGATAAGTAGACATGCTTAACAAATAATTTAGGAAGACAAAAATTCTCTAAAAAAAAGTCAGGAAGTGAAATATCAGTTCCCTATTTATACTGAATTTCGAAGTCAAATGGAGCTAATTGTGCTTGCCACCTAGCAAACATTAATTTTGAAATGTCATGTTTAAGATCTTAATCAAACATATATTTAACTGATTGAGCATTAGTTCTAATAATAAATTTTTTATTATATAAATCATCCTGAAATTTTAAAAGACATTTAACAATACATAACATTTCATGAGCAACAGTCGCATATTTGCGCTGGGATTCAGACCATTTGCCTGAATGAAATCTAATATGATATTCAATTTTATCATGGGGATTAATCTGCTTTAAAATTCCACCATAACCAATATTAGAAGCATCTGTCTCCACAATTTTAATCCAATTTAGATTTGCTAATGTAAGACATGGAACTCTTTGCTTTATAGATTTAACTAATTCAGTAAGATCAATATTTCAAGGTAACATTTTTCCCTTTCTTTAACCTGTCAGTTAAAGGAGCAGGATCCTTAGATAAATTTTTATAAAATGGAGAAATATAATTTAAATTGCCCAAAAAACTTTGCAACAAAGTTTTATCAGTAATTTCATCAGGAAATTTTGATGAGAAATCAATGGATCGCTGAATAGGAGTTATTTTCCCTTGACAAATTTGGTGACCCAAAAATCTCACATCAGTCTGAAAAAGACTCATTTTGGTTTTAGATACAACTAAACAATTTTGTATAACAATATTTTTGAAAATATCAAGATGTTTAATATGAGATTCTAATGTTTTAGAATAAACAAGAATATCATCTATATAAACAATTATAAAATCCATATAAGGATTAAAAATATCATACATAATTTTCTGAAATTCTGAAGGAGCATTCTTTAAACCAAATGGCATAACGTTCCATTCGTATTGACCAAATGGAACATTAAACGCAGTTCTATAAGTATGATCCTTAAATATCTTAATTTACCATTAACCTGATTTTAAATCAAATTTAGAAAATAAATTAGCATCATATAATCGTGAAAGAAGATCTTTTTTTATTTGGAATAGGATATCTAATCCATTTTAAAGCTTTGTTCAAAGGTTTATAATTTATTACTAACCTGGGAACAACTCTTTCTTGTTCTGCAGCGTTATTAACATAAAAAGCAGTACAAGACCACGGTGATTTAGAGGGTTTTATAAGTCCCTTTTGTAATAAACTATCAATTTCCTTTTTACAGAAATCAACTAATTCAGCATTCATCTGACAGGGGCGAGATTTTGTAGGAATATCTGATTCAGAAAAAGAATCTTCATACGACAAGATTACAATATGCTTTTTCCTGTCCCAAAAAGCATTTGGATGTTCTGCACAAATATCAGCTGTCATTTTTACAGAAATCAGTTTAATTTTTTCTTGTACTTTAGGAGATTGTAAAGACTCTGAAATATTCAGACTATAAATTTCCATTTGTAAAGACTCAATATGTTTTTGTTTCAAATGAATTAAAGAGTTAATATCTCTAGTAAGTGGTTCAGTTATGAATTCAAAATTAATGGTATTACCATTATAATTTGCTGTAAATCATTTTGTATTTAAATTATAAAAGGGATATATAGCGTTAATAAAAGGAGTACCAAGTATAATTGACGAATATAATTGATTTTTAACCAGAAAGAAAAGGTGAGGAATACAAACCTTACTCTGGCAAATTCAAGTATTAGACAATTTATATTTTATGTCTAAAGCATGATTAGAAGCAGATTTAACAATATGAGTGGTTTTTTTAAAAATCTTGAAGGAATTACTCCTTCATGAATACAACTATCATCAGCACCACTATAAATCATAGCAATACTTGTAATGTTAAAATCATTATTAATCAGAATGGTGAAATTTATAGCAACGATGAGAAGTAACAATTTGCATCATTCCCAGAAATTTAGGACTAAGAGATGTATCAATCTCTTCATCTATAAAAGTCTTGCCTTTATCAAAATCAGAAATATCCTTTTCATTTTCTAATTGAGAAATTCGATGATTATTAATCAAATGATTTTGTTTTAAAGATTTAATCTCTTTCTTAAGGTTTTCAACCTCAAATTTTAAATCATCCAGAGATGTATCTCTGATTTTTACAATATATTGCCCTTTCTTTTCAAGTCGTGAAAATACTTCTTGTAAAGAATAAGGAGTAGAATTATAAGAATTGTGATTGAAATGTTCAACCTCATTCTTCTTTATTTTTTCAAATTTTTTTGAAGAAGATGCTTTTGAAGAAGCCATTTCTAAAATCTTATTTCTAATATTTTCATCAGAAACATCTTTTAAGAGTTCAATAATATTTTCACAAGAAATCATTTTAAAAGTTAATTCTTCAAAACTTTGATGTAATTTATCTAAATAAGAATCTTCCATCTGAGATTGCAATTTATAAAAATCATCCTGTCCGCAAGTACAATTATCACCTGGACAATTAACACATTTTTACTTACCATTATCAAACATGAACATCAGTACTATAATTTGAAGAATCACCACAAGAATTTGAATTTGAATCTGATTCATATAATAACTCATAGAATTTATCTTGAGTCGGTTCATCCAACTCCAAAGCTTTAAACTTATCGGCCTTACAATTTCTTGCAAGATGACCAAAATATCCACACTTATAACATTTAATATTTTTCAAATCTCTTATAGAGAAATTTCTGGCAAACCTTGTTGCCTTTCTATGAGCTTTATTTTCTTCTTTCTTTTGTTTGTATCGTTTTGAACGATGACGTTTTTATGGTGTCTTTCTTCAGTTTGACCTGTCTTTGGTTTAGAACTGGACGGTCCTTCTATTCCAAACTGTGTACAAAAATCTCCCAATTGAGACTCTTCAGACATTTGAGTTCTTTTTATCTATTGAGCCAACTTAAGCTCATTATAAAGATTTAATCCTTCTTGAGTACAAATCCCTATTAACTTTCCATAAGTTAATCTATCATAAGGGATTTCTGGTTGATCTCCTCTCAAAACTTTCTTAACCCTTTCAGAAAATAATGAAGAAAGACCATCAATAAATTGATTTATAACTCGATTTACTTTCAGGTAGGTCCATAACTCTACTCATGAAAGTGTCCTTATACCATCGAAAATTTTCCAAATGGTTACATTTGAGTCCATTTAATAAAGTTTGAATTGTCTCATTTTGATTGAAAAATCTTCCATTAAAATGTTCTTATATAGTAAGAACAAGAGTATAAACAGCATCTTCAACTTTATGAGTTGTAATCTTTTCTACTGGTTTTCCATCTTCACCAGGAACTAGTTCTCTTTTAACTTCTTCTTTGTATGCATTTGTTATTGCATACTTTTCTTATCATCTGAAGAAAGTATAGGTCCCACGGCAAGAAGTTCGGAGAACATGGCAACATGGTGAGGAAGACACAGGTTGCCAAAGGAGATGGTTGTTACATATGCGGTGGACCGCATGTCTATGCAAAGTGCCCTGAATTGAAGAAACTTGGTGCTATCCTGTGAGAGTTTAAAGAGAAGGAAGCACATGAGGAATATCAAGTTGAGGAGACTAAGCAGTTGGGCTTGATAAGCCTATGCAGACCCATCACAAGACAACCACCGAAGCCGCTGAGGCAAGAGAAGCCAAGCCAAGAGAATCTAAGGCATGAGGAGCAGAGGCATGCAGAACCAAGGCATGCGGAGCGCAATACGTCGACATCACAATCAATGGAAGACGTGCACGTGCGATGGTCGACACTGGTGCAGAGGTCAATATCATGGCCAAGACGGCAGCAATGAGGTTGGGGCTGCGTTACCGTCCAAGCAACACCCAACTCAAGATGGTCAATACAGCACTGATTCCCGTGAGTGGATTTGCGCATGGAGTGAGAATCGCATTAGGCGATTGGCAAGGAAAAACCAACTTCACCGTCGCTCCCTTAGATATCTTTGATATAATTCTTGGGCAGGAATTCTTCCAGACGTGTCATGCGGTGATCGATCCTTACCTCCAACAACTTTTGATTATGGAGGAAGGAGGAACATGTATGGTTCCCATGGGTAAGGCACCGAAGATGGAGGGACAGGTCCAACTGACGGCCATGCAGCTCGAGAGGGCCAAAGAGAGAAAGAAGATAATATCTGCAGCTACCATTGCAAGTTAGGGAGAAGAGAATGGTGGTGAGAAGACCTTTCCACCCCGCACGAAGAAGGTTCCAAAAAGGAATGTTTCCGTAATGAAAGAGAAGCCGTTGAGGCACTTTCCTCATAAGAAGGAGGAAGTTCAAAAGATTGGGTCGAGAGAGATCGGGCAACCGCTGAGGAAGCTGCTCGAAGGGATTGATTGAGTGCGTGAATTGATGATCGCAAGACAAAACTCGGATACCGATGCAGCAACAATGCGACGCGATCGTCGCATCAATAGGTGGAAGAGAGTGTGATGTCCCACCACAATTCCAGCCAGATTTTATGTCCGAATGAGGGAGGAGGATCTAGAGTCTTGAATAGGTTTGCAGAGATCTCTAGAACCTTCTAGTTTTGTGGAGAAGACTAGAGAGTTCCCTCGGATTCTCTAGAATACTTTAGATCTTTGTAGAAGAGTTTAGCATATTCTAGATAATGTAGAATTCTCTCGAATATGGAATAAAGTGTTGTTAGTAGAAGGACTTGTAGAGTAAATTTTATTTACACTTAGGCCCTTAGGATGTAGTATAAATAGGAGGGCCACTCATTAGTAAATCATCCATCCAACAACCAATTCTCTTTTCCTCTTTCTAAGCCTTTCTTTGCATTCTCTTAGCTTTCCGAGTCTTAAAGGCTTACTTGAGCTGACAAGATCATGAAAGAATCGTGAGTAAGTTGTCGAGTGCCGTATGGAGTCTTAGTAAATTCTCTAGGACCGTGACATATGGCTGTCTCAATGTGCCAGGTTTCAAACCAGAAGACCCAACAAAATTCTTTGTTCGTTTTCTTACTCTAATATGCCTAGAAACGAACAGTTTCTTTCCAGTCACTTGGATTCAATTTATTTATAGAATTACACTAATATACTCAATATATCACCCAAGAAACTAACTTTAATATCAATAATTCATCAAAACACCAACAAAACAAGATTTAGAATGAACTTGAAGAACACCTATCAAGAACTCTAATATTTCATCTTTATGAATGAAACTTCGCTTAAAATAACATGATTGACGTTTGGGTGAATAGTTCCAACAATACATACGCTTACATACCTCTTAGATATCAAAATCATGGTTAAAAATTCGCTACAACATGCAAGAATCTCGATGAACGTTTGATCATCTCCCTTTTTCCCTTTTTCTTATTCTTGAACTCTCAACTAAAACCCTAGACGTATTTTAGGATTACAAAACTGAACCTAATAGGATTAGACCCCTGAAACATTACTAAAAACAAATTAAATCTGATTGTATAAAGAAAAGACGATAATACCCTTTAGTATTTCAGGTAACTTTTCTTAACTAGACAACCTGACTTTAAAAGGGAATATCTCACTCATCCAAACTCAAAACTTAGAAAACTTGGAGGCTTTGGAAAGTTAAATTAAATACCTTTCATTGGGTACCGTGTAGCATCTAACTCATCTTGTATTGAAATTTATGGTCATTTGAAGTTGACCCAAAACATAATGAAACTTAAGAATGACTTGAATGAATTCTCTTTAATTCTTCTTTGAACTCAATGTGTTACATCTAGTGATCTTAACACTCAAAAAATTTTGATTTCCTCAATAAAATTCTGCTCACAACGAAGGATGATTTGATTCTTTGTTCGAAAAAAATTCTAGGGTGTTACATGAAATCCTTCAGAATTTAATTATTTTGTTTGGTAATGTAGGTGAGAAATCTGATTAATTGCATGGCATGGCTAGGGACGATGCAAAGATAAGTTTTTGCAAGATTTTTTTATCCTTTTTATGTTAAGTAGATTAATCTTTCATTCAGTAAACTTAAAATGCATTTTGTCCATAACACATTGAAATCTATATTCCTAGATAGATCATAAAAAATAGGAAAGCCAAGCACTTACGACACGGAGAAGTAGGCTTGATGAAGAGGATATTAGAGTAGTCATTCTTCCGTTCACCACCACAATTTGAAGGACAAAGAATTTTAGATTTTGAGAGGTTGGTTTTTTTATTTAACTAAGCCATAAAATTATTGAGAGTATATCGGAAGGTAACGCCATCAACTCTAGAAAATAATGTGAGGGTATCATCAAAGAACAGATTGGAGAGGTTTAGCCCAAACTTGTTGATTTTGTAGGGAGCCAAAGTTTGTTTTGGACTTATACATTTATGACTAAGGGAAGTCCTTTCATACAAAGTATGGGGATGTAAGGAAGATAGGTCCCTAGATTTGTAACACTCCGGAAATATAATGAACTAAAGTAGATCCTAACATGTAGTCTAGTAGCGTAAATAGGGTTAAAAGTAAAGAATAGAGTCCTAAAATAACATTCCTAATATAGTATTAGTGTTTTAGTCCCCAAGCGTCAAGACATGACCACAAGGACCCTTGTGAGGAGGACCCAAAAGAAGGCTTAAAAAGCTGTAAAAATGATTAGTAGGACACACGGATCGGCACCCATGAATTGTAGGTAGACCCACACCTTGTAGGTGGGGGTTGTGTTCGAGGCTTGGCCTCCTCTATTTCTTCAAAGTTAGAGACCCAAATAATGGATTACCATAAAGGGGCATGTGTAACACCTCAATTTTTTTTCAAACAAAGACAAGAATCGTTAATCGTAGTGAGTGATATTTCACCAAGGAATTGAAAATTTCTTAAGTCTTAAGGTCGGTTGATACGCTCAAACTTACTTCTCAAATGAGAAGTAAAGCGGTCGCGTCAAGTAAATAACCCAACTAATGAGGTTGGGATCGTTCCCACGAGGAAAATAGTCTAGACTTAACTTCAACTTGTTATTACTATTGTTCGGTTGATGACTTCCTTAAAAAGTAAAATCATAAAAAGGGGGGTTTGTATTTCCTAATGAGTAAAAATAACTAACGAACTTGAAAGAGACACTTAACAACTTTTAATTTTGGGTTTTAATCAATTAATTAAAGCAGCTAGGGTTTACGTGTTCCCCACATGTTCATAACTTGATAATTCTAACTATAACAATTCTTTCCTAGTATCTTGCATGCAAAGTGATAAGTTATGTATTTCTAAATCCTTGGTCCGGCATCTAGAAAACCTCACTCCGCACCTTGGTCCGGCTACGTGTGTTGCTTTCCTAACCCTTATCTTTACCTCATATTAAGCATCGTATTCGATATTTGACTAAGTTATTACCTTGTACCAATCAATACTAGCCTATTAGATAGTATACACTAAATCTATGTTAATAATTCTTTTCCTATAATCTACCTCCTTGGTCCGGCAAGTAGAATTAAGGCAAGTTCTAATGTTGATCATCCGTTAAAAAGACTTCTAAGCGAAAGAATTATTAATACATGCAAGACACTATTCTAGAATTGTTATTTTAGCTAGGGTTTATCTCATTATTTGCCTATGGTTCCCACAACCCTAGTTATGGAGTTTAGTTCCTCATAGCCATAAACACAATATTCAAATATGTTAAATAAGAATTCATGTACTTACTTCAATGAGAAAGAATAAAGTCCGAAAATTTGCTTGATTAATCACCAAAAATCACTTGTAAGAATCTCAAAAAATCAAACACTAATACACAAAGTCTAATAATATGATGTCTAATCTCCCAGAGTCTAACCTCAAAAATGAGGTTTTTCGAACTATTTATAAAAAATAAAAACCTAATTACACAAGGATTCTAATTACTGGAAATCTGCCAAAACGCGGCTGGGTCGACGGACCACGCGATGGACTGTCGTGGTCGCAACGGACCGTCGTGGACTCCGTTGTCCCATACTTGGTGCAATTTCTTCTGCTGCTTTCTTCCTTCCCCTCGACGGCAAGTGTGACGGACCGTCGTAGGCCCAACGGTCCGTCAAGGGTCTTCGTTTCAAAATACTTCAACTCTTGGAATCTGGGTACTGGGATCACTTCTCTGATCTTCACGACGAACCTGCAGGATGGACCATCATAGCCATGACGGACCGTCACAAGCTTCGTAATCCCACACTTGGTCAAACTTCCCCATCTTCCTTCAGCAGCTTCTCTACGCTGCCACCTACGGGCCGTCACAGGCACGACGGACCGTCATAAGCTCCGTAGGTGGTCTCTTCTGCATTTTTTTGCTCAAAATCTCCGCTTTCAGCTCTGGACAGATTTCCTGCAAAACAAAGAGAAACTTATATCAAAATTAACACAAAAAGGCTTTCGGACACACTAAACTTAAGAAAAAAGTATTAATTATACCATGAAACCACGGTATATAAACACCCTCAACTTAAATTCGTTGTTTGTCCTCAAGCGACGCACTATGACTCAAATCTATTCATGCTATCACTATTAGGCTTGAATTTTGTGGGATTCAAACATGACACAAACTCAACATGCACTAACAACTATCCTCTTCAATTTCTCACCGAGGTGATAACAATTCCGGTATTGCAACTAGTGTCCTCACTTTAGAACAAAATCCTTATTTTTCACACAATGATTTCAGTTTGAGTATAAGGATTACATTTCAACACTCGCTCTCAGAACAAAGTCACACTCATTCATACCTATTTCCATAAGCTTGCCCTTATTTTCACTGCCTTAAGTTCGCTATACAACCCTTAGGATCACGATAGGACTTTTTTTAGCTTGTAACGTAGGCTCAGAGTCAGGTAAGGTATATTTAGGTATAGTTTAGTGACTTTTTGCCCTCCTTGACATATCGGCTAAACCTTCCACTTTCTATCACTTTATCTTGCTCAGTTTCTCCTATTCTTTCACCTTGCTATTTCCCTTCTTTCTTCATTTGTGTAAGTGACTCTTTTCTTTTCTTGTTTGTAATTCTTGAATATTTCTCTTTTTCTTTCCTTTTCTTTCAACGAGTGCTTGAGTCACTTTACTTTTGTTCTTTCTCTCTCTTTGTTCTTTCAACCCCACTTTCCAGAGCATTTCTCAAAACAGCCACCCTTAACTCATGGCTTTGCCATGAGTCAAGGTACACAATACCCAAAGTCGGTTCAGGGCCATAACGAAGGTTGTTTATGCATTAGACACCCTCAACTTATGCTTTTGGCATAAGCTGAGGTGCACATGTCCAAGTAGGGACCAGGGCCAACATATTGTTCCCAGAAAAGATCAGTTGGGGTGAAAAAGAAAGGTCTAATTTTAAGCTCAAATTATTTGGATCAAAGAAAGATAACTTTCATTTGGTTTCTTTTATTTAGGCTAGAAATGAGCTATCTTGAATAAGGGCCTATGATCCTTTCCTAATTGTCTATTACAGCTTACTTTTAGCAGGAATAACCAGGCAAGTTCTACCTCAGTACCAGTAGTGGACTATTCAAATTTCCTCACACTCACTTGACATCTCATCACTATACCAGATTATCAGACACCTAGTTCGACTTGAAGATTTAGGGTAATGCAATGGTGTAACTTTATTTCATGTTTAGAGCCACACAATTATCAGCTACTATGCCTAGTCATGCAACATTTTCCAGTTTTATGAGGATATCATTTTAGCCATCATGCTTCAGAGTTAAACTATGTACAAAAGATATAACGTGCCGGTTCAAAAGAAAAAGTAATCAGTCTTTTGGGGAAAAATAACACAGGCAAGAAAACCCCAAAAGAGGATAAAAAGTTGGGCTACTCAGACTTCACCCTTACCCTGTGGCGCATAGTGCCGTCGATCAGCAAGCTGGTGGGTCCGGTTTCCCGGAACCCACATCCTCTGCAATCTGGACACCCTCAGTGGTGTCCTCAGCAATTTGGACACCCTCAGTGATGTCCTCAGTAACAACCGCACCATCAGTAGTGCCTCCTGCTGTCTCTACAGTGCGGGAGCTAGACGCTCCAGCCGCTATCTACGATGCTCTGATTTGGTGTGCCTCCGCCTCAGCAAGTGAGGCTCTCCTCCGCTATCTACGATGCTCTGATCGACCCCTATGCCTCTTGGCACTCTCTCGAGGGGAAGGTGGGGGAATTTCTAAAGTAGCAAACAGGGCCGTCAATACAGTGTCCTCAGCAGGCTCGACAGGCTCCGACACTCTCGCCTCTAGGATCGTGTCGATATCTGCACGAAGACTGTCGACTGCAGCCTGAAGAGTCGACACATCTACCGGAGGGGCTGGGCTGGCTAACACTCTCAACTCAAATGCATCTAGGCGCTGGTTAACCTCAGCAATCTTCCGCTCGGTAAACTGCTGCATCTTCCTCTCTAGACGCGCCTCAAACTCAGTGATCGACTTCTGCATCCATTGCTGGATATGATGCAGAAGAGTGGCCATTTGTGCCTCAAGTTTTTGGACCCTAGCAAGCGGGACCAGTGTCGGTAAAGGGGCTGTGTGAGAGGAGCTCAGGGCTGGGCAACTACCAGGGATAGACTTGACTGGGGTAGTGTTAGTGGACGCCTGTGTAGCGGTGCGGGCCTGGGCTACCGCATCCGCAAGATCATCAGCAAGTGGGGGCAGCTCTGGATGGGGCCCTCTGCGTGGAGCCAACTCATTGGCCTCGTCTCTGATGAGGCCAACGTCTACAGTGCCCTGCGGGGTCTTCAACTGATCTATGTGCCATATGGGCACACCTGCGGACCTGCAAAGGGCAAAGATCATTCACGGGAAGGGGTAGGTAGTAGTGACCTTGAATGCCCTCTCGTGCATGACTGCCTGGAGAAGCCATGCGAAGTCCACCTCAAATCCGGCTATCATTGCCGCCATCAACACTGCTCAATCCAAAGTAACGATGTTCTCAGCAGCTGTGAGGAAAAGGTAGTGACGGACAAGCAGCCATAGGAATTTTGTTGTGAACGTGAGGTTGGCCTTCTTGATGGCCCCTTTCGGCTCAGTCACCTAATCTGCACCCTCTCCGTCAACTGATAGGTGCAGGGACATCCACCTCTTGGTGGTCTCTTTCAGTGCTTGCTCGCGCAAGAACTGGCCATCCTTCACTATCTGCCAGTGGTAGTCAAACTCGGTAATTTGGGGAGTCCGCGTAGCATCTGCACTCTCACCGTATAGTAACCGGTGGATAGCTGGCAGGGAAATGTCAACCTGCACGCCCCGGACTCGAACCTGCTCTAGTGGGGCCTGTTTAGCGGGAGCAGCCCGCCTATCGATCTGTGATCGGAGAGTCGCTACATAGGCTGCGTAGAACTCTCGGACCATTTCATCGCTGTATCGTCCCAACAGATGGGCTGTCCACTCTAAGCGATGCCTGGTGAATAGGTTGTGAATCTCCGGCATCGATGGGAGACTCCCTGTAAGTACCCGCCGCTCCAAGGTGAGTGTCCGATTCATTACTCCTTTATCAGTGAAAAATTTGGCGTCGGAGTAAACTTGAAACTGGCCTTCGACACACCACCGGTTTGGCTGGTCAGAGGCTGGGGTAGGGACCTGGGATGGTGCACCGGATGTAGAGTCTGAACTGTCAGCCTCATCAGACGAGGCCGACGCTGCAGCAGTGGCGGGTGCGGGAACCTCAGCAGAGCCTGAAGCTTTCTCGGACCAGGATACTCCTAAGGAGCCAGATGCTCCTTCCTCATTTGTGGCTGACCCAGAGGGTGTGCCGGTTAGTGTGCGCTCCTCATCAGACTGGGAGGCAGTGACTACGCCGGACGCCACCGTCTTGAGTGTGGCTTTGGGGGCACGTGCAGCACGGAAAGGTGCAGAAGTGCCTGGGGGCACATATTCAGGGTCCCGCTCATAATCAGAGCCGATGATCAAGCGTGCAGACGGAGCGACATACTTAGATCGCCCGCGTGCGTACGTGCGGTCTTGCTTGGGTGCCATAGTAGTTAGTACCTTCAAAGGAACACTATTAGTAAGAGTAGTGGCAAACAAGACAGGCAAGCCTATACGACATAAAACATTGAAAATAGTGTGTTAGTGATAGGGAAACTGTATCACACGATGGGCCAGATGACGGCTCGTCGTGGATATGACGGACCGTCATGAGGTCCGTCATGTTGTACTTAGTCTACGTATATATAAAGAATCTTGAAGGAGGGGTCTCTGACCATCATGACGGTCAAGCAGGACGGACCATCGTTGGTACGACGGTTTATCGTAAGAGTCCGTCGTAGGACACTTAGAAAATGTTGGGAGACCCTTATCAGAGGGTTCTCTGACCATCATGACGGTCGTGCAGGACGTACCGTCGTTGGTATGAAGGTCCGTCGTAAGAGTCCGTCGTAGGACATTTAGAAAATGTTAAGAGACCCTTATCAGAGGGGTCTCTGACCATTATGAAGGTCGTGCAGGACGGACCGTCGAGGGGACGATGATTCGTCGTAAGTGTCCATCGTAGGACACTTGGAAAATGTTGGGAGACCCTTAGAAGAGGGGTCTCTGACCATCATGATGGTCGTGCAGGACGGACCATCGTGGGTATGACGGTTCATCGTAGGACACTTAGAAAATTTTGAGAGACCCTTAGAAATAGGGTCTCTGACAACCAGAATGGTTGTGCAGGACGGACCGTCGTGAAGACAACGGTCCGTCACAAGTGTCGTTGGGACAGGATGCTAGGGCTTTTGACACGGACCCTATGACGGTCTGTCGTGTGTGCGACGGTCCGTCATCGGGGTCTCATTCTGAGTAGCAGTGTTAGAACTGGGGGTACCCTATGCATCCCCGATGAAACCACATGGTCTTGTAGTGTTGTGGACCTATATGTGTCTATCCCAACTACCTAGGAAACTACCAATGCAAAATCACCTATGCCTAGGGTTATCAACATGGCACATTCGAACATTTTGAGCCTAAGTTTAGACATAAGCATATAAAGGAAACAGTATACGACTAAGAACTAAGCTAATACTAACTACTAAACAAAAATGCAAGATAAATGAGTATAAATTTAGAGACACATACCTTGGAAATGGAGAAAAATACAAATGGAGAATGATTCAGTTGGCAAGGTAGACACCTACAACAGCAGCACCGACTAGTGGATGATAAGTATAAGGCTTAGGAGGATTTTGGGAGCAATGATCAGTGAGGGGAAGTGTGGAAGTTGAAAAGAGAGGGGAGATGAAAGGAATAAGGAAGTAATGGGGTGAAATATGGAGGGGTGGGGAGTATAAACGGTCAGATTTTGAAAAGGGTCCAGTCAGGTCGGGTCGGGTAGAATTCATTAATCACGCAACGGTTCCCCAACGACGGTTCATCGCACTTGCGACGACCCGTCGTAGGTTCCATCGTGGTGTGACGGATGCATACGACGGTCCGTCGCATGTGCAATGGTCCGTCTCATGCGCAATGGTCCGTCGCATGCGCAACGATCCGTCGCATGCGCAATGGTCCGTCGCATGCGCAACGGTCCGTCGATGTATCCGTTAGTGGCTGCTGCGGAGTAGTTTTCTGCAGAATATCCTGGTGATGTGACTGTAAATTTAAAACCCATTAATAGAAAAATGTTACCATTATTAAAAAGACGATAAGTATTGGGTTGCCTCCCAACAAGTGCCTGATTTAATGTCGTGGCACGACTGGGGCCACTTGATTACTCAGACTTCATCAAGATGGTATGCCTCGACCACTTCATTCGCTGATTCACCATGCCCGAGATAGATTTTTATGCGCTGTCCATTCACCTTGAACCGCACACCCTCCTTAGTTTCCAACTCAACTGCTCCATGAGGGAATAGTTGGGTAACCGTGTAAGGACCAGTCCATTTGGACTTGAGTTTGCCTGGAAACAAGCGCAATCTGGAATTGAATAGAAGCACCAAATCCCCGACCATAAAATATCGTTTTTCAATTTTGTTGTCATGATACTTCTTCATCTTTTCTTTATATAGGGCTGAGCTTTCATAGGCTTTCAAGCGAAATTCATCAAGTTCATTCAACCCATTTAACCGTTGCTCTGCAGCTTCACTCCAATCCATTTTTAACTTCTTCATAGCCCACTTGGTTTTATGCTCTAACTCAACCGGAAGATGACAAGCTTTCCCATATACAAGTTGGTATGGAGACATACCTATGGGAGTCTTATATGCTGTCCGGTAGGCCCAAAGAGCATCATCAAGCCTCCTTGACCAATCCGTTCTACTAGCATTCATTGTTTTGGACAATATCTGTTTGATCTCCCGATTCGATACTTCAACTTGCCCACTAGTTTGAGGGTGGTAAGGAGTGGCCACATTATGGAGAACACCGTATTTCTCCAATAACCCCTTGAACAATCTGTTGCAGAAGTGGGAGCCCCCATCACTAATAATGGCCCTTGGGGTGCCAAAACGGGAGAATATATTCTTTTTCAAGAATGCAGTGACACTCTTCCCTTCATTGTTTGCGAGGGCTATGGCTTCGACCCATTTAGATACATAATCAACTGCTACAAGAATGTACTTCATCCCATGAGAACTCACTAAAGGGCCCATAAAGTCAATACCCCACACATCAAATAACTCAATCACAAGAATGGGGTTTAGAGGGAGCTCTTGATTTCTTGAAATACCACCATCTCGTTGACATTTGTCACATGCTTTAGCAAACCCATGAGCATCTTGATGAAGAGTTGGCCAATATTAACCACATTGCAATATCTTGTGAGCGGTTCGAATACCACTGTGATGTCCGCCAACAAGTGAAGAATGGCATGCCTCCAACACACTCAACATTTCACATTCTGGCACACAACGCCGAATAAGCCAGTCGGCACAACTCCTATACAAGTATGGTTCATCCCAAAAGAACTTCTTCACATTGTACATGAACTTTTTCCTTTGATGAAAGGACAAGTCCGATGGAACAATATCACTAGCCAGATAGTTCGCAAAATCTGTGAACCATGGAATCAAGTCTTGTGAAGCAGCCAATACATGTTCATCGGGGAAAGTATCATCAATGTCAGTCTTATCCTCTAACTCTCTCATAGCTTCATCCTCTAGACGAGACAAATGATCAGCAACTTGATTTTCAGTCCCTTTTCTATCCAGCACTTCAAAGTCAAATTCTTGCAGCAGTAATACCCAATGAATCAGCCTTGGTTTTGCATCCTTTTTCGCCATCAAATATCTCAATGCTGAATGGTCAGTATGCACTATAACTCTAGTACCTAGCAAATAGGAGCAAAATTTCTCAAAAGCAAAGACTACTGCGAGGAGTTCTGTCTCAGTCACTGTGTAGTTCTTCTGAGCTTCATTGAGCGCTTTACTAGCATAGTAAATTGGGTGAAGTATTTTGTTTCTTCTCTGTCCCAATACTACACCAAGAGCCACCCCACTAGCATCGCACATTACCTCAAATGGACTGTTCCAATCCGGAGAAATAATGATAGGCGCAGACACTAACTTTTCTTTTAGCTCACCGAACTCTTTAAGACAGGATTTATCAAAACAAAATTTACATTCTTTCTCCAGCATTTGCACAATAGGTGTGCAATCTTTGAAAAGTCTTTGATGAATCTCCGGTAAAAACCTGCATGCCCAAGAAAGCTTCTCACACCTTTCACAGAGATCGGCGGGGGAAGTCTCTCTATTACCTCAACTTTAGCTCGATCAACCTCTATTCCCTTTTCTGAAATGCGATGACCCAACAGAATACCCTCTTTCACCATGAAATGACACTTTTCCCAGTTTAGTACCAAATTATAGTCTTCACATTTCTTAAGAACCTCAGATAAATTGGTCAAACACCCGCTCGAATGAATCACCAACCATAGAGAAATCATCCATAAAAACCTCTATAGTATCCTCCACCATGTCAGAAAATATTGACATCATACATCTCTAAAAGGTTGCGGGTGCATTGCACAACCCAAACAACATTATTCTGAATGCAAAAGTCCCATATAGACAAGTGAAAGTGGTTTTCTCTTAATCTTTTGGTGCAATAGAAATTTGATTATACCCCGAATACCCATCAAGAAAACAATACCACCCTTTTCCGGCAAGTCTATCCAACATCTGATCCATGAAGGGCATAGGAAAATGGTCTTTTTCAGTCCATGAGTTCAGTTTACGGTAATCCATACACACCCTCCATCTAGTAACCGGTCTCATTGGAACAAGTTCATTCTTTTCGTTGGGGACCACATTCATTCCCCCTTTCTTAGGTACACACTGAACCGGGCATACCCAACTACTATCGGCGATTGGATAGATTACTCCAGCATCCAACCACTTGATGATTTCCTTCTTCACAACCTCTTGCATAGGAGGATTCAAGCGTCTCTGGTGCTCAATACTCGGCTTATGATCAGGCATGAGTTGGATTTTATGAGAGCAAATACCAGGAGGGATCCCAATAATGTCCGCAACGGTCCACCCAATAGCTCTTTTGAACCTTTTTAGTACCTTCACCAAACTCTGAACTTGTTGTTCATCCAGGTCTGATGCAATGATTACTGGCAAAGTGTCACCATTTCCTAAGAATTCATACCTAAGATGAGGTGGGAGAGCTTTTAATTCAACTTTTTGAGCTTCCTCTATAGATGGTTTAGCGGGTGGGGACTCACGATTCTTCATATCAAACTCAAATTTCTTCAGTTTAAACCGAACATCACCTCGGTCAAGAGCCGCGACTGATGACTCATACTCTTTAATGCAATCGCTATCAAAGTTCATTATCACTGCTGCTAATGCTTCGACACCTAGACGTTCTTCTATTTGTGTCTCAAATGTCTCACCCATGTTGTAGGATATAGAAGATGCCGATTGGAGCTCACCACTCTGCCTCATGGACCTACAAATATTAAAGGTAACTTCCTCATTGTTCAACCGAAATTTCATCTGCCCCTTTTCCATGTCTACTAAGGCTCTTCTCGTAGCTAGGAATGGCCTCCCAAGGATAATAGGCACTTCAAAATCAACCTCACAATCAAGAATAACAAAATCGTCCGGAAAGATGAATGACTCCACTTTTACTAGCACATCATGAAGTATTCTTATGGGCCGTTTTACTGTTCGATCAGCCATCAGTAGCCGTATCGCAGTGGGCTTTGGGTCACCCAAACCCAACTTCTTGTAAATCGAGAGGGGCATGAGATTTATGCTTGCCCCCAGATCACATAATGCTTTAGCAAAATGTAATAGCCCGATTGTACAAGGAATAGTGAACGCACCCGGATATTCTTTCTTTTGGACCAGAGATCTTGTAGCAATAGCACTACAATGCTGCATTTTATCATCATCCTCAAAAGTAACTGATCTTTTCTTTGTGACCAAATCATTCATAAACTTGGCGTAACCGGGCATTTGTTCTAAAGCTTCTACCAAAGGGACATTGATAGAAAGTTGCTTCAACATTGTTATAAAACGCCGATATTTGCCATCCTCAGTCTTTTTCACTAATCTTTGAGTAAATAGGGGTGGTGGCCTAGGCATGGGAGTTACCTTTTTAGGCACTTCAGCATCTTTTGCAATGTTATCCTGTAAATCAGCATCAACATTTACCACTTTATCAATATCTTTTGTCACCTCATTCTCATCAGATGGCATAGGTGGGTCAATGGTTTGCTTGCCACCGCGAGTAGTAATTGCCATACAATGTCCATCATTTTTCAGATTTTGGATAGTGTTGCTAGGAAGAGTGCCCGGTTGCCGTGTATTCACAGTTGCAGATAATTGGGCCAATTGTACCTCAAGTTGCTTAATCGATATTGCATGTGTATCAACTTTTTTCCCAATACCCACTAAATCATTCCTCAACTCTTTATTGCACTCATCACAAGCATCAAACCTCCTCATCATTTTATGCACCATATCCTCAACTCGCGACATACTACCTCCACCATCCCTAGGAGTACCTTCACGATTTTGAGGAGGAACATAGGGTCCATTCCTGTCTTTTCTATTACCATAGTTACCCCTGTTGAAGTTGTTGTCGCGATTGTAGTTTCCATCTCGGACATAATGACCCTCACGATTATAGTTACCATAGTTCCGACCTTGGTTCGCTTGACCTTGGTGGCAATTCTCCTGATTAGAGCCTTGGGCACTTCGTCGGAAACCCCCCACCTGTTCATTTACTACATAGTAATCCTCCTCATAATAACACTCATCATTTGGAGGTGGTGGTTTAGCCAAGTAGTTGACTGCATTAATCTTTTCTGCACCCCTAGTGACATGTTTTAGTACCAACCCAAGATGAGTTCTCATCTGAGCCATTTCTTCATGAATATCATCTGTGGCTGGGTTGTGAGTGGACTGCACTGCAAAGGTGTTTCTCCCTGTATCGGACTTCCTAGTACTCCAAGCTTTGTTGTTACGGGAGATTTTCTCTAATTTCTCAGCAATCTTAGCATAAGGGTATTCTCCATAAGATCCACCTGCTATAGTGTCCAACACCACTTTATTGTTATCATCGTGTCCCCGATAAAAATATTCCTTCAGTGACTCATTATCAATACGGTGATTTGGAACACTTCTCAAGAATGAGGTGAATCTATCGCAAGAACTACTAACTGACTCTCCTGGTAGTGCCACAAAGTTATTCACCCTGTGTTTATGGTTTAATTTCTTGGAGACCGGATAGTAGCGTGCTAAGAAGACATCCCGTTGTTGGTTCCAAGTGAAGATGGAGTTGTATGGGAGCTCAGTAAACCACATAGCAGCCTCTCCCGTCAGTGAGAGAGGAAACACTCTGAGACCTATTACATCTAGATCCAAATTAGGCCTCCCCACACAACTTTTACACACTGCCCTTACCTTAGCTATATGGGCATGTGGATCCTCAGAAGGTAGCCCTGAAAACAAACCTCTGGAAGTGAGCATTTGCATCAGGCTACTGGTTACCAGGAAAGTCTGACCATGAACATCCACTGGATCTGGGATGTTCTGGTTTGGATCCTCATCATTTATTCCCAAGTTTTGATTCATATTATGCAGTGTACGCTCTAGCTCGTGATCATAGGGAAACAAGGGTTCTCTTCCTCTCTGTGTATTTGGCATACAAGGAGGATAGTTCTGAAAGGAAATCAAAAACAATAAAACAAAGTAAAATCAAGAAAATATCAACTAAACTTTAGTAATAAGTTCAAGTTAATCTAAAAGCTAAAATCCCCGGCAACGGCGCCAAAATTTGATACGCTCAAACTTACTTCTCAAATGAGAAGTAAATCGGTCGCGTCAAGTAAATAACCCAACTAATGAGGTTGGGATCGTTCCCACGAGGAAAATAGTCTAGACTTAACTTTAACTTGTTATTACTATTGTTCGGTTGATGACTTCCTTAAAAAGTAAAAACATAAAAAAGGGGGGGTTTGTATTTCCGAATGAGTAAAAATAACTAATGAACTTGAAAGAGACACTTAACAACTTTTAATTTTGGGTTTTAATCAATTATTAAAGCAACTAGGGTTTACGTGTTCCCTACAGGTTCATAACTTGATAATTCTAACTATAACAATTCTTTCCTAGTATCTTGCATGCAAAGTGATAAGTTATGTATTTATAAATCCTTGGTCCGGCATCTAGAAAACCTCACTCCGCACCTTGGTCCGGCTATGTGTGTTGCTTTCCTAACCCTTATCTTTACCTCATATTAAGCATCGTATTTGATATTTGACTAAGTCATTACCTCGTACCAATAAATACTAGCCTATTAGATAGTATACACTAAATATATGTTAATAATTCTTTTCGTATTATCTACCTTCTTGGTCCGGCAAGTAGCATTAAGGCGAGTTCTAACGTTGATCATCCGTTAAAAAGACTTCTAAGCGAAAGAATTATTAATACATACAAGACACTATTCTAGAATTGTTATTTTAGCTAGGGTTTATCTCATTATTTGCCTATGGTTCCCACAACTCTAGTTATGGAGTTTAGTTCCTCATAGCCATAAACACAATATTCAAATATGTTAAATAAGAATTCATGTACTTACTTCAATGAGAAAGAATAAAGTCCATAAATTTGCTTGATTAATCACCAAAAATCACTTGTAAGAATCTCAAAAAATCAAACACTAATACACAAAGTCTAATAATATGATGTGTAATCTGCCAGAGTCTAACCTCAAAAACGAGGTTTTTTGAACTATTTATAAAAAATAAAAACCTAATTACACAAGGATTCTAATTACTGGAAATCTGCCAAAACGCGGCTGGGTCGACGGACTACGCGACGGACCTTCGTGGTCACAACGGATCGTCGTGGACTCCGTCGTCCCATACTTGGTGCAATTTCTTCTTATGCTTTCTTCCCTCCCCTCGACGACAAGTGTGACGGACCGTCATAGGCACAACGGTCCATCGAGGGTCTTCGTTTCAAAATACATCAAATCTTGGAATCTGGGTACTGGGATCACTTCTCTGATCTTCACGACGAACCTGCAGGACGGACCGTCATTGCCATGACGGACCGTCACAAGCTTCATAATCCCACACTTGGTCAAACTTCCCCATATTCCTTCAGCAGCTTCTCTACACTGCCACCTACAGACCGTCACAGGCACGACGGACCCTCATAAGCTCCATAGGTGGTCTCTTCTGCATTTTTTCGCTCAAAATCTCCGCTTTCAGCTCTGGACAGATTTCCTGCAAAACAAAGAGAAACTTATATCAAAATTAACACAGAAAAGGCTTTCGGACACACTAAACTTAAGGAAAAAGTATTAATTATACCGTGAAACCACGGTATCATTAGTCTCTAGATTTACCACCAAGAGTTCTGAAGAGAATTATGGAAATAACAAAAATCTTATTTTTTGCAAGTTAAGTTAATTTTGAGTTTCGGGTCAACTGTAAATAAACATCACTCCTAGTACATGATTATTTATGTATTTTACAAGATACCGTTGGAAAGATATTTGAATTATCTTTCCAAAGCCACTCCTTTTTCTAAATTTGAGTTCGGATGAGTGAGGTATGACCTTTTGAAGTTAGGTTGTACATTCAAGGAATGTTAGCCGAAAATAGTTAGGGGTATTTTGGTCCTTTTCTTACCCAATCAAATTTAAATCATTTTTAGTAATATTTGAGGGTTCTAATCCTTTTAGGATTAGTTTCAAAATGCTAATAGAAACCTAGGTTTTAGATGATAGTTCAAGAATAGGCAATAAGAGAAAAGAAGAGAAAAGAGGAGAAACTCCTACAATATTAATTACATAGTTCCTCAGAGGGTTATGCTTAGTATGAATGGGGGTATGTGAATTCATTCATACATTGCAGCAGTAGACTTTTGAGAGGGAGAATGATATGTTTTTTATGATGTTATTATCTTGAGTTAACATCAAATTTTTAAACAACTTTTCTTTATATTGTACTTGTTTTAGACTACTTTATATCGAAATGAGTTCTGTTAAGTATCAAGAGTAAAATATTTTGAGTTGAGTATTTTGAGTTCATATGTGCTTCATTAAGTCAAGTATCATATCTTTGAAGTTGAGTATCTAATGTTTAAGTTGAATACCTAATCTTTGATTGAGTATCTTATTCATGATTTGAGTTGAGTTGAAAAGAGGTAAATATGTTTTCTTTTTATTCAAGAATCAAGCTTATGTGGTGCTTTAGAATTCCCCTTACATGCTCATACATGCCACATACTGAACAAATTGTCCTGCATCTTTTGATGATGAAAACACAGGTATACTGGATCGTTAACAGGAGCTGCGTTGATACATATGAGAGTACGAGTTAGCTATGGCGAGCCTCTTTGCTTCTGGAAAATTTCATTTACTTTTCATTTTAGTCATAAGGTTGTGGGTGTTGTCCTAACTTCTATCTTTATCAGTTAGAGGCTTCATAGATAGTCAGTATAATTGAGGAGTCTGCATTAATCATTTATTTTATTACATGTTGTAAAGACTAAATTTGCCTATTTTATGGCTATTTAAATATATTATTTTTATTCAAAGTTGTTCATTTGAGTTAAAGCTTCTAAAGTTGACTTGATGAATTTTATTTTGCTTCTAGTCGCCTAGGATGAGGGTTCTCTTGGGGACCATCAATGGCCTTCGAGTGCCGGTCACGTCCAGGGTGTAGGGTCTAATTGTGACAAACTTGGTATGAGAGTACAGAGTTGAAGTTTCCTAGGGTGTTTATGAAGCCATGTCAATAGAATTTCATTTAAGGTTGTGAGGGCCCCATTTCTCTGAATGAGGTACTATAGGCATTTAAGAAAAGTTTTGCTTCTTTCAACTCTTAATCGTGCAATAGAGATACGTCATAAAGATTTTTCATACTAGTTCTTTTCCTATATTCATTCAACTACCGTTCATACTAGAGGTGGATGAATAGAAAAGTCAGTCCTTAGTCGATGAATTGTTCCTAGCAAGAGTTTGAGGAAGTCATGAGACTCTAGAGGGGATAAATAAAAGTCCAAGAGTAAGTTAAGTGTTCAGTTTCAAAGGAATACACCCATATTCACATAAATGGGGCCTTTGAGCTAAAAGTGAGTTGTATTCTTTCCTTTAATCCTTGTTTCAGCTGAGATCCTTATGAAGAGGTATGTTTAGATCTTAGGTAAGATTACTTGAAAAGATAGTTTGAGTTTCGAGATCATGAGCATTAGTAGTGAAAGAGAAAGAGTTAGAGAAAATAAAAGGTTTAGTAATCCTAGAAAGGGAGATATTGTTTTGAAGAAGTTATATTACTATAGTCATGTACCTAGAAAATTATTATTGGAAAGTTTTCCTTGTGATAGACTAAGAAGTGATGAGTCGTGAATGGATTAGGATAAGAGGCTAGAGTAAGTGTTTCTAGTCAATGAGTTAGAGTATACCTTATTAGAAAGGGGTTATGATGACGTATCATTGTGTTAGTAATGACAAAGTTTAAGTGGTGAATATATATAAAAGAGTCATTCATAATGTTCTAGATTAATCTAGGCTTATGAATTTTGGAAAAAAGGAGAACCTCATAGTAATTAGAGGATGATAGAGTTAATTGAGAGATAACACTCATTAAGTGAGTAAGTAGTACTTATGTTATGAAGTGGAATGTGATGGTAATTCCAGTATGTGGATTGACAAGGTAAGGGTTCAGTAATTGTCATGAGGTCCTAGTGGAAAAGTGTTCATAAATTGCCATATTAGCATTGAGGTATAGTAGTATAGTAGGTGAGAAATCATACTGACATTTGGGTTTAGTAATGAACATTATGCTTGAATTTTAGATAGTGAAATGATCCAAAAGAGTGGCAACCAAAGGGTGATGATGTTAGTGATGAGATTTGATATGGTAGATTTGAGATAGAATATATGAGATATTTAAATGGTTGTTGAAATGAATATGAGTAGTGGAGACCCTAACCTTGAGATTAGAGAAGTGAAGAGTGGTTAAGTCACAAGTGTAAAGACCTTTGAGTGAATGTACACTAGTTAGAGATGTGGAGTAGTGGAGACCCTAACCTTGAGATTAGAGAAGTGAAGAGTGGTTAAGTCACAAGTGTAAAGACCTTTGAGTGAATGTACACTAGTTAGAGATGTGGAATAGGTTCATAGCAAACAAGTGTTAGCTTAAGACCTAAGAGGGAGATAGCGAGATTAAAAATCAAGTAAAGTGTTGAGAATTTCTTAAGGAGCTTGTTAGTAGGAGTCCATGGAGTTGTTAGAGTACTAAGCTTGAATGCGGTGTTGTTATTAATTAGGTGGATTCTTGAGAAGAGCAATATGGTGATAAAGAGTAATAGTTTTGGGATGTGATTCTCTATAGAGAGGTATAGATTCCGAACTTAAGGGTTTTTCAGTTAATCTTGAATTTAGTAAGAGAATACCATTAGATTATGAGTAACATATGTACCAAGTCCAGTTGTCATTCGAGGGCGAATAATCCAAGTGGGAGAGATTGTAAAACACCTGAAATTTCTTCGAACTAAGACTTGAGTCGTTAATCGTAGTGAGTGATATTTCACCAAGGAATTAAAAATATCTTAAGTCTTAAGTTCAGTTCTCTAGATTTAGCACCAACAGTTCCAAAAATAATTAAATTGGAAATAAAAAAAATCTGAATTTCTACAAGTTAAGTTAAAGTATGAGTTTTTGGTCAAATTCAAACGACCATGACTCCCAGTACATGATGATTTAGGTGTGCTACATGATATCATTGGAAATATATTTAAATTATTTTTCCAAATCTGCTGAGTTTGCTAAATTTCTAGTTTGGATGAGTGATATATGACCTTTCGAAGTTAGCTTATCCAGTCAATGAAAGTTAGCCGAAAACAGTGAGGGGGTATTTTGGTCCTTTCCTTATCCAATAAATTTAAATTATTTTTAGTAATATTTTAGGGTTCTAATTATTTAAGGTTTAGTTTTAAAATCCAAATATACACGTAGGGTTTTTTGTTGATAGTTCAAGAATAGGCAAAAAGAGAAAAGAAGAGACAAGAGGAGAAAAGAGGAAAGGATGAAAGCGTTCGTCGACGTTCTTGAGTCTAGTTGCGGATTTTTGCCATGGGTCTATTATTTCAGAGGTATGTATGCTTACACAATTTTGAGTTAAATCACCCACACGCCAATCACGTATTTTTTTCAGCGAAATTTCATGCTCAAAGTTTAAAGATTAGAGTTCTTGAAGTTCATTCTAAATCTTGTTGTGTTGGGGTTTTGATGATATTTTGAGATAAATTGAGTAATTTTCGTGTTTTTTTCCAGTATATTAGAGTTTAATTATGTTAATTAATCAAATCCAAGGTATTGGGAAAGAAACCCTTCAAATTTAGGAGATTTAGGGTGAGACAACGAGCAAAAGTGCTTGGCAAAATTTTCTAGGTTGGGGACTCTCACAGCGCGCCTGCCTAAGTGCCCCAAACCCATCTCTGTCCGTCAGGGGTGCCAACCATAGCCCCAGGGTCATCTGCCCAGTCCAGTTTGCCTCTAGTAGCTTCAATTGAGTTCGTTTAAAGTGCACTTTCACTCCTTTTCGATTCTAACTAATCTAAGCTACTTGTAAACACCTAAAATCAGTCCTAACATGATCAAAATTTGAATTCATAATTCAAATTCAAGGTAGATTTGAGAGTTAAGTTTTTGAGAATTCTTTCAAATGTTCTACGAAAGTCCTTTTGTGAAGTCTTCTACAACATCTAATAACTTCTTTTAAGACCCAATAAAGTGAGTATAAGAGTGAAGAGTATGTATTCATGAATCTACAATATCACCTAAGATCCTTCATATCATGAACCATAACTCTTGAATTCATAATTCACATTCAAGAGAGAGTTAAGAGTAGAGTTCAAGGAAGCTTTCGAGTTCAATTATGAATCTTTTTAGGTCAACTAATTATTTGAGCTAATATTGGAGGAAGTATGTAAGAGAAATAGACGATTTGTACTCATTAGTTCCATGTAGTTGTGTAGACCTTTGAATTGAGTAGTTTATGCACATAATTTTGCATGAACCTTATAAGTCAAACAATCTTGATATAAGAAGTGTGTTTGAGTCCTTGAGTTGAGTAGTTCATTCTCATAACTCCACATGAACCCTACAAGTTGAAAATTATGAATCATCCATAAAAATGAGATCATGAACCTTGAATCGACACATCAATTCAAGAAAGATTAAGAGTCAAGCTAAAAGTTAAAAAGCAAGTCAAAGTAAAGTTTACAAAGTTTCTAATGTCTTTCACAAACGTTCACTTTGTTTTAATGACTTGAAAATCTAGTCAAGAAAGAGTAAAGAGTTGAGTCAAAATCTCAAAAGCTATAAGGAAACTATGTATTCCCTAAGAGTTAAAGTTTCAAGTTAAGAAAAGAGCAAGAGTTTGAGTTCATTTCTCAAAAGCAATAGGAGAAATAAGTATATCCTAAAGGTTTATAATTGTTTCACATTTAAGTTAAAAGGAAATAAGAGTTCCAAAAGAGTTTCAAACTAAAAGGTTATATTGATTTCAAAAGGAGCTTTTTAAAGCTAAAGGGTTAACTAAATTATCTTAACCCAAATAAAGGAAGTTTAATTATAAGTATGAGCTAAAGTATATTTTAGGAGTAGTATTAAGCACCGATGTGGGATGAGAGTTCAGATAATTAAAGCCCCATGTAAACCATGTATCCATAATGGGTATTAACGTGTCATGGATTTTTGATGATCACGTAAGTTTAGACAATGGATCCACTAGGTTGAGGATGTTCTATGTGACGACAATGTATAGGACAGTTCAGGCAGTGTGGGCGAGATGCTCGATCCCTACTTAGGCTCATAGTGGTGGTTGTCGGTTAGAGAAACTCCCATAGTATTAGTTACATGGTTCCTCAAAGGCTTCTGCTTAGTATGAATGGGGTATGAGGCTTTATTCATTTATTGCACAAGTTTACTTTGAGATGGAGCATGATATTTTATTTTATGATATTATTATCTGGAGTTAACATCATTTTTAACATGTTTTCTTTATATTACACTTGTTTTAAACTACTTTATATCAAAATGAGTTCAGTTAATTATCAAGAGTTAAGTATTTTGAGTTAAGTACCTTAAGTGAAGTATTTTGAGTTCATCTGTGCTTTATTGCGTCAAGTATCATATCTATGAAGTTGAGCATCGAATCTTTGAGTTGAATACTTAATCTTTGAGTTGAGTATCATATTCTTGATTTAATTTGACTTGAAAAGAGGTAAGTATGTTTTTATTTTTATTCAAGTATCAAGCTTATGTGGTGATTTATAATTCCCCTTACATGATCATACATTCGATGTACTGAGACAATTGCCCAGCATATTTTGATGATGCAGAAAGAGGTATACATGATCATCAACTAGAGCTTCGTTGATACATTTTGTAAGACCCCGCAAATGACTTAGGTGAAGCTAGAGCCTAACATGGTTTCGTGATGATATAAGGTCATAAATTTCTTTATAATGTGGCTTTGAGGCATTGTCTAAGATTTTAGATGTATTGAAAGTCAAACGTCAAGGGATAACCAAGACGTTCGATGACTAAATCACCTATGTGCCTCATGTGTGGTTTTATGTGTTTATGTATGATTAATGAGATTATAAGGTTCTTAAATGAGTAATTATAGTGCATATAGGCAGTGTGTCAAGTTTCGTGAAGTTTGAAGGTCAATCATCCAAGAACGTCCATGATGTTCAAAAGGTTTGCCTTGAAACGACCTTGTGTGTCTATACATGTTTCATCGAGTTTTACGTGTTTTTTTCAATAAATTGATGTCAGAGGTCATTAATTCATATATTATCATGTTTGTGTTGTAAATTTCTGGAAAAACATCCCCAAGGACCATCTAAGGGGCCTTGAGGAAGGACCCAAAGTTGACGCCAAAACTATCAAAGACAGTAAATAACAGATGTCAATCGATGCCCATTGTGTCAGTCGACGCCCCGTTGGTTAGGTATAGTCGTTAGAGACTTATTAATGGGATGGGATGGACCAAAAAAGCCTCATACCCATACCACAGACAAACAACATGGTCCGTTGGTCAAGGGACGGGCTGTCGATGGTCCATCCATCGATGGTACTTTCTTTGTGCGCAGGCCACTCTAAGTTCAATGGATGAATTGGTAAATTCACCCCAGGCACCAATAAGAATTTGGACGGTTTTTTTGAGTGTTTATAAGTATTTTAAGTGTATATAAGTCATTAAACTCTCATTTACACCCTAACACCTAAATAAAAAAACATTCCCTCCCAAAGATTCTTCAAAAACCTCCATGAGAGTTCAAGGTGAAGATGGAGCTTGAAGATGGCTCTACAATGAAATTTATTATTATTTTAAGTGTATATAAGGCTTTCTATCACCTTAGAGCCAATTTCAAAGATGATTTTTTTAAGGATTTCAAAAAGATTAAAAGTCCAATTTCTACTCTAAGTCTTGGGTTCTTACGTGAAAGGTTTTCAAAAAATTAATATATTATATAATTGATGTATAATTTATGTCTTCCAATGCAATTCTCCATGAAACCTTGACCTTCACAAATCTCTCAATTTGACTAAATTATGGGTTAAGTGATTATGCTTTGATATTGATGAATTCAAGTATAGATTATTATGGGATTTTGATTCGTATCATTAGTTGGTTTATAGGTTTTTCCAATTTGATCAATGGAATATTGTATATTCTTATATCTATTGAATATAAGCTTATTGAATTGATATTGACTTAAGTTTTATGAATTCTAATGTAGTTTCACTTATGCTTTTGATTGATGTAATAATTATAGTAAATTGATATCTAAGTTGCATTGGATTTATGAATATGAAGTAAATTGACCTAGTTTCATGAATATTATTATAATTATGTTGAATTGTTGGTTATGGCCATAGGTAAGGGCCTTGTGAGATCGAATTAGGGAATTTGGCATTGGTTTGAGGTATTTAGAAGGGAGTGGTGGTAAGCTTCCCTAATTCCTTTATTTTATAATTATTATACTTCAATTATGTTGTGACTAGTATGGTCCACTTATAATGGCGGTGCTCTGTATTTTAATTGTAATAAATGTGGTCTTATCGGTGTTACTTTATGCAATATGATAATCATTACCTTGTTGGCACTACTTGAAGTAATGTGATTATTTGTGTAGTAGATTATGTGAAGTATGTTAATATCTATCAACATGATTAGTAATGTGAAAATATATTTGTTCTGTTGATGTTATGTAGATGATCATCTTAGACTATGAATGTGGCTACGTATTTTTATGTTTAGTCTTAGGGTTGATGCATGGTTGTTCCTACTTGACTATATGAGTCTATAATGGTTATATTGATGATGATATGGTAGTGTATAGGATGACTTAAGTATGATAACGGTTTTTCCTAAGTGACTTAAAGAATGCCTTGTAATATGTATGAAAGTGAAGTTTGTGGTGTCTTGTCTTGGTTGACTTGTGTCCTTTTCTTGATGTATGCATGAAAGCGAATATGTAATATCTTGAATTAGGATGCTAAAGCCTCTAATGTTTAAGGCTCGAGTGATATGTGACCTTGAATGATGTTAAGAGGGCCTTTATGTGAAACCTTGGACCTATTTATAAGGTTTGGAATGTTGAAGTGGTAAGCTGTAATGGTATCATTCAAAATAAATGAATGATAGACTTAAGGTTAATTGGATGGAACTACATCATATTAATTCTAATGAAAGTCATGATGAGTTTCTTGCCTCTATTGTGAGGTATCCCAAGTGGACCTTTGCTTGGTAGGGTCAATGTGATTGGGTTATGAACTTGATATGGAACTCTTTTATATGAACCTTATATGTGAATCACTCTATGAGAACAAAAGCTAGAACCAAGTGAGTATGGTAAGGGAAGTAGTTCTTGTTGAAGGACGAGACGAGCTTACAAAGCACACCTTTCATATTCCTTAACCATGTGCTTACATGGGATGTGTCCAAGTTCTACCACTAGCAAGTGGAACACCCTTATCGAAGTAGGTTGGAACTCCAGATTCCATGCTTTGCTACCATGGTCTATGTCGTTTATTGTAAATTCTCATCATATGGGATACCGACTAGCATTGGAGAGCTTCTATGAGGTTTATATGGTGGCATGAGGACACTATCTAGACATATGCACAATAGGTTTTGAAGGTGTTAGTGGAGTCTCTAGGTCTTGGTCTTATCCAAGACCATTACTTGAATTTCCTTTATGTGATGAATGACTCTTTATGAACTAATGAATGTAATGACTTACGTTAAGAAAGTATGTTAAATTTATAAGTACTTATCTAGAGTAGTTAAGGGTTATCTAGTTAAGGTGTGAAGGGGGCATAGGAATTGTCACTTCTTATCTTACCTAGATAAGTCTTAAGAATGACTCTAGTTACGGAAGATGATTGTTTATGTGGACATGATCCAAACTTAGGTATTCTTAGGGATTACTTAGGTAATCTTAACGAGGTCAATCATGGACTTTATCTTCTTGATTTACTTAAGTAAGTATTTTGATAGCCTTTGGAAGGAGAATTTCTTATTATCTATGTGTTGATGGATTAGGTGAGAATGATTTTTTCTTAGGTAGTCTATGGGACCTCTTAGGTGTGTGTAAGGGATTGAATGAACAGTCGCTTCACAACTCACTCAAGTAAGCCTTTGAATCATTTTTGGTAGGAGGATCTCATGTTCAAATGTTTGATGTCTTTTAAATGTATGTTGATCTCAATATGGGTGGTCTTAAGGATCATTTAGGTGTGCTTAGAGAAGGTATATGGGCGGTATCTCTTTGTATTACTTAAATGAGTCTTAGAATAGCTTTTAGTGAGAGAATTATATGCTTAAAAGGTGTGCAAAGTGAAGCTAAAGAACTTCACTATAACAGTGAATTGAGTTTACTATTTAGTGTAGTGAGTTCAATGTAACATTTCCTAAAAATGTGACTATTTTCATAATTGATTTCTTATATGTTTCTAAGTTGTTAAATGTTGTTCTTATGCTTATAGTATTATGTTTTAATCAAAATTCATGAAAAGCATGTTATTTACTAAATGTCCCTTTCTCATGGTTTTTGCATGGCTTCAATACTTAGTGCATCAAATGAGCTAACCCCTTCTTTTCCCTCTTTGACTAAAGTGTAGGGAATCGGAAGTCTTGATGTTCCATGGAGGATGGATAGGTTTGTCAGGGTTGAAGATGAATTATTGGTGAGTCCTTATCAATTCGAGGACAATATCCATAAGTTCCTTAAGTATTAGTCTTTATTCTATGTGCTGTATGGGCTTAGTCTCAAGTGTTATATACTCGAAAGTTTTGATGGTTCAAGGAGATGTAATAAAGGTTTAAATATTTTAATTGAAAGTCTTCGGCTAGTGTAATTATTGTGAAAAGAATTTTTCGTGTGTGAAGAAAGTTCTTAAATTCTTACTCATTTTAGTACGATTATTATGCAAGAAATTTATGAGTGGCTTAGATGAGACTTCTTGAAGTCTCATTTGTTGTGTTCGACACAAGGACACTCTAACTTCTAGGGTGTACTTGTGGGTCGTGACAAGCTTGGTATAAGATCATAAGGTTTAGGGAGTATCTTAGTTGTCTCATGAACCACATTTAGTAGAGTCTTGTTTATCATATGATGCGCGGCGCATTATAAATAGGAAGCTATTGGGTGCTAGGAAAATTTTCACTTCTTCATTCCTTTAATCGTGCCTAAGAGCTTTGTTTATGATGCCTTTCCCTTTTTTCCCTCATGTGTTGGTCCCTTGAGAGTGACTTTATGAAGATTGGGTTTAGGAAGAGAAAAGATGAGCTGAGGTGTTATAGATGGTAGTTTTAACCTTAGATTGATTTAGTTACCTTTTGAAGGTAGTTAACTAGGAAAAGAATGGTAAGGTATATAGTTAGAAATGTGAAGGAGTGGTTGTTGATATAATTTGAATTCGTTTAAGACCCCAACCATAGGAAGGGAGGTGATGAGATTTGAAAGAGTAAGGGAGAGTTATCCTAGTAAGGAGGATGTAGTGATTAGATTATGAGACCTTTGAGAGTCTTTAGTCTCTATAAAATAGACCTTTGTAAGAAAGTATTAGTAAGGTTTAAGGTTCTTTAAGGGAGATCGTTGTATTGGATGTTATGTTGACCTTAGAATGGGTTTCTCCTAAGTGGGGGAGTATGGTGAAGAGCATTGTTGATGGGAGTGAAGTACCCTTAACCTTTCTTTATGTGTTTATTCTAGCCTAATACCAAGAGTTATTAGTAACTTGATTGGTGTAGGTTTCTTTTGTGCAAGGTGAGTTCCAAATATTCTCCTTATGATATGCATGTTTGATTGAAGTTTTATTGAATGAGAAAATGAGTTTTCATGCATGGTATCTTCGACATGGTTCATGTGCATCTAGTGTAGGTTGCTAATTGTTTCATATAGTTGAATGTTGAGCATGTCTAAGTGGTTGTATGAGACTGATTTGTTGAGCATTTATAAGGAATTTCTTAAGTGTTTTGTTAGATTGTGAAGCATTTTCATTATAAGGCTTCCAGGGATTTCTGTTCACACAAACAATTTGGAAAAATTGACTAATTCATTTTTTGGTTGAAAATTGTTGTAATATGGGTATAATAGATTTATATGAGCATGATATTGAATATAATGAGTTTTTGCTATTTGGAATGAAGCATGTGAATTTTGTAGCATGATGAGTTATATAATGTTTTCTAGTTTCTTGTTGTGTTGTATTTCTCTTAATTATGTGAAATTAATGTTCTCTTGAATTATTTTATTGTATGAGATGTTCTATGGTATGTTCATGAGTTTCTAATTGAGTCTCTAAACTTGGAAGTGTTAGGAGAGTGACAAGTGTCATTCGAGGACGAATGTTGTCTAAGTGGGGAGAATGTAAGATCCCAAAAATGACTTAGGTGAATCTAGAGCCTAACATAGTTTTCGTTATGGTCTAAGGTCCTAAATTTGTTTATAATGTGAGTTTGAGGCAGTGTCTAAGAGTTTAGGTGCATTTGAAGTCAAACGTCAAGAGATGACCAAGATGTTCGACGACTAAGTAGCCTATATGCATCATATGTGGTTTTATGTGTTTACGTCTGATTCATAAGGTAACAAGGTCCTTAAATTAGTTATTATAGTGCATATAGGAAGTGTGTCAAGTTTCACAAAATTTGAAGGTCAAACGTCCAAGAACGTCGATGATGTTCGAAAGGTTTGCCTTGAAATAACCTTTTGTGTGTATGCATGTTTTGTTGATTTTTACGTGTCCGTTTTAGATGAAATTGATGTGGGAGGTCCTAAACTCATATCAGATCATGTTTGGGTTGGAAACATACGGGCAAACATCCCAAAGGACCATCTAGAGGTCCTTGAGGAAGGATCAAAAGTTGGTGCCAAGACTGTCCAAGATAGCCCAACCAACGGATGGCAATCAACGCCCAGTGGGTCAGTCGACGCCCCATTGGTTAGGTGTAGTCTTTTGAGACTTATTAATGGGTGAGGAGGTACCAAAGACAATCTTCAGTCCTAGACGACGGACCAACAGGATGGTCCATTGGTCAAGGGCCGGGACATCGATGGTCTATTCGTCGATGGTACAGTCTTTGTGCGCAGACCACTGTACATTCAACGGGTGAATTGGTAAATTCACCCACACCCCAATAAGACTTTTAACGGTTGTTTAGAGTTTTATGGGTATTTTAAGAGTAGATAATTAATTAAACTCTCATTGAAACCCTAACACCTAAATCAAAACACATTCCCTCCCAAAGTTTTGTCAAAAACCTCCATGACAGTTCAAGGTGAAGATGAAGCTTGGTGATGGTTCTTCAATTGAGTTTCTTCTTCAATTAAAATTGGGTTCTTATAATAAGGTATGATAGTACTTCATCTTAGGCTTGCTATCATCTTTGATTCAATTTCAAAGATGCTTTTTTGAGGATTTCAAAAAGTTGAAAAATCCAATTTTTACTCAAGTATTGGGTTTTTGCATGAAAGGTTTTCAAACATTAAGATATGATATTATTGATGTATAATTTTATTCCCAATGATATTCTTCATTAACCCTTGACTTTCACAAATCTCTCAATTTGACTAAAATATTGGTTATATGATTATATGCTTTGACATTGATGAATTCAAGTGTAGATTGTTATGGACTTTTATTCATGTATAAATTATGATTAATTGGTTTATAGGCTGATCCAATTTTACCAATCCAATATTTTATATTCTTAGATCTATTGAATATTAAGCTTATTGAATTGATGTTTACTGAAGGTTTGTGAATTCTAATGTAGTTTAACATAGGCTTTTGATTGATATAAGAATTATATTAAAATTATATGTAGGTTTCATTAGATTGATGAATATGTAATAAATTGACCTACTTTCATCAGTGTTGTTATAATTATGTTGAGTTGTTGGTTATGGCCATGGGTAAGGTCCTTGTGATATCGAATCTGGTGATTTGCATTGGTTTGATGTATTATGAAGGAAGTGGTGGTAAGATTCCCTAATTCCTTTATTTTATGATTATTAGACTTCAATTATGTTGTTAATGGTATGTTCCACTTATGGTGGAGATGTTATATGCTTTACTAGCAATTGATGTAGCCTTGTTGGCGTTACTTTATGTAATATAATGATCATGGCCTTGTCGGCACTACTTCATGTAATGTGACTATTTGTGTAGTAGATTATGTGAAATATGATAATATTTATCAACATGATTAGTAATGTGAAAGTATATGTTTTCTATTGATGTTATGTAGGTGATCATGTTAGCTGATAAATGTGGCTATGTATTTATATGTTTAGTCTTAAGGTTGATGCATGGTTGATCCTACTTGACTATATGAGCCTATAATGGTTATATTGATGATGATATGGTAGTGTGTATCATGACTTAAAGATGATAATGATTATTCCAGTATGGCTTAAAGAATGACTTTTAATATGTGTTAAAGTGAAGTATGTGGTATTTTGTCTCGGTTGACTTGTGTCCCTTACTTGTTGTATATATGAAAGTGAATATGTGATGTCTTGACTTAGGATTCTAAAGCCTCTTATTATTGAAGGTATGAGTGATATGTGACCTTGAATGATGTTAAGAGGGTCTTTATGTGAAACCTTGAACCTAGTGGTACGGTTATGAATGTTGAAGTGGTAAGTGTAATAGTATCCTTCAAAGTAAAGGAATGATAGACTTAAGGTTAATTGACTTGAACGATATCATATTTATTCTTAGGAAAGTCATGATGAGCTTCTTGTCTCTATTGTGAGGTAGCCCTAGTGGACCGTTCCTTGGTAAGGTAAATGTGATTGTGTCATGAAATTGATATTGAACACTTTTATATGAACCTTAAAAGTGAATTACTCTATGAGAACAAAGGCTAGCATCGAGTGAGTATGGTAAGGGAAGAAGTTCAGTTAAAGGATGAGACTAGATTACAAAGCACGCCTTTCACATTCCTTAACCACGTGCCTACATGGGATGTGTCCAAGTTCTACCGTTGGCAAGTAGAACACCCTCATTGGAGTAGCTTAGAACTCTGGATTTCATGCTTTGCTACCATGGTGTTTGTTGCTTATTTCCTATTCTCATCAAATGGGATACCTACTAACATTAGAGAAGTTCTATTAAGTTTAGGTGGTTGTATGAGACACTATCTGGACATTGCACAATAGGCTTTGAAGGTGTTAGTGGAGTCCCTACGTCTTGTCCAAGAGCATTACTTGAATGTCCTTTATTTGATGAATGTATATTAATGAAATCATGAATGTAATGACTTAAGTTAAGAAAGTATGTTAAATGAATAAGAACTTATCTAATGTAGTTCAGGGTTATCTAGTTAATGTGTAAAGTGGGCATAGGAATGGTCACTTATCTTACCTAGATAAGTCTTAAGAATGACTCTAGTTAGGAAAGATGATTGTTTATGTGGACATGATCCAAACTTATGTATTCTTAATGATTACTTAGGTAATCTTGACGAGGTCAATATGGACATTATCTTCTTGATTTACATAAGTCTTTTGATAGCCTTTGGAAGGAGAATGTGATATTATCTATGTGTTGATGTATTAGGTTAGAATGAATCTATCTTAGGTAGTTTATGGGACCTGTTAAGTGTGTGTGTAAGGAATAGTATGGCGGTCACTTCACAACTCACTCAAGTAACCTTAGAATCACTTTTGGTAGGAGGATCTCATGTTCATATGTTTGAAGTCTTGTAAATGTATGTTGATCTCATTATGGGTGGTCTTAAGGATCTTTTGGGTGTGCTTATAGAGGGTATATGGGTGGTATCTCTTTGTCTTACTGAAGTGAGTCTTAGGATTGATTTTAGTGAGGGAATTATATGCTAAAATGGTGTGCAAAGTGAAGCTAAAGAACTTTACTGTAACAACGAATTGAGTTCACTGTACAGTGAAGTGAGTTCACTGTACAATGAAGTGAGTTCACTATAACATTTCCTAAAAATGTGACTATTTGCTTAAATGATTTCTTATGTGTTTCTAAGTTGTTAAATGTTGTTCTTATGCTAATAGTATTATGTTTTAATCAAAATTCATGAAAAAACATGTTATTTACTAAATGTCCCTTTCTCATGGTTTTTGCATGACTTCCATACTTAATACATCTAATGTGCTAACCCCTTCTTTATTCCCTTTTTGACTAAAGCATAAAGAGTTGGAATGTTTGATGTGCCATGGGGGATGGATAAGCTTATAAGGGTTGAAGGTGAAGTATTGGTGAGTCCTTATCGATTTGAAAACAATATCCACATGTTCCTTGTGTCTTAGTCTTTATTCTATGTCTTGTATGGGATTAGTCCCAAGTGTTGTATACTTTAATGTTTAGATGCTTCAAGGAGATGTAATAAAAGTTTAAAACTTTTAAATGAAAGTCTTCCACTTGTGTAATGATTATGAAAAGAGTTCTTCGTATGTGAACAAAATTTTAAATTGTTACTCATTTTAGTATGTTTATAATGAAATGAATGGTACGAGTGGCTTAGATGAGACTTCTTGATGTATCATTTTCCGTGTGGCGACACAAGGACGCTCTTACTTTTATGGTGTACTTGTGGGTCGTGACACATTCGAGAGTTCGAATTAGCTACGGTGAACCTCCTTGATTCTGGAGTATTTCATTTACTTTTCAGTTTAGTAATGAGGTTGTGGGTCTTGTCCCGATTTCTATCTTTATCAATTAGAGGCTTCACAGATAGTCAATATAATTAAGGAGTCAACATTAATCATTTATATTATATCATATTTTAAAGACTAAAGTTGTCTATTTTATGGCTAGTTGAACATATTATTTTTATTCAAAGTATTTCATTTGAGTTAAAGCTTCTAAATTTGAGTTTATGAATTTTATTTTATTTTCAAGCTTTGCATGCTTAAGTTAGCCTTTTTGTTGTAGTTAGCCAGGATGAGGGTTCTCTTGGGGACCGGCAATGATCTTTAAGTGCCGGCCACATCCAACGTGCAGGCTCTTGTCGTGTCAGACTTGGTATCAGAGTACAAGAGTTGAAGTGCACTAGGGTGTTTAAGAAGCCGTGTTTATAGGATCTTATTTATGGTTGTGAGGGACCTTATGCGGTACTATAGACATTTAAGAAAAATTTCCATTTTATCATACTCTTAATCGTGCTATAGATCTATGTCATAGAGATTTATTCATACTCGTGCTTTTTCTATATTCATTCAACTACCCTTCATACTAGAGGTGGTTGAATAGAAAAGAGTTTGAGGAAGTAATAAGACTCCAGAGGGACTTCAGAAAAGTCCAAGAGTAAGTGTTCAGTTTCGAAGGAATACAACCATATTCACATGAGTGGGGAGTTTGAGCTAGAAGTGACTTGTACTCTTTCGTTTAAGCCTAGTTTAGCTGAGATTATTATGAAGAGGTATGTTTAGATCTTGGGTAATATTACTCAAAAATATAATTTGAGTTTTGAGATCATGAGCATTAGTAGTGAAAGCGCCATAATTAGAGGAAAGTATTTTAGAAAGGGAGATATTGTTTTGAAAAAGTGATATTACTTTAGTCATGTACCAAGTAAATTATTAATGAAAGGTTTACCTTGTGGTAGACTAAGTCATGAAAGGATTAGGATAAGATGCTAGAGTAAGTGTTGCAAGTCAATGAGTTATAGTATACCTTACTAGAAAGGGGTTATGATGATGTATCATTGTGTTAGTGATGACCAAGTGTAAGTGGTGAATATATATAGAAGAGCCAGGGTATTCATTATGTGACAGATTAATCTAGGCGTATGAATTTTGAAAGAAGAAGCTCATGGTATTTTGAGGCAGATATAGTTATTTGAGAGATAATGATCAATAAGTGAGTAAGTAGTACTTAAGTTATGAAGTGGAATGTGATGATAATGCCAGTATGTGGATTGAGAATGTAAGGATTCACTAATTTTCTAGAGGTCATAGTGTAAAAGTGTTCATAAATTTCCATAATAGTATTGAGGTATCGTATAGTAGGTGAACAATCGTGTTGAACTTCAAGTTTATTAATGAACATTACGCTTGAATTTGAGATAGTGCCATGATCCAAAAAAATGGCAACAAAAGGGTGATGATGTTAGTCTTGAGATTTAATATTGAGATTTGAGATAGAATAGGTGAGATATTAAAATGGTTGTTGTAATGAATACGATTAGTAAAGACCCTAACCTTGAGATAAAAGCAGTGAAAAGTGGCTAAGTCACAAGTGTAAAAAGAACATTGACAGAATGTATACTACTTAGATATGTGGAATAGGTCCATAGCTTTAAAGTGTTAGCTTTATACCTAAGGGGGAGATCACGAGATGAGAAATCAAGTGAAGTGTTGAGAATTTTTGAAGGAGCTGGTTAATAGAAGTCCATGGAGTTGTTAGAGTACTAATCTTGAATGTGGTGTTGCTAAACATTAGGTGGATTCTTGAGAAGAGCAATATGGTGATAAAGAGTAATAGTTTTGGGATGTGATTCCCTATAGAGAGGTATATATTTCAAACTTAAAGATTTCAATTAAGCTTGAATTTAGTAAGAGAATACCATTAGATTAAGACCTTAGCAAGAGTAACGCATTACATACCAAGTCCACTCATCATTCGAGGACGAATAATCCGAAGGGGGAGATGTTGTAACAACCCAAAAAAATTTGAACTAAGACTTGAGTCGTTAATCATAATGAGTGATATTTCACTACAAAATTAAAAATTTATTAAGTCTTAAGTTCAGTTCTCTAGATTTAGCGCCAAGAGTTCCTAAGAGAATTAAATTGGAAATAACGAAAATATGAATTTTTGGAAGTTTAGTATGAGTTTTTGATCAACTTCAAACGACCATAACTTCTAGTACATGATGATTTAGGTGTGCTATAGGATTCCATTGGAAAGATATTTAAATTATCTTTCCGAATCCACCAAGTTTGCTAAATTTCTAGTTTGGATGAGTGATATATGACCTTTTGAAGTTAGGTTGTCCAGTTAATGAAAGTTACCAAAAATAGTGAGGGGTATTTTTGTTCTTTGCTTACTCAATCAGATTTAAATCATTTTTAGTAATAATTTAGGGTTATAATCCTTTTAGGTTTAATTTTAAAATCCTAATATACACCTAGGGTTTTAGTTTATAATTCAAGAGGAGAAAAGAAGGGAAAAGAGGAGAAAAGTGGCAAGGATGAAGGTGTTCGTCGACATTCTTGAGTCTAGTTACAGATTTTCGCCATGGGTCTAATTCCTAAGAGGTATTTAAGCTTCCATAGTGTTATGTGAATTCACCCACATGCCAATTTTTTTTCCAGCAAAATTTCATGCTTAAAGTTTAAAGTTTAGAGTTCTTGATTAGTTCTTGAAAGGTGTTCTTGAAGTTCATTGTAACTCTTGTTTTGTTGGGGTTTTGTTAATTTATTGAGATCAAATTGAGTAATTTTAGTGTTGTTTCCAGTATATTAGAGCTTAATTAAGTTAAGTAAACAAATCAAAATGATTGGGGAAGAAACTGTTCAAGTTAAGGAGATTTAAAGTAAGAAAACGAGCAAAAGTGCTCGACAGAATTTTCTGGCTTGGGGCCTGGCGCGGTGCACCTGCTTGAGCGCCACAAACCTATATCTGTCCGTGAGGGGTTGGTGGCGCGCGCCAACCATAGAACCATGGTCGTCTTCCCAGTCCAGTTTGCCTTCGATTGCTCCGTTTGAGTTTGTTAAAAGTGCACCTTCACTCCTTTTCGATTCTAACTAATATAAGCTACTTGTAAACACCTAAAATCAGTCCTAAAATGATCAAAACTTAAATTCATAATTCAAATTCAAGGTAGAATTGAGATTTAATTTTTTGAGAATACTTTCAAACGTTCTAATAAAGTCCTTTTGAGGAGTCTTCTACAACTTCTCGTAACTTGTTTTGAGACTCAAGCAAGTGAGCATAAGAGTGAAGAGTATGTAGTCATGAGTCTACAACATCACCTAATATCCTTCATATCATGAAACATAACTCTTGAATTCAAAATTCACATTCAAGAGAGAGTTAAGAGTAGGGTTAAAGAAAGCTTTCGAGTTCAGTTATGAGTCTTTTGAGATCAACTAATTATTAGAGCTAAAATTGGAGGAAGTATGTAAGAGAATGATAAGAGTTGTAATCATTAGTTCCACGTAGTTATGTAGACTTTTGAATTGAGTATGTGTTCATGCACATAATTCCGCATGAACCCTATAAGTCGATCAATCTTGAGATAAGAAGTGTCTTTGAGTCCTTGAGTTGAGTAGTTCATGCTCATAATTCCGCATGAACTCTCCAAGTTGAAAATTATGAAATCATCCATAAACATGAGATCATGAACCTTGAATCCATACTTAAATTAAAGGAATGTTAAGAATCAAGTATAGAAGTTAAAAATCAAGTCAAAGTAGAGTTTACAACATCTTCTTATGTCTTTCACAAAATTTTTCATTTTGTTTTAATGACTTAAAGTTCAAGTCCAGAAAGAATAAAGAGTATAGTTAAATTCTCAAAAGATATATGGAAACTAACTATTCCCTAAAATATAAAGTTTTAAGTTAAGAAATGAGCAAGAGTTGAGTTCATTTCTCAAAAGCTATCATGGAAAGTATTCACTAAAGGTTTATAAATGTTTCAAATTTAAGTTAAAAGGAATCTAAGAGTTCCAAAAGAGTTTTGAACTTAAAGGGCTTAATAAATTATCTAAACCCAAAGGAAAGACGTCTTTTATTAAAAGTATGAGCTAAATATGTTTTGGGAGTAGTATTGAGCACCGATATGGGAATATGAGTTCAGATAACTTAAGTCCCTATGTAAACTATGTATCCATCATGTGTATGAACATGTTACACTTTTTAGATGATCACGTAAGTTTAACTAGTGGATCCACTAGGTTGAGGATGTTCTATGCAATGACAAAGTATAGGATAGTTGTGGAAGCGAGGGCGATACGATGTATCACCACTTAGGCTCATAGTTTTGTTGTAGGTTAGATAAACACCAATATTATTTGTTAAATGATTCCTCAAGGGGTTATTCTTAGTATGAATGGGGGCATGTGACAACATTCATGCATTGAAAAAGTAGTCTTTGAGAGGGAGCATAATATGCATTTTATGATATTATTATCTTAAGTTAACATCATGTTCTTAAATAGATTTTCTTTATGTTGCACTTGTTTTAAAATGCTTTATATCGAAATGAGATTAGTTAAGTATTTTGAGTTGAGTACCTTAGGTTGATATCTTGAGTTCATTTGTGCTTCATTGAGTTAAGTATTATATCTTTGAAGTTGAGTATCTAATATTTGAGTTGAATACTTCATCTTTAAGTTGAGTGTTTTACTCTTGATTTAACTTGAGTTTTAAAAAGCTAAGTATTTCCTTTTTTATTCTTGTATCAAGCTTATGTGGTGCATTAGAATTCCCATTACATGCTTGTACATTCCACATACAAACTCAATTAGCCTAAATCTTTTGATGATGCAGACACATGTATATAGAATCATCAACACAAGATTCGTTGATACATCCAAGAGTTTGATTTCGCTATGGTGAGCCTCCTTGCTTTTGGAGGATTTTATTTACTTTAAAGTTTAGCTATGAGGTCGTTGGTCTTGTCTCGACTTCTATGTATATCACTTAGATGCTTTATATAGTAAGTAGAGTTGAGTAGTCTTCATTAATCAATTATTTATTACATGTTTTAAAGATCAAAGTTTTCAATTTTATGGATAGTTTAATATATTATTTTTATTCAAGTTGTTCATTTGAGTTAATGCTTCAAAAGTTGAGGTTATGAATTTTATTTCACTTTTTGAAGCTTTGTATGCTTAAGTTAGACTTCTGCTTGTAGTCATACATGATGAGGGTTTGCTAAGGGACAAACAATTGTCTTTGAGTGTCGGTCATGTCCAGGGTGTAGTCTTGGTTTGTGAAAGTGTGACCCCATCCACAGTCCGTGGGTGGAGGTTTTATGAGTAACACTTGAAGTTCAACTAGATTCAGCTATTAGGAAGATTAGGTTGGTAATTTTCTAATTAATTGGTTAGTGTTAGGGGACAGTTTTATGGTTTTATTATAAATATTTTACGCTTTTAAAATCATTAATACCCTTATAACTGATCACAACTCACAAGACTTAAATTACCAACTATCTCTCCTCTCCAAAAATTCTCTCTATGACTCTATTGAAGATTAAGGTCAAGGTCAAGGTCAAGATAAGGGTTCAAGAATTAATCATTCTTGTCCAATTTCTTTTGGAAATAAACCTAAGGTATGGATGATTTTCTTCTTTGGGAAGCTATCAGCCAAAGAACCCCTTCAAATTATGTTTTAGGACTTCCAATTCCCCCCCAAAACCTAGGGTTTCACTCTATAATATGGGTCTTCTTCCAAAATGATTTCAATGATTTAATAATGGATTATAATGTTTTATTGTGATGATTTATGATTGTAATAATGGATTATTGTTTTATTATGATGAAAATCTCCCTTGGACCCATGATTCTCCATCTTTACAAATTCTGAACAAAGTTGTGACTTGATTCATTAAGGAAGCTTGACAATTGACTATGTTTACATTTATTAAGTTGTTGAAATATGATATCTCTCTATCTAGTGTGGTAATTCAAGAAGTTAGAGTTGATATTAATTCACACCCTTAAGGGCAATTTATAGGGTTTGTTTACATTGATGAGGATTGCATATGAACTCATGGTTCACATATATAATGATGACCCTATGACTATTCTGTGTTGATGGTATTGATGCTAGATCTTCCTCCCATATACTCTTACACTTTACTATGAATGAAATGTCTATGATTATTATAATGTGTTGTTTTGACTAAAAGGTTATTTTCATGAAACACTATGAACATGATGTGAAAAGTTTACTCAAACGTTAATGATATTAAGGTTGAAAGGACATACTCACCTAATGAATCCATGAGTTATTATGACACCATGTTTGTTTGAGTGCCTAGTGCATTCTTTTATGAACATGAAGTTAAGTAAAGACTTAATACTAATATTAAAGGGAATTAAGATTACCACCGAGAGAATATATAAATGAGGTGGAATCTTTTACACCAGTTATTATGGCTTCCCCGTGGATTCTTTTTATGTTAGTTAGTTCGTTTCCTAATATGAGTATTTCATGAGATGGAAACCTTTTATGTTAGTTAGTCTAGGTCTCTAGTATCAACCTTTTTATCCCATAACTATATGCCCACAAAGGTCATCAGCTAGTGGATCCACCAAAATGCTAAGCACGTTAGTTCGAACTTAGGCAAGCATGATACCTTTTTTTTTGGTATATGGGGCATGACACCAGATTCCATGCAGCTCACATGGTCTATGTTATTTAAGACTATATTTCTCTACTTAACAAGAATAAGATTAATGAATTGACAATAACAATAATATGAACTATGAACAAGAACATGAGTTATGTACTATAATTACATAAGGGGTTTGACTTAGTTTGAGTGAGTGTATGGGACTTCACTTATACATTGCAAACGTAACCTTTGAGAGTGATTGTGGTTTGTGCTTTGATGACATTATGCTTTATAAGTTAATGCATGCTTTACATGATTATATATTATGAATATGAACCATGTCTATGGACTATAAAAATGAACATGAACATGTGCATGAATATGCTCTATACCTATGACTGACTTCTTGATGAGATTTCATTAGTGTGAGTGGGGGAACAGGACTCTACTTGTACATTTCACAAGTAAACTCATAAAGGGGATATGGTATGGTTTCCTTATGATATAAAGTTATGTGAATCCATGTATGCATGATATGAATTGTTACCATGAATGATATTTCTTATTGTAAGATAGCAACATGAGTGTCTCCTTGTTTATGAATATGGACTATGGATAATTTCAAGGTAAGTTATGCATAAATACGGAAGCCTAGGGTTGCTTATAGTATGTATTGACTATGTAATTTCCCTAAAAGTTCATGATGGCTTGTAAACTTTAAAAAGGCATGATTTCAACTTAATGTTCTTTGAGTTGAGTATCTTATTCTTGATTTGATTTCAGTTAAAAAGAGGTAAGTATTTCCTTTTTTATTCAATTATCAAGCTTATTTGGTGATTTAGAATTCACCTTACATGCTCGCATATTCCACGTACTGAGCCAATTGGCCTGCATCTTTTGATGATGCAGAAACGGGTATACAAGATCATCAACGGGAGCTTCGATGATACATCTAAGAGTTTGAGTTTTCTATGATGATCCTCCTTTCTTCTAGGGGATTTCTTTTACTGATTAGATTAGTCATGAGGTTGTTGGTCTTGTCCCCACTTCTATCTTTATAAATTAGAGGCTTCACAGATAGTTAGTATAATTGAGGAGTATGCATTAATCATTTATTTTATTATATGTTTGAAAGACTAAATTTGTCTATTTTATGTATGGTTAAGTATATTAGTTTTATTCGAAGTTGTTCATTTGGGTTAAAGCTTCTAAAGTGGAGTTTATGAATTTTATTTCATTTTCAAGCTTTGTATGCTTAAGTTAGCTTTCAACTTGTAGTCAGCCGGGATGAGGGTTCGCTTAGGGACCAGTAATTGTATTCAAGTGCCGACCACGTCCAGGGTGTAGAATTTGGTCGTGAAAACTTGGTATCAAAGCACATAATTGAAGTGTCCTAGAGTGTTTATGAATCCGTGTCAATAGGATCTTTTTTACGGTTGTGAGGGCCCCACTTCTATGAATGAGGTACTATAGGCATTTAAAAAAAGTTTCCCTTCTTTTACTCTTAATCATGTAATAGAGATATGTCATAGAGATTTATTCATACTTATGCTTTTCCTATATTCATTAGACGACCCTTCATACTAGAGGTGATTGAATAGAAAAGTCAGTCCTTAGTCGATGAAATATTCATTGAAAGAGTTTGACGAAGCCATGACACTCCAGAGGGGCTAAGAGAAGTCGAAGAGTAAGTTAAGTGTTCAGATTCAAAGGAATGCCCCCATATTCAAATTAATCGTGCATTCAGCTAAAAGTGAGTTGTACTATTTCCTTTAAGCCTTGTTTCAGCTGAGATCCTTATGATGAGGTATGCTTACATCTTGGGTAATATTACTCGAAAATATAGTTTGATTTTCGAGATCATTGAACGGGGGATACTGTCATGATGAAGTTATATTACCATAGTCATGTATATAGTAAATTATTAATGAAAAGTTTCCCTTGTGGTAGATTAAGAAGTGATGAGTCGTGAAGGGTTTGAGATAAGAGGCTACAGAAAGTGTTGCAAGTCAATGAGTTAGAGTATACCTTACTAGAAAGGGGTTATGATGATGTATCATTGTGTTAGTAATGACCAAGTGTAAGTGGTCAATATATATAGAAGATCCAGAGTATTCATAATGAGATAGATTAATCTAGGCTTATGAATTTTGAAAGGAGAACCTCATGGAATTTAAAGGATGATAGAGTTAATTTGAGAGATAATTCCAATAAGCGAGTAAGTAGTACTTAAGTTGTGAAATGAATTGTGATGGTAAATCTAACATGTTAACAGAGAAGGTTAGGATTCACTAATTGTCATGAGGTCCTAGGAGAAAAATGTTCATAAATTACAATATTAGTATTGAGGTATAATAAAGTAGGTGATAAATTGTATTGACATTCGCGTTTGAATTTGATATAGTTCCATGATTCAAAAGAATGGCAACAAAAGGGTGATTATAATAGTCTTGAGATTCGATATGGTAGATTTTTGTGAGATATTAAAATGGTTGTTGCAATGAATATGAGAAGTAGAGATACTAACCTTGAGATTAGAGCAACGAAGAGTGGGTAAGTCACAAGTGTAAAAAGACCATTGAGAGAATGTACACTAGTTAGAGATGTGGAATAAGTCCATAGCTTTCAAGTGTTAGATTTAGATCTAAGGGGGAGATAGTGAGATGAGAAACCAAGTCAAGTGTTGAGAATTTCTTAAGGCGATAGTTAGTAGGAGTCCATGGAGTTTTTAGAGTACTAAGCTTGAATATGGTGTAGCTAAACATTAGGTGGATTCTTGAGAAAAGCAATATGGTGATAAAGAGTAATATTTTTGGGATGTGATTCCATATAGAGAGGTATATTTCGAACTTAAGGATTTTAGTTAAGCTTGAATTTATAAGAGAATACCATTAGATTAATATCTTTGTAAGAGTAACCCATTACTTACCAAGTCCAGTCGTCATTCGAGTACTAATGATCCCAAGGGGAGATATTCTAACACCCCAGAATTTTTTTCGAACTAAGACTTGAGTTGTTAATTTTAGTGAGTGATATTTCACCTAGGAATTTAAAACTTCTTAAGTATTAAGGTTTGTTCTCTATATTTATAACCAAGAAATCCAAAAAGAATTCAATTGGAAATAACAAAAATCTGATTTTTGCAAGTTAAGTTAAGTATGAGTTTTGGGTCAACTTCACATGACCATAATATCAATTACAGGATGATTTAGGTGTCCTAAAAGATATCATTAAAAAGAAAAAGCTACCGAGTTTGCTAAATTTTGAGTTCTGATGAGTGAGATATGACCTTTTGAAGTTAGGCTGTCCAGTCAAGGAAACATAGCTGAAAATAGTGAGGGGTATTTCGGTCCTTCCCTTACCCAATAAGATTTAACATGTTTTTAGTAATATTTTTGGTTTCTAATATTTTAAGGTTTAGTTTTAAAATCATAATATATACCTAGGGTTTTAGTTGATAGTTCAAGAATAGGTAAGAATAGAAAAGAAGAGAAAAGAGGATAGGATGAAGGCGTTCGATGACGTTCTTGAGTCTAGTTGCGGATTTTCCTCATGGGTCTAATTCCTAAGAGGTACATATGCTTTCATAGTAATTGGTGAGTTCACCGACACACCAAACATGTATTTTTTTTCAGTGAAATTTGATGCTTAAAGTTTAAAGATTGGAGTTCTGGATGAGTTCTTGAAAGGTGTTCTTAAGTTCATTCTAAATCTTGTTGTGTTGGGGTTTTGATGATTTATTGAGAAAAAATTGAGTTATTTTAGTGTTATTTCTTGAATATTAGATTGTAATTAAGTCAATTAATCGTATCCAAGTGATTGGGGAAGAAACCGTTCGAATTTAGGAGAATCAGGGTGAGAAAATCAGATAAAGTGCTCTACATAATTTTTTGAGTTGGGGCCTTGCATGGCATGCCTACGAGAGCGCCCAAAACCTATATCCATACATTAGGGGTTACCACCCCACACCACCCATAGCGTAGGGTTGTCTACCCAATCAAGTTTGTCGTCGATAGCTCTGTTTGAGTTTGTTCAAAGTGCACCTTCACTCCTTTTAGATACTAACTAATCTAAGATACTTGTAAACACCTAAAATCATTCCTATCTTGATGAAAAATTGAATTCATAATTCCAATTCAAGGTAGAGTTGAGATTTATGTTTTTGAGAATTTCTTCAAACGTTCTAAGAAAGTCCTTTTGAGGAGTCTTCCACAACTTCTAGTAACTTGTTTTAAGACTCAAGTAAGTGAGTATAAGTGTAAAGAGTATGTATTCATGAGTCTACAATATCAACTAAGATCCTTCATCTCATGAACCATAACTCTTGAATTCATAATTCACATTCAACAGAGAGTTAAGAGCAGAGTTCAAGAAAGCTTTCGAGTTTAGGTATGAATATTTTGAGATCAACTAATTATTTCTGCTAATATTGGAGGAAGTATGTAAGAGAATGAGAATAGTTGTACTCATTATTTCCATGTAGTTATGTAGACCTTTGAATTGAGTAGTTCATGCACATAATTCTGCATGAACCCTATAAGTCGAACAATCTTGAGATAAGAAGTGTCTTTGAGTCCTTGAGTTGAGTAGTTCATGCTCATAATTCCGTATGAACCCTCCAAGTTGAAAATTATAAAATCATTCATAAACATGAGATCACGAATCTTGAATCCATACTTAAATTCAAGGAAAGTTAAGAGTCAAGTCTAGAAGTAAAAAAGCAAGTCAAAGTTTTTACAAAGTTATCTAGTGTCTTTCACAAATATTTTCACTTTGTTTTAAAGACTTAAAGTTCAAGTCAAGAAAGAGTAAATATTTGATATAAATTCTCAAAATCTATAAGGGAATTAAGTATTCCCTAAGAGTTACAGTTTAAAGTTAAAAAAACAACAAGAGTTGAGTTCATTTCTCAAAATCTATAAGAGAAATAAGTATTCCCTAAAGGTTTATAAATATTTCATATTTAAATTAAAAGGAAACTAAGTGTTCCAAAAGAGTTTTGAACTAAAAAGGGGAATATTGATTCCAAAAGGACCTTTTTAAAGATAAAGGGTTCAGTAAATTATATCAACCCAAAGGAAGTAAGTTTTATTATTAGTCTGAGCGAAAGTTTGTTTTGACAGTAGTATTGAGCATTGGTGTTGGAATGAGAGCTCAGATAACTCAAGTCCCCATGTAAACCATGTAGACATCATGGGTATTAACGTGTCATGCTTTTTAGATGATCATGTAAGTTTAGCCAGTGTATCCACTAGGTTGAGGATGTTCTATGCTATGACAAAGTATATGACAGTTCTTTCACCGTGAGGGAGACGATGTATCACCACTTAGTTCATAGTGGTAGTTGTCGATTATAGAAACTCCTAGAGTATTAGTTACATGGTTCCTCAAGGGGTTTTTGTTAGTATGAATGGGGGTAATGGACTTCATTAATGCATTTCACATGTATAATTTAAGAGGGAGCATGATATGTATTTTATGATATAATTATCTTGATTTAACATCATGTTTTTAAGTAGGTTTTCTTTATATTTTACTTGTTTAAACTGCTTCATATCAAAAAGAGTTCAGTTAAGTATCAAGGGTTAAGTATTTTGAGTTGAATACCTTAGGTTGAGTATCTTGAGTTCATTTGTGCTTCATTGAGTTAAGTATAATATCTTTGATGTTGAGTATCTAACCTTTGAGTTGAATACCTAATCTTTGAGTTGAGTTGAACTGAAAAGAGGTAAGTATGTTTCCTTTTTTATTCAGGTATCAAGCTTATGTTCTGCTTTAGAATTCCCTTTACGTTCTCATATATTCCACGTAATGAGCCAATTGGCCTATATCTTTCGATAATGCAGACACAAGTATATAGAATCATCAATAGGAGCTTCGTTGATACATCTGAGAGTTTGAGTTTGCTATGGTGAGCCTCCTTGCTTTTGGAGGATTTCATATACTTTTAAGTTTAGTCATGCGGTCATGGTTCTTGTCCCGACTTCTATCTTCATTTGTTAGATGCTTTCTATATAGTCAGTGTAGTATCATTATTTATGACATGTTTTAAAGACAAAAGTTACCTATTTTATGGATAGTGGAATATGTGATTTTTATTCAAAGTTTTTTATTTGAGTTAATGCTATTAAAGTTGAGTTTATGAATTTTATTTCACTTTTTCAATCTTTGTATGCTTAAGTTAGTCTTTCGGTTATAGTCAGCCAGGATGAGGGTTCTCTTGGGGACCAGCAATAGTCTTCGAGCGTTGGTCACATCCCGGGTGTAGCTTGGGTCCTGACAGTGTGACCCCATCCACGGTCCGTGGGTCGAGGTTTCCTGAGTCACACCTTAAGTTCACCTAGTTTCAGCTATTAGGAAGATTAGGTTGGTAATTTTCTAATTAATTAGTTAGTGTTAGGGAAAATTTTATGGTTTTATTATAAATATTTTATGCTTTTAAAACCATAAAATACCTTTACAACTGATCACAACTCACAACACTTAAATTACAAGCTTTCTCTCCTCTCCAAAAATTCTCTCCATGACTCCATTGAAAAATAAGGTCAAGGTCAAGGTCAAAATAAGGGTTCAAGAATTAATCTTTATTCTCCAATTTCTTGTGAAAATGAACCTAAGATATGGATGTTTTTCATCTTTGGGAAGATATCAGTCAAAGAACCCCTTCAAACTATATTTTAAGACTTCCAATTCCCCTAAAAACCTAGAGTTTCACTCTATGACATGAGTCTTCTTCCAAAATGATTTCAATTATTTTATTATGGTTTATTGTGATGATTTATGATTGTAATAATGTATTATTGTTGGATTATGATTAATAAATCTGTTGGACCCATGATTCTCCATCTTTATAAATTATGAACTAAGTTGTGACTTGATTCATCATGGAAGCTTGACAATTGACTATATTTACAATTACGAAGTTGTTGAAACATGATATATCTTTATATAGTATGGCATTTGTAGAAGTTAGGGTTGATTTTGACACACACCCTTGAAGGGCAATTTATAGGATTTGTATATATTGATGAGGATTGTATATGAGCTCATGATTCACGTAGATAGTGATGACCTATGACTATTGTGTATTGATGGTATTGATGCTAGATCCTCCTCCCCTATACTCTTAAACTTAACTATGAATGGAAGGTCTATGATTATGATAATTTGATGTGTTGATTAAAAGGTTATTTTCATGAAACACTATGGATATGATGTGAAAGGTTTACTCACATGTTGACGATTCTAAGGCTGAAAGGACATACTCACCTAATGAATCTATGAGATTTTATGATACCATGTTGGTTTGAGTGCCTAGTGCATTGTTTTATGAACATGAACATAACTAAAGACTTAATATTAATATCAAACGGAATTAAACTTAGCACCGAGAGGATATGAAAATGAGATGGAAGCTTTTTTATAAGTGAGTCTGACTTCCCCATGGAATTTTTTACATTAGTTAGTCCGGTTTCCCAATATAATTATTTTATAAGATGGAAACCTTTTACGTTAGTTATTCCAGGTTTCTAGTAGTAATCTCCTTATGCCATAACTATCTACCCACAAAGGTCATTAGTTAGTGGTTCCACCAAAATGTTAAACACGTTAGTTCTACCTTAGGCGAGTATAACACCTTTTTTTGGTATGGGGAATGACACCTAATTCCATATAGATCACATGGTCTATGTCATTTAAGACTATATTTCCCTACACGACAAGAATAAGATTCATGATATGACAAGAATAAGAATATGAACTATGAACAAGAACATGAGTTATGTACTATGATTACTTAAGGGGTTTGACTTAGTTTGAGTGAGGGTATGGGACTTCACTCAAACATTGCTTCAGTAAGCTTTGAGAGTGATTGTGGTTTGTGATTTGATGACATTATGCTTTATGAGTTAATTGCATTCTTTACATGAATATGTATCATGAATATGAACCATGTCTATGAACTATAAATATGAACATGAATATGTACACGAATATGTGCTATACCTATGACTTCTTATTGAGATTTGATTAGTGTGATTGGGGGAATGAGAATTCACTTGTACATTTCACAAGTTGATTCATAAAGGGGATATAGTGTGGTTCCCTTATGATATGAAGTTATGTGAATCCATGTATACATAATATGAATTTTTACCATGAATGATGTTACTTATTGCAAGATATCAACATGAGTTTCTCCTTGTTAATGAGTGTGGACTATGTATAAGGTCAAGTTAAGTTATGCATGACTATACAATCCTAGGGTTGCTTATGGTATGTATTGACTATGTAATTTCCCTAAAAGTGCATGATGGCCTCTAAACTTGAAAAAGGCATGATTTCAACTAAATGTTCTTTTTATCCATGTTTTAAGATTTTATTGTAAAGGGCTTGGACCTTTATTGTATTCTCTATTGTACTAGATGGTAATTGAGACAAGGTCTAGACTCTTATATTCATTTATGAAAAAGGATGTTGAGTTTGATTGTAAAAGTTGTAAATTTCGTATTATTTCTATGGACTAATATTCATGATGCTAAGGTCTTGAGTGGGACCCCATCGGGATCAAGTATTATGTGTTATATCTAGGTGGTACCTAAGGATCATGACGAAATTAGTGCATTTGGGGGAGAGTAGGTAATTAGTATTTGCATCATCCACAAGGATAACAATTGAAGGGGAGGAATGCAGGACGTAATAAGGGCCACAAGCTTGGTGAGAAAGTTGAATCTATGAAAGATAGTTCTGATAAAAGACCATTCAAACCATACAAAAGTGTTTCCCAAGTCAAACTTAAGCATTATATCACCCTTTTTCCTTTCATTCTTGGTAATCTTAAACAATGAGGTCACTGTCGTTAGCACTTCTTCCAAATACCTTTATAACCCTTTATCACCTAATTCTTGATAAAGTCCTAATACTTCAAAGGTTGCAGGTCATCTACTTGGACCTCTAAAAGGCTTGAAAATAGTTGTGCTTTGTGGATCTTTATGTTCCTACCAATATCTATGAAAGTGTTTATGCTGGGAATTGATGACATTTTGTTTCCAGGGACATGTATGTACTCTCTATTGGAAAGGTTGGATTTAGTATAGTACAAATTGGTAAAAATAAAAGTAAGATGTAGTTCTTGATGTCATGAGGCTCTTACATGGTTCTACTTAAATCATTTGTGAGAGATAGGCGTTGTGGATGGATAATACAAGTGACACTTTTAGTGTTAAAATTTCCATGAGAATTGTTGAGACACAAAGAGAGAAAAGGGCGGTACTTAGATTCTTATGGAACAAGGGAATTATTTTTAAAATTAGTAACATTTTATAGGGATTATGAGAGAAAAAATCCTTGCAAATGATAATTTATAGAGAATGAGGAATAATATGGTCTCCTATTTCATCAAGAGATCATGGAACATTTATTTCTTATAGGTCCATAACGGTTAAGCTATAGAAGTACTTTGCAAATTTTTTAAGTATTATAGAGGAAAAATACAACTACAAGGGGAGTTATGGAGATGTACCCTACACTGGACCTTGGGTAGGAAGTGCAACAAGTGATCCCCACTCATTCAATTTTCCAAACAGATCTATGGAATTCACTTTCCTTTTCACCTCTAACCCTTACCACATGTTATGATGATTTGGTGGCAGGAACCATGAAAATTCAGTGAGATATATAGGGTGCTACATGTGTTGATTACACGAGTCCTATGAAAGAGAACAAATGGTAGGAAACATATTGATATGTATATGATTTATCAAGTGCTCCAAAACATTTCATTTTATGATGAACAAATAAAGTATCTATGGATAAAGATACCATGGAAAGACTCATAGGGCAACATGTTAGGTGCCTACATGTCACGCCTCGAGCCTACATCCTACGTGTGATGAGCACTCGAAGACCATTGCTGGTCCAAAGCAAACTCTTAGCTTGGCTTACTTAACTCAGCGGAAGACTAAAAGTATTAAGAAAAGATTTCAAATGCTAAACAACTTAAATGCCTCAAATTGAACTCATGATGTTTTTAAAACAAACATTTAACTTATCCTAAGTGGCAACTCAAATCTGAACATAAGGCAATACCGAGATAATGGCAAATGACTAACATCTGACTCACTATCTATGAAGCCTCTAAAACTGAGATGGATGTTGGGAAAGAATCCCCCGATAATCCTAACAAATAAAATAATGAAAAGAACTGAAAGCAATAAAAGGATTCATCTAAAAATATAAGGAGGATCACCAACTAACTCTGGAGTGCTTAACTAGATCAACGGTGTGCTGTATGTCGATCCTCGTTACCTGCGTCTACATCATAATATGATGCAAGCAAACTAGCATCAGTACATTAAATGTGCTAGTATGTAAGTTGGAATGCTAAAAATAACATAGGATTGAAAGAGATTATGTAAGAAAAACTTACCTTTGCTCTTCTCAAATAATGAATACTTAAGTGAACTCATTTCATTATAAAGTTGTTTAAAACAAGCGTAACATAGAGAAAAGGAAAATTGTTAAAACATGATGTCAACTCAGATTTATAATATCATAAAGACATATAATGCTTTCTCTTAAAATCTACTAGTGCAATGCATGAATGAAGTATCATACACTCACTCATAATAAGCAGAACCCTTTGAGGAACAATGCAATTACTAGTATGGGAGTCTCTCTAATCGACAACCACCAATATGAACCTAAGTGGTGATGCATTTTTTACCATCACGCTGCCAGACTATCCCATACTTTGTTTTCATATAGAACTACTTAACTTAGTGGATCAACTAGCTTAACTTATGTGATCTTCTAAAAAGTACCCATTAATACCCATGATGGATACATAGTTTATGGACACTCATGTTAATATGAACTCGCATCCCCATATCGATGCTCAATACTACTCCTAAAATATACTTAACTCGTATGTTTTTAAAACAACTTCTTTCTTTGTTTGAGATAATTACGCAAAACTTAGCTTGAATTTCTCTTTTCAAATCAATGTTCCCTTTCTTTCTCAAGTGTGAATACATTTTTAAATTCCTTGGGAATACTTAATTCCATATAGCTTTTTAGAAGTGAACTCAACTCTTTACTCTTAGATTAACTTGAAATTTTTAGTCTTTAAAACATGGTTACAATATTTGTAAAAGACCTTGAAAACATTGATGAACTTCACTTGACTTGACTCTTGAGTTTTATCTAAACTCTTACTTGAATCGACTCTTAATTGATCCTTGAATTGAATTAGGGATTCAAGGATTATGATTTGTGTTTGAAAAGACAACATGATTTTTAGGAATGATTTCGAATAGCTAAACTTGATAAAAAGTTACGAAATAACTGTCTTGGAACAACTCTGCAACGCGTAGATGTTGCTAAATATTTATTTGTGAAACTTAATTTTGAAACAGACGAGTTTGTGTCCTATCTGCAATGGGAAGAAACTTTTGTTCATTGAGGAAACAAGTTTTCTATGCGGACTTGGTACTTATTCCTTTGTCTAACTTTATCTTTGTTCTCCATCCCCAATTCGCCTAAATTCAACTATTATTCTCAAATTCATTTTAGATTCAGATACCAAACACGTGTACTCAAGAACCTAACTCAAAATAAACCTAAAACACAATGTAAAGATGTCATAAACTCCATAATTCAACCCAATTCAATAACAAACATTCTAATCCAAGAATTCATGTCAAGAACATCAACTTTCAAACTCTTTTAAGTCACGGTGAACTAAGAATGTATGGCGTGTGGGTGAACGAACCAAAGGATATGAGAGACTCACATACCTTTTAGGGATCACCCCAAACGAAATCCAAAAGTTATTCTTGACAAACTCGACGATCTTGGCTTCTTTTTCCTTTCTTCTTCTCTTGCATTGTTTCTCCAAACCCTAACCTTTCTCCAAAAGTGTAAAACTGACCAAATTAAGTTTAGAACCTTAATAATATTACAAAAAATGAATTGAAATAAAAAATGGTAGGAAAACACCAAAAAACCCTTTACAAATCTGTATTGGACTTTCATATTCCAACAACCCAACTTATAAAGGGCATAACTAATTCATATGAACTCAGAATCGTGCAAAATTGTTGGCGTTTGAAACATCATTCCAAGGGCTTTCTAACCATATATGGAAATACACCTAACTCATCCAGAGCTATGAGTTATGGCTGTTTGAAGTTGACCAAAACCTCTCTTTTTCCTAAGTTAAGTGACTTTGAAGATTTTAATTTTTTTTTCAAAAATGACTATTTCCAATTATAATATTCTTCGTAGTTATTTCAAATTACTAGATGTTACAATTCACTCTTATTAGGCGGAAGGCGTCACATCAAATATACAGTTCAAACACCCAACATGCACAATGCAATTTAAACATTCCAACTTAATATCAATGCCAAGAACTTAGAATCGATGCAATTTCTTATCCTCTTTAGCTTCTCAAGTAGCTTCCCTATAAACTACAAACTGATTCTCCACAAAACTTTGACTCTATGCTTCTTCCTTTGTTCTCAACTTGCAAACTTGGCGATCTAAGTTACGAACCGGAACATCCTCATAAGATAAACTATCCTTGATACTAATATACTCAATTTGTATGATAAGTGAAGTATCTCCCATGCACCCCTTCAACATGGAGATGTGGGACACCGTATGGACAGTTGCTAACGCTTGTGGTAGTTCGACTCATAAGCTACAATGACAATCCTCTTGGATATTCTCGAAGGACCAATGTACTTGGGAGTGATCTTCCCCTCATAACACCCTTTATGGATGAAACTTTTCAAGTAACTCAATCATATAACTGAAACTCTAACTTCATTCTCCGAACGTCAATGTAGGATTTTAGATGACTCTACTTTGTTTCCAATAAATCTTGAATGACTTTTATTTTCTCCATAGCTTGATGAACTAACCCTAGTCCTATCAACCCTGCTTCACCAACTTTAAACCATCCAAAAGGATATCTGCATCTTCTCACATAAAGAGCATAATAAAGAGTCATTTGGATACTAGAATGGTAACTATTATTGTAAGCAACTCAATGTGAGATAGGTGATCATCCCAATTACCCTTGAAATCAATTATGCATCTGCCTTGATACCTCAAAACACCATCTCCCCCTTGTTCAAAAGCCATCATTTTTTGCTTATGAACATTTGCCTTTTAATTCAAGTTCTCGCTTTTTCACTTCTGACACTAATGATCGAACTCCTACTCGTGAAAATCTATGCGTATCTTTTTCTAACTATTTCTTACCTTATTCGAAATGTGTGGCACTACCCATAGACAAACTTCTTAAGGAATCAACAACAACATTAGCCTCACATGGGTGGAAAAGAATACTTATGTCAAATCCTTGAGTAACTCTAACCACCTTCTCTGTTTGAGAATAAACTCTTTATAACTAAACACAAATACAAGACTCTTGTGATAGGTAAACATATCCAATTGAACACCATAAAGATAACAAAGTAACATTTTCAAAAAGAATACTACAGTTGCCAACTCTAAATTATGGGTTGGGTAATTCTTCTCATGAACTTTCAGGTATCTAGAGGAATAAGCTTTAACCTTGCCATTCTACATTAACACACAATACGAACCAAGTCTACATGCATCACAATACACCACAAAACCTTCAGTATCTTTCGGTTAAGTCAAAATTGGGTAGTAGTCAACTTCTTCTTAATTCCTGAAAGCTTTTCTCACAAGCTTCAGACCAATAAAACTTAGTTGTCTTCTAAGTTAATTTGGTCAAATAAACCCTTATCTAGAAATCCTTCAACAGCTCTTTCAACTCTTCCAAATCTGTTGGTGCCATTCTGTATGGCGGAACAAAGATAGGATGAATATCTTGAATGATGTCTATGATGAAGTCTATTTCTCCCTCAGGAGGGACTCTGGGTAGATCCTCTAGGAAGACTTCTATAAATTTTTACTACTAAAATTGAAAATGACTGAATAGGAGGTATCTCAACACTAGAGTTATTAACTTAGACTAAAGGATAGACACACCCCTTGGAAACTAACTTCATTGCCTTAAGGTACTAAATGGAAAGACCTTTAGGTACTGCTGAACTGTTTTTCCACTCTAAGACTATCTCATTTAGAAATTGTAACTTGACAACTCGAGTCCTACAATCAACTGAGGATAATAGGCATGACACAAGTCCATACCAAGAATGACAATTGAAATCTACTGTGTCGATAGATTTTGTCTACTAGAATAAAATCACTAATAAGTATAGAAACATTGAATGGTTCACTAAGTTGCTCAGCAATAATACCAAAGTTCATTGAAATATATAGAGTTATAAAAAAGATAAACTCTCTCCTTGATCTTGCAAGGCATAAAAAGTAAAGCAAAGACTTTGATCATACCTATGATAACATCTGGGGAGTTCTCTTTCTCTTGGTGACAAGCACCAAGATATAAGTGATTTGTTCCTCCGCAAGTACCATTTACTTGCATTTCTTTGGACACCTTTTCAAAAAGTGACCCTCTTGTCCACATTTGAAGCAAACTTTCAGCCCGTCAAGACACTTACCTTGGTGGTTTCTACCATATCTAGAACATGCAAGAGCCTTACTACCCTTTAAGCCCATACTTCCTTGAGAATATATAGATTTAGCTCGCAGACCTTGAGAATTCTGACCATTGTACTCACCTTTGTTCTTAGGTGCAGTTGTACTAGTAGATGATAGAGCAGGTCCCTTCTTTTCCTATTCGAGGGATGACCTGTTGGCACTCCCCTTTTGCTGCGTGAACTCGTTCACTGATATCTTAGCTATCTTATTTTTAAACTCTTTTCTATCCTTTAACCTGTCCTCCTCAACTTTTTGTACATAGATCATAAGTCTTGCTAGGTCCATATCCCCTATCAACATAGTTATATTGCCTTCTTTGCTTGACTGATGAGATAACCCAGCAACAAATTGATTCACCCTGCTTCGCATATTAACAGCCAACTTCAGAGAAATTTTGAAAAAGTTATGTGAACTTCAGAATGTATTCATCAACACTCATAGACTCATGATTAAGGATTTGAAAATATCTTATATTTGCCTCTCCAATTCACAAGGAATGAAACGCCTCATAAGAGTACTCTCAAACACAACCCAACTCAGTACGGGTGCAACCTCATGCCTATTATCTTTCCATCGGTCCAACCAGATTCTAGAGACACCCTTCATTTTGTATGCAGCTAGTTCCACCCTCTTTGCCTCAATAACATGCATCACATCAAATATCCTATTCAGCTCTTCAATGAAGTTCTCTGAATCTTCAGTCACACTTGAACCTATGAAGCTTGGGGGGTTCATCCTTAAAAGATCACGAATCCTTGAAATATCATCCACTTCCTGTCAATCATTTCTCTGTGCAATTTAATAAATTGCAACTTGACTTAACCTACAGACAACTTCATGAAATTCAGCATCGGTGATCTCTCTTTGGGTAGCACTTCTGGTGTATTAGGTACCTTTTACTCGTCGGCATTTACCTTATCAGGATGACTTTTGACTATCCTTCGTACAGGCATGATTATCTGAAAAGAGGAGAAGGCATGAATTATAAAGAAACTTCATAGAGATTAAATTTTAACGCACAAAAAGAGTATGAAAGAAGTGATATGATTTCCTTAATCTTGCAACCTCCTAATTATAGATGTGGCACACTTCACACAGATAAATAATACTCTACATACACATTTGTTCTCTCATACCAATTTTATCATGCCCTAGGCATGACCGATAATCGAAGACAAATGTTGGTCCCCAATCAAACCCTTGGTCTGGATTACTTAACTCAATAGAAGACTTAAAGAATAATAGAAAGATTTCAAATGCTAATAAACTTAACTGCCTCAAATTGAACTCATCATGTTTTAAAAATTAACATTTAACTTAGTGAAAGTGGAAACTTAAATATAAACATAAGGAAATAACTAGAAAATAACGAGTGATTAACATCTGGCTTACTATCTATAAAGCCTCTAAAACTAAGATGGATGTTGGAACAGAACTCCAAAAATCATCCTAACAAATGAACTACTAAAAAGAACTGAAAGCACTAAAGAAGTCCTCTGGAATGCAAGAAGGATCACTAATTGACTATGGATTTCTCAACTAGATCAACGGTACACTGGATGCCAGTTATCGTAACCAGTTTCTGCATCATAATACGATGAAGGTCAACTAGCAATAGTACGTCGAATATATGTGTATGCGAGTTGGAATGCTAAAACAACATAGGATTGAACCATATTATGAAAGAAACTCTTACCTTGGATCTTCTCAACTCATAAATACTTAGCTGAACTAATTTCATTATAAAGATGTTTAAAACAAGTGCAATATTGATAAAAGGAAAATTGTTTAAAACATGATGCAACTCATCATAATAATAATATAAAGGCATACCATGCTTCCTCTCAAAGTCTACTTGTCCAATGCATGAATGAAGTCACAACTCCCATTCCGACTAAGCAGAACCCCTTAAAGAACCATGCGTATTACTAGTGTGGGAGTTTGTCTAACCGACAACCATCATTATGATTCTAAGTGGTGATACATAGTTTTTACCATCACGCTGCAAGACTGCCCCATACTTTGTCATCATATAGAAGTATTTAACTTAGTGGATCCACTAGTATAACTTATATGATCATCTAAAAGCATGATCATTAATACCCATTATGGATACATGATTTATGGAGATCTAACTTAATATGTTCTCGCATCTCCATATCATTTTTGAATAATACTCCCAAAAATATACTTAGCTAATATATTTGTAAAATAATTTCTTTCTTTGGTTTGAGATAACTACTCAAAACTTATCTTAAAACATATCTTTCGGAATCGATGTTCCCTTTCTTTATCAAATGTGAAGACATTTTTAAATTCCTTGGGAATACTTAGTTCCCCATAGCTTTTGAGAAGTGAACTCAACTCTTTACTCTTACCTTAACTTGAAACTTTTAGTCTTTAAAACATGGCTAAAACATTTGTAAATGACCTTGAAAACTTTGATGAACTTCACTTGACTTTACTCTTGACTTTGATCTTAACTCTTACTCGAATAGACTCTTAATTGATCCGTAAATTGAATTATGCATTTAAGGATTATGATTTATGTTTGGAAAGACCTCATGGTGTTTTCGAATAGTTTCAAATAGCTAAACTTGAGAAAAAGTTACGAAATCACCCTCTTGGAACAAGTCCAGGATGGGAATATGTTCCTAAATAATTATTTGCAAAACTTAATTTGAGACAGACGAGTCCACGTCCTGTCCGCTACGCGGAGAAACTTTTGTTCATTGAGGGAACAGTTCAGCAATATAGACATGGTACTGATTCCTTTGTCTGGCTTTTTCTTTTTTTTTCATCCTAATTCACCTAAAATAGACAATTTTTCTAAAATTCATCTTAGATTTTGATACCCAACATATTTACTTAAGAATCTAACTTAAAATAAGCCTAAAAACAACGTAAAGATCTTAGAATCTCCACAATTCAACCCAATTCAAGAACGACATTCAAATTCAAGAATTCATGTCTAGAACATCTACTTTCAAAGTCTTTTAGGAGGAATTGTGATGAAAAAACATGTTTTCCGCGTGGGTGAATGAAACCAACACTATGAGAGTCTCACATACCTTGTAGTGATCACCCCCGATGAAATCCACAAGTTATTCTTGACAATCTTGGCTCCTATTTTCCTTTCTTCTTCTCTTGCGTTCTTTCTCCAAAACCCTAATCTTTCTCCAAAAGTGTAAAACTGACCAAGTTCAGAAATGAATTGAAATAAAAGGTAGGAAAAGACCAAAAAAACCCTTTAAAATTCCTGATTGCACTTTCCTTATTCCAATAGCCCAACTTCCAAAGGGCATAACTCACTCATACGAACTCAGAATAGCGCAAAGTTGGAGGCGTTGGAAAGATCATCCTAAGGGATTTCCAACAATATATGGAACTAAACCTAACTGATCATGAGTTATGATTTATGGACATTTTAAGTTGACTAAAAACTCGTTTATTCCTAACTTAAGTAAATTTCCAGATTTTAATTCTTTCTAAAAATGACTTTTTCCAATTATAAGTTTCTTCCTAGTCATTCCAAATTATGAGATGTTACACTACAAGCCTGAACAATATTATTGTATAGTGAAATGAGAATTATCTCAAGAGGGACTGGTTAAGTGCGACACAAATGATTCACACAAAGAGAACTCGGGTATTAGTGCATGTGATTCATACCTACGAAGTAGCCTTGGTGATCTAATATATGTTGAAGTGGATAACGTTAGTATTACTACTAATGTAGAAGCAATAATGAGACTATTCTAGAGGAATAAAATATTATGTAAATAAGAAGGTGATGATTTTAATAATTTAATCGGATTCATTAATATTTGTTATCATTATTAACAAAGTGCAGAAAGTTTTTTTTGGATCTAGAAGATTATTTTGATGATTTGAAATAGGAGATGACAAAGATTGTGGTAAAAACTTGACTCATATACAGAGAAGGTAACAACATGCCAGATTACATTGCTAATCTAGAATTTACTTTTACTTCATTAAAAAATTTACCTATTTTATGAATAAAGATTGTAAAACATGAAAAAGACTTTACACTAGAGGGATCATAGACACAGACACAAAAATATTAATAGTTTTGATGCCTACATAAATATGATACTAAGAAGCCTAGATATATATGAAAATGATTAATGACTTTTACCATTGCTAAATTATATATTCTAAACATCAATAGATCACAAAATCCATCACAAAAAATAAAGTGGGGTAACGCTATATTTGACTTTAAGCTTTCGAGGTCAGCTAACCATGTTGGGAAGTTCTAAGAACTCCAGATGGCTAGAACCTAAGATTGTATAGCTCCTTAGATTTTAGTAGACAAAAAAACCACTCTTCTGAAACATCAATGATAAGTCAGGTTTGAGCTAAAGAAATAGAAGTTGAAAGAGTTAAGAAGATATCCCGAATATGGAGATGAACTCGAATATCGAAAAAGCTGGAACAACCCATAAGAGAAGGGATCAAACCGAATGGATCCTTCAACAACACAATACAATATTAAGGAAAAGAAAAATCGGCAAGTGTACTTGAGATGGATATAAAGGAGAGGATATATAGATTGATCATTAGAAAAGTGGGCTATGCCCATTTCATATTTTAATTGGTTTTGAGTTTGGGCGATGATTTTGTATATTTTATGTAAAAAAATTAGGAATCACAAAGTGTAAGAAGAAAATTATATCATAGTCCTACTATTTTCCAATTTGCAAAAATCCCTTAAAACTAGTATCATCTCGATACATAGCAATCTACCCAAATACATTATACCTTCAAGTTATATTTAAAGAAAAGGGAAAATAAATTCAAATGTGATTTTTTAAAATCACGCAAGCCAAGTTGATATTAATATTTACGAAGTCGTAACAGTTTCAAATAATTTAAAATTGTGATTTTATTTGTTACACTTGAATATATATTAGTATTTATATATCATGACCATAAATTATGCAGTAGTACATTATTATTTATGTATCTTATTTTGATTGTAAAAACATTATAGTTTATAAAAGATAATGTTTTTGTCACACCCCAACCCTAGGTGAGGCGAACAAGAACTATACGGACACATGTTTTACATGTCGCTTAACTTAACCAATACATGTAACAAGTGAAACTCTGAATACAAATGATAGTTATACAGTGTCTATAAAGCCTCTACAGGAATCTATGATTGTGCGACTATGAAAATACGTATAGTAAGGACTCGGAAAAGCCCCCAATCAATGTGGGTCTCACAAACAACCATTGAGTATCATGTTCTTTTATTGGGGAGGTCTACTTATTGAGTACTTGTACCTGCTGGCATGAAATGCAACGTCCCCAATAAGGGACGTCAGTACTAAAGAATGTACTGAATATGTAAGGTATAATACAACCATGTGTAAAATGAAAGATCAAGTGAAACCAAATACAAATATATAAGGATTTTAAACCACCTTTGCTTATACTTGTGGAATCATGTATGCTAAATTCTCTTATTTACTGTTCCATGAATTATAATCTTTATACGAGATATGATATAAATGACATCCTGATCAATGTAGAAATGGATGACCCATGATAGGAATTTTAACCCATGGGATGTTGTCCTCATAATTCCACAAATTGGGATCGGCTCATGTTAAGTTTTCGCCCCTGAGCTGTCACACTTTTATACAAATTGGGATTGGACCATGGTAGGCTTTTGCCCCTGAGCTTCCACCCCTCTGTACAACTTGAGATCGACCCATGTTAGGCATTTTCCCCTCGGTTGCCGCCCGTAATTATGCAGATTGCTTCACTTAGATTCTTTGATCTTTGAGATTGTTCTTTGAATAATCAAAACTCCTTTGATATTGTTATGTTGATGATCATTATCTCTTTTGAGATTATTTTTTGGTGGTGATAATCATTTTTGAGATTTTTAACTTTGGATCAGTAGTAGAATGCGTATGAATATGAACTTATGATAATAGAAATGACATGGGAAGAAAATGTGACACCAACATAATACTTAGGAACATATATGACTCAGTAAGAATTTTGGACATCTAAAATTAAAGAACATAAAGTAAAGACATTTAACATTCAACCAAGAGATTCAAACTCTATATGATAGTCACATACTGACTAACTAAGATCAAATACAAGGTATACATGAACGTGGAAGCAACGGAGAACATGGACAAATTCAATTTAAGAAAGGATACATATTCCAAGTAAGTACATATAAAAATGTACAATAGAGCAAGTTGGGATCTTGTGAGATAACATTATAGTCTAACACAATAAGAATAATTATAACCAATAAAGAAAGCACATGAACATGTGAAAAGATGACATATATGATGTAATAAACAATTGAGGTAAGTTTGCAAGATGCAGGTAGATTGTATATCTAACATATTAACATATGTACCATGTGTAATCTAGGATCATTTTGATTTATATAAAATGATTATGTGCCAAAGAAAGTTTGATGTTGAGACAATTTTAAACCTTGCATGCTAATATTTGGTAGAGTAAGCATGTACATTTAGTAATAACCTTATTTTAGAGTACTCACTTTAATGCCCTAGAGAGTAGCAACCAGTTACTACCAAGGGCACTTAGAAAGCTTACTTTGTAATACAAGTGTTGGATTCATGACAAAGAAATAGGTAATGGAATAGTCTTACATACCTTGATGCCCACCTTTTGATATTACAATGAACTAATCGTCTTGCTTTCAAATTATTTATCTATAACAGAATAAATAATAAAACATGCATTAGTAGATGATCAAAAAATTTGGGCTACTTGATCAAGACAAAAACAGTACTTGGCAGTAAATCTATAATTGATACCATCAAGGGTGTTTGTCGTTCCTATTCTCCTCTTCTTATACTATACATCCTTCTTATAGGTCCTCTAAAACTTCTTGAGCTTGAAATATTTGGAAAACATTATACAAAAGAGATGGCGGAAAGTAAGCTCATGCAAGACTCAATTAAGCATCATATATCTACACTTCCAATGTTGTATCCTCTAACCAGTTGTCATGACTTCTCTGAACATATTTATCCACACCCATAATTTTACGATACAAGAAAGATTCCCTAAGCATCACAATGTGTAAATATCAAGATGAACTCATGACTTCCGATTAATGTCCCGTGAGCTTCAACTAACATTAAAATTCTCAAAACAAGCTCACAATTAAAATTTAAGGGGACTCACTCCATCTTTGTCCCAACAAGCACATCCGTCCTGAACATTCACCAAGCTCAACCACATAAAGGAAACACTCTAAGTTCATTAACACATACAAACTTTTACAAATAACCAGAACAATAGAGGAATGGAAATTTCCATAGCTTGCCTTTCTGGACAGAAAATTCACTTGCTAAGACATTGATTCTTCAAGGTTTAGGTTGTCCACTCTCCCTTAACTTGATGTTAAATCAAAATATTTACTTTAATTTTTAAGATGGGAGATGTTCTACCAACTTGTACAGTTAAAACGATGGATTTTCTTATGATTTTACCGGTGCATCTATAGATCAGAACTCTTGGATCTTCCATGGCTTTCCTTTTGAGTAATTTTCTAGAGAATAAGTGATATGAACGAGATGCGATAAGCTTGATGATTATGAAGATGTTTTCACTGAATAAATTGGGAAATATTATGGTCCTTTTACTTTAAGAAAGTAGGTGTATCACCTCCTTGATTCTGGCCACAAGTTTTAAAGTAGGTGCATTACCTACTTGTGCTTTTCACTTAAAATGCAGTCCACTTATTCTTAGTAGGTGCATCACCTACTTGACCTTTTTCACTTAAAATGGAGTCCACTAATTGAAAGTAGGTGGATCACTTACTTGTCCTTTTCACTCAAAATATTAGTAATTGCATCACTTACTTGCCATTTTCACTTAAAATGCAGTCCACTAATTCTAACAAGCTTCATCACCTACTAGCATAAGTATAGTCAAGCAAGCACCTCAATATTTAATTAAATTTTATGACTTTAATATATTTAACTTAACTTAAAACTAATATATACTTTCACTTTAAACTTTACTCAAATGCCACCTTATGATCTCAAGTTTAAATACTTACATCGATTTCAACTTAATCAAGTAACATTAAAATCTACCGGACAACTTACTTTAAACCAATTGTATTGTCACTAGTTGCATAGGAAACCAAGTCCATAACTATACCACAAGGAAATCTATAAGTTTCATATAAATAGAACTAGTACACATATAATACGGGGTGTTACACTTTACCCCCTCCCCCTAATGATCATTCATTCTCAAATGATAGGTGCATCTAATAATTCTGTTAATCTTTGATTTTCATGTAGATATTAGCGAGAGTTTCCATTGTAAATAGGATTATCCAAAATCCATAGGCTAACCCAAAACACTTATAAACAAGTATAGCATGACATCTCAATAGATATGGTTTATGAAATAATAATAATATGCCAAATTAATCCCCTTTCTTGACCATGTAATTCACTGAATATACAAAAGTAGAACTCATACAAATAAGGACTTCAATAGAGCTAAACACAAGACATGCAAATGAAATATCAAATGAACAAATGCTAGTAGGATTTATTATGATAAAAGGGGACCACATGATCTCATATCTTTATGTTGATGTTTAGAATGAGGAGGGGTATTTAGGATCTATATTATCTTCTATTCCCAAGTACTTTGTGTTATATTCTATTACTTCCACAATACTTCAATGGAAGTTACACCTTTTGAGCTTATCTTCCGCGCCTTAAAAATCAAGAATAACTATAGCATTTCCCAAAGAAACAAAATTATATGGAACAAACAAATAAAATCATAGGCCTAATCTATCGGGGTTGTACTTTCCCTTCTGTTTTATCTTATGATTCTTTTAAAAGGTGAATCTTATAAGAACAAATAGTTTTTAATATAAAATTTTAAGTTTTATATTGCACCTGCGGATAAGCATTATGCTAAGTTATTTATCTATGGATGTGATAAAATTTACATATATCCCCAACCTTTTCTGGTAAAAATCTTCACTACATAATGATATAAGGAAATGATTTGAAAATATGTTCAAAACTCAAGTAAATAAACACAGAGTGGAATATTATACAGAAAACTAAGTCATATTGGGTTTGACACCTAGGCAGATTAGCACAAAAAGAAGAACATAATATACAGGCATTAGGCTATAGAATATATTGTGTACACACATATGATTCATGGGGTGGCGTGTGAGCAAATGAGCTATTAGTCATGTAGGAAATTAAATAGATGAGCACATGATGCGTGAGTATTAAAGCTCTGATATATATATAATATAAAAGCAAGTAAACTATAAAAATGTAGACATAAAAGAAAATGAACTGTGAAACACAAATCACATTGACCAAGTGTGTTATATCGCATAGATAGGTTGACTAACATGTCAATGAGTACATATATGAAATATGAGAAAGTGAGCACATGAAACATGGCCATAAAAGATATAAGGCCTATAACGTTCAAGCAAGTAGGTTATGAGGAATATAATGTCACGCCCCGAGCCTATACCCTAGATGTGGCCGGCACCCAATTACCATTTTTTTCCTTGATCAAACCCTTGGCCTGACTTACTTACTCAGTGGATGACTTAAAACATTAATAAAAGGACTAAGATACTACCTAACTCAACTCTCTGGAACTGAAATCAAAATTTTTAAAAAATAAACGTTTACCTTAGCCAAATGGCAACTCAAATCTGAAAACAAATTAATAACAAAATTTTGACAAAAGACATTTGACTGACTACCTATGAAGCCTCCAATAACTTAGAAGGATGTTTGGATAGAACCCACAACATCCTAATGAACTAAACTAGAAAACAATGAAAATGGATCCTCCGGAGAGCAAGGAGGCTCACTAAGTGACTGTGAACTGCTCACTGGATCAACGGTGTGTCACAATGTCAATCCTAGTTACCTGCATCTGCATCATGATACGATGTAGGCCAACTGAAATCATTACATTGAATGTACAAGTATGCGAGTTGGAATGCTACCAACAACTTAAGCTTCATAATAATAAGATGAACTTACCTTGTCTCTGCTCAACTCATGAAAATACTACTAAATTCATTTCAATACTAAGAAATTTAGAATCAAGTGCATAATAAAGATATTGTTTAAAACAATGATGTAAACTCTTTGTGTATAAAGAGATACAAAAAAAAAACTCTGAGGTGTATGTAAAAATACAAAATAAAGTATTGTAAATTTCTAGTCATAGTAAAATACATAACATGCTTCGTCTCGAAGTCTACCTATGCAATGCATGAATATAGTCTCATACCCCAATTCATACTAAGCAGAACCCCTTGAGGTACCATTCAATTACTACTATGGGAGTTTCTCTATATGACAACCAACACTATAAGCCTAAGTGGTGATACAGTGTCTCGCCCACGCTGCCTAACTATCCTACACTTTGTCGTTGCATTGAACATTCTCATCCTAGTGGATCCACTTTCTTAATTCACGTGATCATCTAAAAAGTATGACCCATTAACACCCATGATAGTTACATGTCTTACATAGAAACTAGTTAATTTGAACTCTCATCCCACAACGCTGCTCAATACTACTCCCAAAATATATTTTAGCTCATTATTTTAAAATAACTTCCTTCCTCTGGGTTGATATAATTTTCTCAACCCTTTTTAGATTTAAAATCCCTCTTGAAATCAATGTTCACTTTTATTGTTCAAAACTCTAATGGGAAAATTTAGGTTCCCCTTTAACTTAAATTTTATAACATTTATAAACTTCCTAGTGAATGTCTAAACTGAATAGGATAAGTTTAGACATTCATTACCAAAAAATGAAATAAAATAATTGGGTAAGGAAACGACAACTTTTCCCTTTCCTAATCCGTATTGGACTATCCTTAATTTAACAGCTCAACTTCCGAAAGGCATAACTCACTCATAAAAAATCAAAATCATGCAAACTCACGGCGTTGAAAATATCACTCCAAGGGCTTTCCAACCATATCAATAACTACCTCTAACTCATAACCAGATAGGAGTTATGGACGTTCAAAGTTGACCAAAAATTAATTTTTCCCCAACGTAACAAAATTTCAAGATTTTAATTCTTTACAAAAGTGACTATTTCAACTCCTAATCTTCTTCCTAGCTATCTCAATTTGCAGATGTTACGTGTATAATATATAGAACTGGTCATAAGATCAATTATTCTGAAGAACCCACACAATATGGTCAAGTGACATGAGGAAAGCAGCCATTGCAATAGATAACATGTAGGGAAAAGGTCCTACAAAAACATATAGTAATAAACAAGTGTGCTTGATATACCGTGGTTTCAGGGTATTATTAATACTTTTTCCTTAAGTTTAGTGTGTCCAAAAGTCTTTTTGTGCAAATTTTTATATAAGTTTCTCTTTGTTTTGCAGGAAATCTGTCCAAAGATGAATCCAGAGATTTTGAGCAAAGAAATGCAGAAGAGACCACCTACGGAGCTTATGACGGTCCGTCGTGCTTGTGACGGTCCGTAGGTGGCAGCGTAGTGCAGCTGCTGAAGGAAGATGGGGATGTCTGACCAAGTGTGTGGTTACGAAGCTTGTGACGGTTCGTCGTGTCTATGATGGTCCGTCCTGCACGTTTATCATGAAGTTCAGAGAAGTAATCCCAGTACTCATATTCCAAGAGTTGAAGTGTTTTGGAACGAAGACCCTCGACGGACCGTTGTGCCTATGACGGTCCGTCATACTTGCCGTCAAGGGTAATGAAGAGAGCAGTAGAAGAAATTGCATATGAATGGGACGACGGAGTCCATGACGGTCCGTCGTGACCAAGACGATCCATCGCGAGGTACGTTGACCCAGTCGCATTTTGGCAGATTTCCAGCAAATAGAGTCCTTGTTTAATTAGGTTTCTATTTTCTATAAATAGTTCGAAAAACCTCATTTTTGGGGTTAGACTCTGGATCATTGTTAGACTCGGGATCATTGTTAGACTGCGTATTTTTAGACATCATATTAGTAGACATTTGTTTTTTAGACTTTTGAGAATCATTAGACTTTTTGTGAGATTGTTGATTACTTTGAGATTCTTGCAAGTGATTATTGGTGATTAATCAAGCAAACTTTGAGATTTTACTCTTTCCATTGAAGTAAGTACATGAATTCTTATTTAAAATATTTGAATATTGTGATTATGACTATGAGTAACTAAACTCCATAACTAGGGTTGTGGGAACCATAGGCAAATAATGAGATAAAACCTAACTAAAATAACAAATCTAGAATAGTGTCTTGCTTGTATTAATAATTCTTTCGCTTAGAAGTCTTTTTAATGGATGGCCAACGTTAGAACTCGCCTTAATGCTACTTGCCGGACAAAGTAGGTAGATAATAGGAAAAGAATTATCAACATAGATTTAGTATATATTATCTAATAGGCTAGTATTGATTGGTACGAGGTAATAACATAGTCAAATATCGAATACGATGCTTAATATGAGGTAAAGATAAGGGTTAGGAAAGCAACACACGTCGTCGGACCAAGGTGCGGAGTGAGATTTTCTAGATGACGGACCAAGGATTTAGAAATACATAACTTATCACTTTGCATGCAAGATACTAGGAAAGAATTGTTATAGTAGGAATTATCAAGTTATGAACCTTTGGGGAACACGTAAACCCTAGTTACTTTGATTAATTTATAAAAATCAAATATTCAAAGCTGTTAAGTGTCTCTTTCAACTTAGGTAGTAATTTTCATTCATTTAGAAATAGAAACACCCCTTTTATTGTTTTACTTTCCAAGGAAGTAATTGACTGAACAAACGTAATAACATATTAAAGTTAAGTCTAGACTATTTTCCTCGAGGGAACGATACAAACCTCACTAGTTGGGTTATTTACTTGACACAACCGCTTTACTTCTTATTTGAGAAGTAAGTTTGAGCGTATCAGTGCTCCAAAGCGGATAACAGTTACATGCGCTCTAGGACATTAGGTAGTCTATTAGGAAGTAATCCACAAAGGGAAAAGGATATACACATAGATAAGTTATAGAACATGCAACATGTATAATTATTTAATGAACCATCTTTGCAGACTACGAGATATTCTATAGAACCACTCTACCATAATAAGGGCAAAAACACTATCTTAAGCATTAAGTCACGGGTTGAATTCTTACTTTACAGATGAGAAAACCAAGCATTAAACTCATTCATCCTGCTCTTTGTGTTAGAAACCATCTCCGGGGCATAATGAGAATGTTGGGTGAAATTATGTTTATACGCATACACACTCATATATTCATGCTTAAAAGTGAGGAATTCTCTTACATTTGTCTGTCTTAGATCACAGGGAAAGTAACTACCTATGAAGGAACTATCGAAAAGATCCCATCTCACAATTGGTGCACCCTTGTCTCTACCCGTCTTTCATTAGGAAAACAAGATTCTAGCAATACCCTTTTAGTTGGTACATAGCTAGTTCCACTCACTCTGCATCAGCAACATGCGTAGCCTCAAATACTTTGTGCAATTCCTCCACAAAGTTTTCCGGATCCTTAATGATTCTTGAACTGGTGAAGTTTGGAGGATTCATCTTAAAGAACTCACGTATCCTAAAACAATCAACTACTTCCTTTCGATTCTCTTTTTATTGTGCATCTTGGTTAGTCACGACTTGGCTCATCATTCAGATAGCTACACGAAACTCAACATTAGTGACCTTTCCTTGGGGTTGCACTTCTGGTGCATTAGGTACCCATTAATTATCAACATTCCTTCTAGTAGAACGACCTCAGATAACTTATTGTGGAGGCACAATTGGAAAGATACATGAAAGCACCGGTTAGAAAGAAACTTTTTATAGATGAACTCTATCGCACAAAATAAGTATGAAAGAAGTTAAATAGTTCCAAAATATTGTAGACTCCTAGTTATAGATGTGGCGTGCTTCACACCAATAAGTGGATTCTACAGACATGGCTTCATGGACAACTTAAGACTGTTAGACTCTGTGCTACAATACAAAGTGTGTCACGCCACGAGTATACACCCTTTTTCGTATGATTATTAGAGAACTATTGTTGGGCCCAACTGAATCCTTTGCCTGGCTTAATTCTAATAAAAAAAGACAGTCAACAATGAAATGTGTTGAAAATAATCATAACTAAATTGTCTCAATAGAAGAACTTAGAACTAGAAAAAGTGGCAACTTAAATCTTAACATAAATAGCTGAAAATGGAAAACTATTGAACTATAACTATCAATCTATGAATCCCCTAATATTATGAGGAATGTCATGACAAGACCCCTGATCATCCATACAACTTAAATGAAAAGAAATATAAAAGTGGTCCTCCTAAAAGCAACGAGCCTCACCAAATGACTCTAAAATGCTTAAATGGATCACAAAGCATTGGATGATGATCCTGGTTACATGTACCTGCATAATAAAAAGATGCAGGACAAATGGCGTCAATACATTGAATGTACAAGCATGTAAGGGGTAGTCTAAAAAACACATAAGCTTGAAATGAAATCTGAAAGAAACACTTACATTTTCTGAATTGAACTCATCTTTAATGAAATGCAGCAATAAAGGTGAAATACAAAGAAAAACTTTAAAGCATGTTCATAAGAACTCATTGTATACAAAACACAACAATCACTATGATCTATGTGATGATATAACGTATAACCGACGTTGCTAGAGTTTTCCTATATGTTACTGAGGTATAGAACCTACTTCAAAGTAGATCCACTTGTCTATGGTAAATTTTTTAAGGAATTATCTAAAAAATATGATCCATTCTGCCCACGTTTGTTATATGGTTTATGGAGATTATGTTATATGAACTAATCTGCATATCGGTACTCAATACTACTCCGAAAAAGTAACTGGATCATATACCCAAATTTATAACTTTTTTGTTCTTTAATATTATTACTCAAAAGAGTTGGTACGAAAATTTCTCATCAAAACTCATTGGAAATCGGTGTTTTCTCTCATCTTAAATGTGAAAATATTTACTCAATGGAATACGTAGTCTCCATACAAAATTTAAGGAAATGAAATTGGCTCTACTATTTCTCAAACTAAATGCTTGAGTCTTTAAAACAAGTTTAAAACGATTGTAAAATACTTCTGAAAAGACCCCAAGAGAATCTCTAGACTTGACTCTACCTTGAATTGGAACTATGGATTCAAATGTTCAGATGTCATGTTATGGATGATCTCATGATATTTAGATGTACCTTAGAGTATATATGTAACGACCTAAGCCTACACCATAAACGTAACACAACGTAAAAGACTTAAAAGTGCCTCATACAGGCCTCATTCAAGACATAAGACATAAGAAAATGGTACGAAATTAAAAACTTTTGTCCATACAATCGAAGTCTTTATTTAAAAATAATATAAGTCTAACTTTGTATCACATCGCCATCTAATACAAGTTTGAATCAATATGTCACGACCCAAACCGGGTTACGACTGGCACCCACACTTACCCTCCTATGTGAGCGAACCTACCAATCTAAACCTTAACATTTCAATGTAATAACAGCAGAAAATAATGCGGAAGACTTATCTCATTAATAAAATCAATTCAATAACTATCAATATTCAACATCTATTATTCCCAAAACCTGGAAGTCATCATCACAAGAACATCTACTTTAAACTACTAATTCTAAGAGTTTCTAAGAAGCTAAAAATACATAAGAAGCTAGTCCATGCCGGAAGTTCAAGGCATCAAGACTTGAAGAAGAAGATCCAGTCCAAGCTAGAGCATTAGCTCACCCTGAATTTCCGATGTAGTGAGACTGGCTTGAATTACTGTTGAGTTGAAGACGATGGCACATTTGCTGCACTCCACAAATAAACAAGAAGAAAACATAAAAGTAGGGGTCAGTACAAAACACGGGTACTGAGTAGATATCATCGGCCAACTCAAAATAGAAATCAATATATACCGAGTAATATCATAAAATCAACTATAATACTCAACATGTAGCAACAACAAGCACTATATCATTAACAATTACCGTCAAGTTCACACATGAGGACTCAAGCCCCAATACCATACTCATTTGGGAATCATGTTCGTTAGATTGAGTATATTAACATCTTTCAAGATTCATTATCTTTAATTCTCTTGTGTCGGTACGTGACACTCCGATCCCTCATATTCATTATTCCTCTTGTGTCGGTACGTGACACTCCGATCCCCTAAATCTACGTGTCGGTTCGTGACACCCGATCCCCTAATTCTACGTGTCGATTCGTGACACCCGATCCCCTAATTCTACGTGTCGGTTCGTGACACCCGATCCCCTAATTCTACGTGTCGGTTCGTGACACCCGATCCCCTAATTCTACGTGTCGGTTCGTGACACCCGATCCCCTAATTCTACATGTCGGTTCGTGACACCCGATCCCTTAATTCTACGTGTCGGTTCGTGACACCCGATCCCCTAATATCATTCTGTAAATCATCAGGCCTTCTCTATACCAAGGCATCATCAATCCCATTACTTTAATTCATCAAGCCTTCTTCTATACCAAGGCATCATCATCAATAATGTATATTAAAGTTTCCTTTCAAGATTTGGGATTCAATATTTTCATCATGCTCATCTTATCACAATCACACAATCATATTCATGCAAACATACAATTAAGCATATAGTAGGGTTTACAATACTACCAATACATATCATTCTCTATTAAGAGTTTACTATGAAAGCATGAAAACCATAACCTACCTCCACCGAAGAATTGGAATCAACAAGCAATCTCCCAAGCTTTGATATTATTCTTCCTCGTTCAACTCTTTCTCTCTCAATCGATCAATCTATCTCTCGCTTTTCTTTTATCTTTTCTTATTCAAAACCCTCTTTCTTTTAACCCAAATTAACATATAATTAAGAATGAAAGATGGCAATAATACCCCACTAATTAACTTAGGGTTGCCTCTTTTAACCCCCAAGAATTTGAGTTATTAATATAAACCCACGAAATCTATAATTAAGGAAAGAATAGTCCCAAACGTCCCTTAAAAAGTGTAAGGAAATCTGATTCTGCCTGGGATTTGCGCAACCTGTGACGGGCCGTCGTGCCTGCGACGGTCCGTCCTGCAGGTCATCGCAGAGTTCAGAGACCCAAATTTCCACCAAGGGTCTGTGACGGTCCGTCACACCTGTGACGGTCCGTCCTGCCATTCCGTCACAAAGTTCAGAGAGTCGATTTTTAGTACCCAATTTCAGATTTTCTAAGTGTTAAGAAACGAGACCCTGCGATGGTCTGTCGTGCCCATGACGGTCCGTCGTGGGGTCCGTCGCTTCTGCCAGTTTTTCCAGAAATAAAGTCTGCTGCTCAAAACGACTAAACGGGTCGTTACACAATAATAGGGTCACAACCCTTCAATATAATCTCAAACATAAAATGACATGAAAGAAACTAGACTCTCATAAGTCCTTGAATATTGAGGACTCACCAAAAGCTTAGATAATAGACAATCCAAGCTTTAAGCCAAAGACATTCCTTATGATCCGGAATATATACTTTGTAAAAATGTAGAAGAAATATGATTTAGTACAAAAAATGCACTAAGTATGATAGACATGCATAAATCATGTTAAAAAGGAAATTTTTGATGAAAACCATGCATTTAAATGGTTTGAAAATCATCTTGTACTTATTGTATAAACCCGTACAAAAATAAGCATATGCATCATGTATATCATCACAACATAATCTAATAATCATCTTAAGTAACCATAAGTTATGCTAGTGCAATGTTGGAAGGACATAGCTTAATACAATTCATAGTAAGTACCACTTTCAATCCACTTCAGATATACTTACCATTCTTCATTCTCATATTAAGATAATTCTTATAGACTGATGTACCGTGGTTTCACAGTATTTTTAATGTTTTTTTTCCTTAAGTTTAGTGTGTGTCCAAAAGCCTTTTTGTATTAATTTTTATATTAGTTCTTCCTTATTTACAAGAAATCTGTCCAAAGATGAACGGGGAAGTTTTTGAGCGATAAATGCAAAAGAGACCACCTACGGAGCTTATGACGGTCCGTCGATTCTGTGACGGTCCCGTAGGTGGCATCGTAGTGAGGAGAGAAGCTGCTGAAGGAAGATGGGGAAGTCTGACCTAGTGTGGGATTACGGAAGTCCATGACGGATCATCGTAGACACGACGGTCCATCCTGTTGGTTCGTCATAATGATCAGAGAGTAGTCCCAGTATCCAAATTCCAAAAAGTGAAAGTATTATGGAACAGGGACCCTCGATGGACCGTCGTGCTTGGAACGGTCTGTCATACCTGTTCGTTGAGGGTAATGAAGAAAGCACCAGAAGAGTTTCTGAAGTATGGGATGATGGAGGCCATGATGGCCCATCGTGACCACTACGGTCTGTCACGAGGTCCGTCGACTCAGACACGTTTGGACAAATTTTTAGTAATTAGAATCCTTTTTTATTAGGTTTTTGTTTTTATTATAAATAGTTCAAAAAACCTCATTTTTGGGGTTACACTTTTTCGATAATTTTTAGATCTCTTGTTCAAGTATTGAAGAATTATTTTTTCAGTAATTGATACACTTTTTCTGGAATTGATTGTTGGTGTTTTTGTTGATTAATCAAGTGAATTTCTGGATTTTATTCTTTCTCATTAAAGTAAGTGCATGAATTCTTATATTAAATATATGAATAGTAACCATGGGTAACTAAACTCCATAACTAGGTTTGTGGTAACCATGAGTGAATAATGAGGTAAAATCTAACTAAAATAGCAAATCTAGAATAATGTCTTGCATGTATTAATAATTCTTTCATTCAGAAGGCTTTTTAACGGATGGACAACGTTAGAAATCGCCTTAATTCTACTTGCCGGACCAAGGAGGTAGATAATAGGAAAAGAATTATCAACATAGATTTAGTGTACACTATCTAATAGGCTAGTGTCGATTTGTACGAGGTAATAACTTAGTCAAATATCGAATGGTAAGGGTTAGTATAGTAACACACGTAGCCGAACCAAGGTGCGAAGTAAAATTTTCTAGATGTCGGACCAAGGATTTAGAGATACATAACTTATCACTTTACATGCAAGATACTGGAAAGAATTGTTATAGTTAGAATTATCAAGTTAGGAACATTTGGGGAACACTTAAGCCATAGTTACTTTTATTAATTGATTAAGCTCCGAGATTTGAATATGTTGGTTGTTTACTTTAATTTAGTTAATTGTTTTCATTAATTTAGAAATAAAACCCCTTTTTTGTCTTTTGTTTTCTAGGGAAATAGTTGACTAAATAATAGTAATAATAGAATAAATTTAAGTCTGAACTATCTTCCTCATGGGACCGATCCCAACCTCATTAGGTGGGCTCTTTACTTGATACGACCACTTTACTTCTTATTTGAGAAGTAAGTTTGAGCGTATAATAGACAAGGGTCATTCACATTTAATGTCATAACAAGGAAATCGACTAATAATAATAATAACCCAACTTGAGCATTCATCTGTTCATCAACCCATTAAGTGAAAATTGTCATTAATTGTATTTCTAAGAACATTCAATTCATTGGACATTATGAAATTCGAGAAAAACATCATAGAAACTCTCAAAGAGTACTCGGGGAATGCATGGATTGCATCCCACAGTACCATCCACAATTCATATATCCTCTTGAGTAACCATAGTAAATAAATAACAAGATGGGAATGAGCCATATACGACATAGACCATGTGAGAAAATAATGGAATCTGGTGTATGTCCCACACTATAAAGGGTTGGCTAGTGTACTTGCCTAGGGTAGGACTGATCACTACACAAATTGGACTCATTTAGGACTATATTTTGATAAAAATAGAGTCCTTAAATTATTGTTTCTCTCAATTACCAAAGAATAACCTTGATTTTTAGATATTTTGAGTTTGAGACAATACATGGCAAAAAAGATGAAAAGAACAAACAAATGAATGTATAAGGATTGCCAAGTCCACTTTGAGACTTTATGACAGGTCAAAATATCTCCCTTTGTGCTACTGTACTAAGCCTTGAAAGAAAAGGATCAAATCAACGGAAAAAGGAGAAATTGGTGCATCACCGAGATGTTCCATGAAGCAATACCTTATTATCCATTCATATAGAACACAAAGATGCTTTGATTAATCACAAGATGGGGATGAATTTACTAGAGGATGAATCACTGAATTATTTGGCATTTTCGACTTACTACGCCAAATTATCTGCTGCAACAAAAATCTGTGAAAACTATAAATACTTCTTGAGTGTTTTAGCTTACAAAAAAAGGACTATTATAAGACTTATTATGAATTTTTAGATATTTTTATCAGCTTTTAAGCTCTAAGTTTAAGGGGTTATTTGGAGAAGAATTTGAAGACAAAAAGGGTTTCAACTCAAAGGATTTTGACTTGGGTCTCTTGGATTCTTTATCCATTGCCACTAACAAGACTTAAATATTTATACCCATTTGAATGCAAGCTCATTTAGGTATAAGTTTTTATCTCTTGAAATGTGGCTAAAAATGCAATTCTTGGGGTGTGATTTAGCATATATGAATTGATATTATTGTTGAGTCTTGCTAGCTAAGAGATTAATTGTAGTTTCACCGTGATTTTTTTAGTAGTTGTGCATGAATTCAATAAATTTGTAGTTGTAAATTCAAGTTTATGCATGCGTTTTAGGCTTGCTCTAGAGACATTTGTTAAACTAAGACTACTACATTGATGGTCGATTGGAGTGGGTCGACATGAGGCTCAGCACGAGAGAGTGGGCCCTAGTCTCAGTCCCACATACTCAGCTCGAGAGAGTGAGTGGGTTAAGAATGTAGGCTGGTCTTCATCCGGCAAGTGGGTGTCTGAGAGGAACCAATTTGAACTGGGGTAAGTTTATTGAGAGAGAGCTTATTCTATAAATCTCTTATTAATAACATGTACCCGAGAATTTAACTTAACCCGTATTCTCTATCATATCCAAAGAATTCTCCCTCTCTTGATTTCGTTCTCTTGTTATTTTAGTTTTTTACTACCATTGAAAAAACCCCCAATTGATATTTGATGCTTGTGTCACCCCATCTTTGATTGATAATGTTTTTTATTAGATAATGTTATTAGATGCGACCAGTTAGAATGTAATTTGACTTTTCTATAAATTCACACAACAAATCTCTGTGGAAACGACAACAACCTTTCGTTGGGTTACTATACTACGGTGATATCTTCTACACTTGCATTTAAAGTTTTGTTTTTGATGACATCACCAAGAAAATATAGGTGCAATTCAAGGGAACACAAACTGAAGGAAGTGGGAAAGGGTAGAGACTTGATGACCTTGGGGTAAGTTGAACAGGCATCCAGAGCCTAAACTATAGAAGTAAGGTTGAGGTTTAGTAAGTGGAGTGGCAACCTAGAGCCAAAACTAAAGAAGTAAAGTCATGGCATACTGAGTTGCTTGACGCCCCACCCCTTTTTGCATAAAACATGATGAATTTTCTTATCGTTTTCTAACCCAATTTTCCTTGAATCGAATTGTTTCTAAGATATTCGCTTTGATTCGAATAATCAACATTAGTGTACAAGAATCTACTTAAATACCACCTTTAAACTTATACAATTATCTCAAGAACACATAAAAATCTTAACAATTAAGATAATGAAGGAAAGTTTAACAAGAATCATTAAGAAATCAAACCTTAATTTATAAAAATGTAATTTTACTTAACCGAATCATGATTGGCGCGTGGATGAACGAACCCAACATTATGTAAGCTCACATACCTCTTAGGAATTAATTCTTAGAAAAATCCGCAACCAAAATCTTAAGAACGTGATGGAACCTTGGGTTTTCTCCTTTTTTTCTCTTCACTCAAAGATATATGGTAAAATGTAATAGTGTAAACTCAATGAAATCAGTTTAGACCCCTAATTAATTAATAATAATAAATTAAATATGATAGGGTAAGAAAAAGACCAAAATATCCCTCTTAAATCTAGGTGACTTTCTTTAACTAGACATCCTAACATCTAACAGGCATATACACCTCATACAAATTTTAAAATTAGAAAACATATTGTCCTTAGAAAGAGAATTCCAAGACCTTTCATTTGCCATCTTATGGCACACCTAACTCATCATGTACTAAAAGTTATGGTCGTTTGAAGACGACCCGAGTGTCATACTTAGCAAAATATTTGAACTTTAAGATTTTCATTGTAACCTAAATTAATTCTTTAAAATTTTGTTCTTTCTAAGGTGGGATGTTATTGATACCAAGCCTGAATACTCCTAAGATACTTGAGTCTTCCCTTTCTATGAGTCTTGTAACTTTTTTTTTTGTCTAAGACAATTAATTAATGCAAGGATTAATAAAAAGGCCTAATACACACCGATTATATCAAAATATCAATTCATGGAAAAACCAATGATCCTAATGCTCATGTAGGGCTTTTCCCACAATCTTAGGCCAAAACCCTCCCCCTATGATAATTAATAAGGTTTTAAGCTCTATGAATTGAAATAGTGTTTAAGGGGTAATTAAATTACCTTTTGCATGAGAATTCATGGAAATTTTATGAGAAGCCCTAGGTTGTGTCCTAGCTCTTAAGAATGAGTTTATACAAAAAAAAATAACATTAGGGTTTTTCCCCAATTTAAGTCACGTCTGGCCGACCACAGTAGTCCCTATCCCTCCATAGTGGTCCCACACATATTGACATTAACCTCGCCTGGGAGGCTTGAACGGATACACAAAAGTCAGAATTTGACTTTCAAGTTCCCATTTTCAACATGCCTTCAAAGCTTGACGTTCTAAAACTACACCTTCACATCAAGATCAATTTCGGGAGTTTTACTTGCCCAAATTCGATTCCGTATAGTGGTACATGCTCCTTAACTTCTTGTATAAAAACTGCAATGATCAAACACATATTGAAATTCCCATCCATTAACAGATTTCCCTAAACCTCACTTGACTCAGATTTCGTCCAAGTCTGTCTTAGGCTAGAAATTTCCAAGTTACTACCCATATGTTTTGTAGCCCATATTCCTGCCCTATTATATTTTCCATAATGATAGGAATAAGTCATTCCAATTGAGACCAATTTACCCATAACTCGTCCCTGAGGGATAAATTAGGAGAAAAGGCTATGGCAAAAGTAGATCAGTACCAGAATAATCAAATAACTCGGGATACTATTCATGTCTATTCTTCTTGGTTTCCCATGACGCTTCCTCAACCATATGATTCTTTATTGAACATTTACGAACTTTATATCCATAGAACATCAAGCATTGAAGGTGTGTTGCAAAATGGGAGCGGTGAACTCTTTTTCCGAGTTTTTTTCCTAGTTTAAGCCACCGAGGCGGGGTTAATTCCACCAAGAAGGGGTTGTTATGGTACAATTGGACCCGTTGTGGAGTGCCAGTCTCCACATAAAACATGAAAAAAGATAAAAACATTACTTTCAAAACCAGGTACTTAAGATCTAAGGGACGACCTAGAGCTATTTCTCAACAAATTTCTCTGAATTCTCATGCCAAAGGGAAGTTAATTACTCCCCTAATACGTATTTTGATCTTAGAACTTAGAATCCTTATTAATTATTTTTGAGGGAGGGTTTTGTCCTGAAGTTGATGGTGTGAAAAGCCATAGACGAGCATTAACATCATTGGTTTTGCCTTGGGCTGATATTTTGATATAATCTGGGTAAATTAGGCCTTGTTTATTGATTCTTTCATTAATTAATGATTTTAGACCAAGAACAAGCTGCAAGACTCTACAAAGGGAAGACTCAAGTGCCTTTAAAATATCCAAGCTTGGTTTTGAGATAGCTGATGTTTGGACTTGGTGTTGTGTTATATATGCCTTTAAATTTCTCTATTCTATGCATGAATGTATGTGAATAGAGAAACATGAATCGAATCTAAGTAAATAACTAAGTGCAAACGGTTACGTGCTATGAACTTGTTACTTGAATGTGTTACTATGTGCACTGTTTATTATGGATGTGATTATGATTGTAGTTTTGCTGACTAGAACGGGTGTCACATTCCAACAAATAAATTGTACCAAGTGTCACATTTCAACACATATGTTGGAATGGAGCTCAAGTTTTGGATATATATATATATATATATATATATATATATTTATATATATATATATATATATATATATATATATATATATATATTTATATATATATATATTGGATCAGGTGTCACGTTCTTATACACTAACAGTTTGGGAGTTGGGTTCCACGAGATAACCACTTGTCATTATTACATTCATATCTACCTTTCAATGATATTGGGAAATTGTGTGTTTCTCATAAAATGATAATTTAATTATGCATTCTGTATATGTGCATATATTTTGTTGTAATTACATGGTTATATTTTGCTTACTGATGCAGCCACGTAATCCTACAAGTACAATGTGGTTTCTTGTACTGATACTGCACTTGCTCTTCTTTGTTTAGTAAAGAGCACTTAACTTGGCAACTGACAGACCAAAGTAAGGAGATCAAGATTTATCAATTGGAATATGAACCCTTCACTTAATCCCCATTATTCCCATTAAAAAAACAACAAAGGAATATATGTATTCTACAAGAATAAAAGGTTTAGGAGATCACTAGCCATAAGTTAAATAATTAATTACTCCAGGAGTTGAGTCTTCTCCTTCCGAAGCCACAAAATCTATAAAAACCAAGTATTCACAATAAATCTCTAAAAACAATAATACTCACATCAATTACTTTTACAAGGAGTCAATCAACTTAAAACACAATTCCAAAAAAGGCTTGAGTCTACAATTCAATGCTTTAAAACTTTATTCAAAGACTTGGAAATTTTTTACCAAAGAGAGTCATTATTAAAATCGGTTAACCAAATTAATACGTTTTTTTATTTAATAACACTAGTATAAACGAAGTTCTCACTAATGTTTTTTATTATATTTTATTAAAAAAATCAATAACATAACAACAAAAATTTGACAGTAAACAGACATAAAATGTCACTATAAGTAACATTTTATAATTTGTTACTCTGAAGCACATTTTACAGCTAAAGTGTGACTAAAAAACGTTTCTCTGTAATGGTGAAAAGTAAAATTCAATCTTTTACATTTCTCATTCATTACTCAAATTTGCATTATTAAAATGAATAGATATATTTTTTGCACATCTTCATTTGATATATATATGATTTTATCTTTTCTTTCACTTTTTATACATAGAAAATATGTGTTTATGCAAAGGAGAAAAAGTGAGGAGTACTTTGCACAAATTGTAGCTTGTCTTCTATCATTTCAATTTCAAAATTTGTACATAAACCATATGAGAGATCTTTTTCTAGCCTAAGATAGCATTAATTCAAAATACTATATCAATTGGTTTCTTATGATTATTAAATATAAGACTATCAATAAAGAAAATACTGGATAGAAAAATTTATTAAGTAAGCAAAATAAGAATTAACAAAAACATAATGGTATATCATGATAGAAGAGAAAAAGGAATTACCCTTCGCAAAAACTTCTTTTATGTATATTCCTTTTAATAGTAGTAATTTTAATAAAGGTTAATGAGACAGGTACCAAATTGAATTTTAATTTTGTGTCATTCCATAAACACGTTACTGTGAGTCAAGTTTTAGCTGTAAAACGTGCGTTAGAGGAACAAAATATAAATCATTACTGAAAACAACATTTTATGTATGTTTACTTTGCCAAATTTTAGTATTTTTGTTATTGAATTTTATAATAAAATAAAACCTAAAATGTTTCCGAGAACAATATTTATACTAGCTTTGTAAAATTTCAAAAAAAACATATTAGATTGGTGAATCAATTTGAATAATGACTTACTTTGGTAAAAAATTCAAGAATTAGGAACTCATTGGAGAAAATAATTTTCAAAAAAGACTCAAAAACAATTCAAATATCCATTATATTTGTCACGACCGGAATCTAGACCCCAGATGTGATCGACATTGTTGACCTCTCAGAGGTTGCAGACAAGCCTACATACAACTTTCTTACTTCATCTAGGTTAATTTTAGCGGAAAATTGGAAACTTTTTGTTTCTTAATATACATGTATACATTTTACTTAACATCATAAGCGTTCACAAATCAACCATCTAATAAAGAGATAATCAAATGAAAGAATCAATTCATAATTTTACTAAACGTATTTATCCAAAACGACACCAATACAAAGTATGAACAAAAGTGGAAAGAAACACTAGTGGAACATGCTCCACTAGATATAGCTAACATCTAACTAGATAATAATGGTAGACATCCTCGAAAGCATGAGGTCCTACAAAGTCCGGATGAAAGATCCACGTCTAGATAGGTGTAGTTTTTAGTACGTTCTTTAGATGCATTTTCATGGATTCATTTGACTATTTGTTTGCACTCAAATCAACATTTTTACATCACTTATGAACATCACGATGTAAGCCAGTTTGTGCGCATGAAATACAACCATAAACATGTCATTTTTCGAACATGAATCCAAAAGCGTATATCACGGCTACACATTGCACACACATTATTTTTCACTTAATATTGGACAACTTGATCAATATTCACATAAATCTGAACAGACATACATAAATGCTAAACATTTTTTAAGAAAGTAAAAAAGAAAGAAAGAAAGAAAGAACTAGGAAGATGAGGGGTGTTCGGATAGGATGACCAAAGGGTGAGGTTAGACTAAGTAATGATGTAAGTCATTCTTAGTCATTGCACAGAAAGATCCCAATGGAAGTATTAAAAGAATGTCCTAAGTCAACCTAGCATGTTCAAAGTGAACATGAGATCAACGAAGAAGAAATATAAGTTCAAAGTGAACTAAGTAAGCAAAAACATAAGTATATCAAATTATCAGTGAATGATAAGAATGAAGTTTTAACAGTTATTGGCTTATGCCAATAAAGGGAGAAAAACATAATGACTCATCAGTTGGAGTATGAATATATATCCCAACATCTTTATATCATGAAAATGATCAAACAATAGGAATAGACAATAAATATTGGCTTATAAAGACTTCATGCCCAATTTAACAACAATGGAAAGAACAATTTGTGAGTAGGGTAGTCAAATCATTTCCTTAGTCTTTTGGATTACTTACTTGATTCATTGTAGAAATGAGACTACAATGAATCATATCACTCGTAAGTAAAACATAGGATCAAAGGAGATCATTGAATTACAATACAAAAAGAAGAAAAGACTGAAAAATAAATTAAGTCTGGGAGAGGGAGCTCCCGGCCTAAGAGGAGCAAAAATATGAAATTTTGCTTGAGTTGTTCTACAATCATGTTCATGATTTCAAGGTATTATGTTCATATAGAAAATGAGGTTTGTGTTTTAAATCCATGAAAATATGTTAGATTCATAGCATGATTCATAAATGACGAGTTAGGAAAGTGAAGTGCCTTCACTTTCCAAAAATGGCACGTTGCTATAGGAAGATCTTTCCTTGATCATGCATAGTTCTTATGTGTTTATGTGCATACACCCATACTTAGTAAAAGTGTGTACTAAGCCATATACAATTACTTTTTTTATAGGTGGAGGTCCTTGAAGAAGATTGAAGATCAGTTGAAGCTGTTTGGACTAGTACCTCCACACTTTGGTAGGTCCTCTTGAGTTCGAGGATGCCTACTCTTTATCTTCTAGCTTTAGTAGATCAGATATATCTAGTGGATGTTGTCCCTAGAGTTTCATTTCAAACATTTGTTCAAGATTTTGTATTAAGGCCGGTTCGGCAACTATTAATGATATTATGAATTCTTCATTTCAATTGTTCAATTTGTTAATAGATGGTTGCATATTTTAAGCTGTTAGTATATCACTCTTATGCAAGAATTATACAAAGTCTAAGTACACTTCAGTAAATTTAAATTTTTAAATTTTTCGCTAAATTTAGTTGTATGATTGTAATGAAAGCTAAGAAAAGGCTTGTATTTGACCTCTGACAAGTTAACGATGTCGGTCTCATCTAGGGTCTAGGACCCCAGTGTGACAGAGGCAATGAATACGCCAAAAACCACCTTCTGGGGGGGGGGGGGTAACCCGAGTAGCTCGTTCAGATGGTGTAGGGGTACGGGTGCCTGGGGGCACATATTCAAGATCCCCCTCATCGTCGAAAGTGCCAATCATTCGATGGGATGGTGCAATGTACTTGGACCTGCCTTTGGAATAAACGATGTCTGCTTTGGGGGACATATGTACCTTTAAAAGAGTTGTTAGTCACATAGAATCTTACTACAGACACAAAACAAACAAAACATAAAAAGGAAACACAAAGCACATTCCAATTCAGACCTGTAGTAACTGGTTGAAGGGCACTATCGATGGCCTGTCAATGAATCGATGGTCTGTCGATAGTGTGCGTCGTTGGACACTTGGGATTTTTTTAGATTCTTCATTCTACAGACCTCTCAGTTGGAAACGACGGACATGCAGAATGGCTTATCGATCAATTGACGAACTGTAGTCCACTTTCGTTGTCTGAAACAGAATAATTTTTAAACTTTCTCAAAATGAGGTGTCAGTTGGAAACGATGGACGTGCAGAATGGTCCGTCGATCAATCGGCGAACCTTAATCCACTTCCGCCGTCTTAAAGTTAAACAATTTTAAGGTTGCTCAATCGACGGACCCCATCGACGGTCCGTCTATCAATTGACGGTTCATCGATGAGGTCTCACGTTGTTGGCTTGAGGTTGATTTGAAGCCTTATTTATATTATCACATCTTGATACCTATTAGACTCACATATGTTTAACCAACACATAATAATAATTAAAAGACCATTTCTTCATCCTTAGGGTTTCAATTTCGCAAGGTTCATGCTTAGATTAAGAGATGCTACCAAACTCTAAGTCAGAAAGTCTATACACTCATTTTAACAAGATTACATCGTTACACATTGACTTTGTGTCATTATAAGGGAAATTTTACACACATTTTAACAAGAACAAGCATACAGTTTTGTCCCTAAATCAAGACCCTTATTCTAAATTTCATTTCCAACTGTAAATGAACGAGAATTCATCAACCAAAGGGAATCAAATTACCTGAAGATCGTAGTGGAGTGAATGGGTGGGTGATCTTTGCAACAACCTACTTTCCCTACCTTGAACACCGAATGGAGAAAGCAATAGGAACCAGGTAGAATTTGGGGAGAAGAGGGTTTTAGGAATTCGGGAGAATTTAAGAGTTTGGGGAATCTGATGAAATCGAAAGTCAAAAATATGGTGTTATAATGAGAAATGAAGAAAATAAGTGAAGCGAAACGGTTGGGAAAAGAATTTCAAAAGATTTTGGACGTTAATGAATGATTTTTCTTTTTCTATAACATGCTGGGTCAGGTTGGGTCACAGGCTCTTTCGACAGATGACACCCCATCAATGCTCTGCAAGCCAGTCGACGGATGGTCGACTGTACCGTCGATTGCATAAAGACTTAGACAAAATTTCAAGACATACCTTGGATCTACGGACACCATCAACAGTTAGTTAGTTGGACGATGGCCCATCGATGGGGTCCGTAGATCTGTGTACCAGACTATTTTCTGCAGAATTCTAGTTTTAGTCCTTGCAAAATTAACACTCATTAAGCTATTCTTTTAGTGTTTTTCTAGACATTTTCGAGGCACGAACCCAAAACATATCTATAGCCAACACTAAAAAAATAAATAAAGAACGAGGATGAGTAAAACAAAATGAAATAAGAGAATGCATTTATTCCTACAAAGTAAAAAAATCCTATTGTTGGCTAGAGGATACACCTTAGGTTATCTCCCAAGAAGGCTTGATTTAACGTTGCAGCACGACCGCAAGATCTTTGATTTCTCAGACTTCATCAAGGTGATATTTCTCAACCACTTCATGGACACCCTCCGCATGCCCGAGGTAGATCTTAATTCTTTGCCGTTGACAGTGAACTTTGCACCCTCCTTGTTCTCTAACTCAACCGCTCCATGTGGAAACACTATAGTGATAAGGAATGGTCCCATCCACTTGGACTTGAGTTTGCCCAGAAAAAATTGTAGCGTAGAATTGAATAGAACAAACAAGTCCCCAACCGTAATTTCTCGCTTTTCAATTTTTTGGTCGTGGTACTTCTTCATATTCTCTTTGTAGATGGCTGAACTTTCATATTCTTTTCGCAAAACTCATCAAGCTTATTCAACCTATTAAGTATCTGTGCTAGGGCTTCATTCCAATCCATCTTCATTTTCTTCGTTGCCTACACGACTTTATGCTCTAACTCAATTGTCAAGTGACAAGCCTTCCCATATACAAGTTGGTATGGAGACATACCTATGAGGGTATTGTATGCGGTCCGGTAATCCTAAAGAGAATCATTAAGCCTGCTTGACTAATCCGTTGTATTAGTTTTTACCATTTTCGAAAGAATTTGCTTGATCTCTCGATTGGACACCTTAACTTAGTAATTAGTCAGTGGATGGTACGGAGTGGCCACATTATGGAGAACCCCATATTTCTCCAATAGCCCTTTGAGAAACTTATTGCAAAAGTGAGATCCATCATCACTTATTATGGCCCTAGGTGTGCCAAATCTGGATAAGATGTTCTTTTTCAAGAACGCGGTGAGACTCTTCCCTTCATTGTTAGAGATCTCTATAGCTTCCACCAACTTTGAAACATAGTCCACAGCTACAAGTATGTATTTCATCCCATGAGAACTCACAAAAGGGCCTACGAAATCAAGGCCCCAATCATCAAACAACTCAATCACTAGAATGGGATTTAAAGGAAGCTCTTGCCTCTTCGAAATTTCTCAATCCATCTGACAACTATCACATAACTTGTCAAACTCGTGAGTATCTTGGTGAATGGTTCGCCAATAGTACCCTCACTAAAAAATCTTTTTAATTGTCTAGATACCACTATGGTGCCCACTCACAGGAGAGGAGTGTAATTCCTCCAAAATGCTTAAGATATCAACTTTTGGCACGGAACGTCGAATAAGAAAATCAGCACAACTCCGGTATAAGTAAGGCTCATCCCAAAAGAACTTTTTCACATCATGCATGAACTTCTTCGTCTTATGGAAGGAAAATTTCGATGGGACTATATCCCTAGCAAGATAATTCGCAAAATTGGCGAATAATGGAATCAAGTCATGAGAAGCGGCCAATACATGCTCATGAGGAAAGGTGTCATCAATTTCAACCTTTTCACCTAAGTCGCGCATAGCTTCATCCTCCAATCTAAACAAGTGATCAGTAACTTGATTTTCTGTCCCTTTTCTATCTTTTACCCCAAAATCAAACTCTTACAATAATAGCACCCATCTAATCAACATTGGATTTGCATTCTTTTACATCAAGTACCTCAAATAGAAGTGATCAGCATACACTATGACTCTCGTGCCTAGCAAATAGGAGCCTAAATGTTTCAAACACATATACCATTGCAAGAAGATCTTGTTCAATCACTGTATAGTTCTTTTGTGCTTCATTTAGGGCCTTACTTGCATAGTAGATGGGGTGAAGGATTTTATCCCTTTTATGTTCCAATAACATTTCAAGAGCAACCCCAGTAGAATCACACATCCCCTCAAATGGTTTAATCTAATCTGGGGAAATAATAATGGCCCCAGACACCATATTCTCCTTAAGCTCTCCAAACGCCTTCAGACAAGATTCATCAAAATAGAATTTACATTCGTTCTCAAGAAATTTGCATAGAGGATGTGCAATTTTTGAGATTTCCTTAATAACCCTCCAGTAAAAGCCCGCATGCCTGAGAAAACTTCTCACACCTTTTACAAAGATGGGTAGGGGAAGTATATCTATAACTTCAACTTTCGCTCTATCAATCTCTATCCCTTTCTCCTATATGCAATGGCCTAATACTATACCTTCTTTAGTCATAAAGTGGCATTTTTCCCAAATTAGCACAAGATTGCAATCTTCAAATCTTTTGAGAACCTCGGCCAAGTGACTCGAACACCAATCAAAGGAGTAGACAACAACCAAAAAGTCATCCATAAACACCTAAATAGTGTCCTCCACCATATTGGAGAATATAGACATCATACATCGCTGGAAGGTGCCCGGTGCATTACATAACCCAAACGACATCCTCTTGAATGTGAATGTCCCATAAAGGCAAGTAAAGGTGGTTTTCTCCTCATCCTCTTGGGCAATAGAAATTTTGTTGTAACCCGAATAGCCATCAAGAAAACAATACTATCCTTTTCCTGCGAGTCTATCTAACAACCGATCCACAAAGGGCATAAGGAAATGGTTCTTTTCAGTCCATACATTAAGCTCCCGATAATCCATACAAACTCTCTATTCAGTCACCGACTTCATTGGAATAAGCTCGTTCCACTAATTAGGCACTACTTTATTCCCCCATTTTTGGACACACCCTGAACAGGGCATACCTAACTGCTATCGGCAATAGCATCCAACCACTTAATGATCTTCTTCACTACCTCTTGCATTGGTGGATTAAAGTGTCTCTATTGCTCAATACATGTCTTGTGATCGCGCAAGAGTTGGATTTTTTGTGAAAAATACCGGGAGGATACCAACAAGGCCCGCAATAGTCCAACCAATAGATTTTTTGAACCTCTTCAAAACTTCCACCAGATATTGTACTTGTTGAACATTAAAATTTAATGTAATGATTAGTGGCAAAGTGTCATCTATACCCAAGAATACATACCTCAGATGAGTGGTAGAGCCTTAAGCTCTAATTTTGGTGCCTCCTCGATAGAGGGTCTCGCGATGCTTCATATCTAACTCCAATTTCTTTGGTTATGACCAATATTCATTTCTTTCAAGTGCCAAAACAAAAGACCCATAATCTTCAATACCATCACTTTCAAAATTCATGATCACTGCCGCTAGTGCCTTAACACCTAGACGCTCTTTGATTTGTACCTTAGACGCACTCTAAACCCTGTAGGATATATCACATAACGTTTGGAGCTTATCACTCTTCTTCATGGACCTACAAATGTTGAATGTTGCTTCTTCAATGTTCAACATAAACTTAATCTACCCTTTCTCCATATAAACCATGGCGCAACCAGTGGCAAGGAACGACTTCCCAAGAATATTAGGGACCTCATAATCCATCTCACAGTCAAGAATCACAAAATTGGTCAGAAATATAAATGACTCCACTTTTTTACGAGCACATCATGGAGTTTCAAATTGGGCCTCTTCACTTTTCAATCGACAATCAGTAACCGCATTGCAGTGGGCTTTTGGTCACCTAAACCCATTTTCTTATAAATGGAAAGAGGCATGAGGTTTATGCTTTCACTAGATCACATAATGCTTTAGAAAAGTGAAATAATCCGATGGTACATGGAATAATGAAAGTGACCAGATCTTTCTTCTTCTGTATAATAGACTTTGTACCAATACCACTACAATGCTGCACTTGGTCATCATACTCAAAACATAACGATCTCTTCTTTGTAACCCTATCTTTCATTATCTTAGCATAATCGGGCATTTGTTCCAAAGCTTGCTAACAAAGAAACATTGATGGAAAGTTGTTTCAACTTAGTGATAAAACATTAATATTTATCATCCTTAGTTTTCTTCACCAATCTTTGAGTGAATGGTGGTGGAGGTCTTGGAATGGTGACCACTTTTTGGGGGACCTCTGCTTCCATCACGTTTTTTCCACCAATTCTCCACTAGTTTCCACCACCACTTCATCTTTTCTCATCTTATCTTTTACCATAGACGATATCGGTGGATCAATAGTTTGCTTACCTCATCGAGTAGTGACTGCCATGAAATATCCATCGTTTTTAGGATTTTGAATTGTATTTCTAAGGTGAGTGCCTGGTTGGCTTGCGTTCACAATAGTAGACAATTGGTACATTTGTAACTCAAGATGCTTAATCGAGACCGCATACGCATCCAACTTTTTCCCAATGTTAGCTAAATAACCTATCAATTCCTTGGCACGCTAATAACTAGAAGCAAATCTCATCTCTCACAGGATTGTGTCTAGCTTACACTACGAAGGTGTTTCTCGCAGTATTTTACTTTGTAGTACTCCAAGCCTTATTGTAGCGAGAAATTTTCTCCAACATCTATGCGATCTCGACATAAGTGCACTCACCATAAGAACCCCCCCGCGATAGTATTGAGTATTGCTTTATTATTATCATCTTTAACCCGATAGAAGTACTCTTTCAATGACTCATCATCAATACGGTGGTTTGGGACACTCCTCAAAAACGCAGTAAACTTGTCCAAAGAGCTACTTATCGACTCTCCCGGTATTGCCATAAAGTTGTTCACCTTATCCTTCTGATTAAGATTCTTGGACACTAGATAATACTATGCTAGGAATACATCTCTCAACTGATCCCAAGTGTAGATGGAATTATAGGGTAGCTCAGTAAACCATACCACTGCATCTCCCGTCAATGTTAGATGAATCACCCACAACCCGATGACATTCATATCTATGTCTGGCCTCCCCACAAAAATTTTGCATACAGAAATCCATTTGGCTATGTGAGAATGGGGATCATCAGATGGTATCCCTGAAAATAGACCCCTCATGGTGATCATCTACATCAAACTACTAGTCACCACGAATGTGTGCCCATGGGTTAGAGAAGGTAGGACTAGAGGCCCATCAGAATTATTAATGTCGACATTGTCCCTATAGAACTCTTGAGGATGTGGGATGGGAGGTTGCATCCTCATAGCAATATCAACCTAGTTTACCGCAACTACCTGATGGTGTGCATCAACAGGTGGTGCAGGATGTGTTATTAACCCATCACCAAGATTTACTGGGATCTGCTGATTTTCCATTCTTCAAAGTGTACGGTTAAGTTCACAGTCGAAGGGAATTAGAGGTTCTATACTTGACATACACTAGAACTATACCAAAGAAAAACAAAAATGAAAGAAAAATTAAAATCAAGAAATCGTTGAATAAACTTCAGTAACTTTATAAAGTTTAATCTAAAAGCCACTTTTCCCGGCAGCGGAGCCAAAATTTGAGAGGGTCAAATTACACCTCTCTAAAAAAGTATAAGCAGTCATATCAAGTAAAGAACCTAACTATTAGGTTGGGGTCAATCCCATGAGAAAAATGGCTTAGACTTATTTTTAATGTACAATTACTTTGATTTAGTCAAGTTCTTTGCAAAAAACAGATAATTAAAGGGGAGAGGGGTTTTTGTGAAGTAAAACTCTTTTAATATCTCTAGGTAAAATAAGTAACAGGAGTAAAGCTTTGATTTTTATCAAATTGTGAGGACACTAGGGTGTAAGTGTTCCCTAAAGGTTTCATAACGCCGCATTCATAGCTATAACAACTCTTCCCTAGTGTTTTGCATTCAAAGTGATAAGTTAGATATCTCTAAATCCTTGATCCGACATTTAGAGAATTTCACCCTGTACCTTCGTCTGGCTACATGTGTCTAAGATACTAACCCTTACCTTTACTTCATATTATGCATCATATTCGATGTATGACTTAGTTATTATTTGGCACCAATCCTGACTAGCCTATTAGATAGTATCCCACTAAATCTATGTTGATAATTCTTTTCCTATTAACTACCTCATTAGTCCAGCAAGTAGCAATAAGGCGAGCTCTAATGTGTGCACTATTTGAAAAGACATCTAAGCTAAAGAATTATCAATGCATGGAATAACCTATTTGAGAATTTTTAATAAGTTAGGTTTACTCTGTTAATCACCCATGATTAGTTGTGGGATTTAGTTACCCATGCATATAAGAATACAAGTCATCATTGTTAAACAATAAAACATGAAGTTACTTTGACAAATCGTAAGATATCCAGAAATTCAATTTGAAATAAGAAGAAATCACTTGAAAACTAAATCCGTAAATTGAATTATTAATGCTAAACTTTCAGAACCCAATCTCTAAACAAAAACTAAGAACCAAAGTAATAGATTCTAACACCAAAAATAAGGTTTTTAGAACCTATTTATAAAAACATAGTCCTAAATTAAAAGGAATTAAATTAAGGAAAGTTGTCCCAAAAACACGGCTGTAATCCACGACCCCCAAAATTTGTCTATCAATGAAAAGATGGATCGTCGACTGCCTCTGTGAGTCCAAACTTAGCATCTTTTTTTCATCCTTCACCTGGCATATTCTCTGAATGAATCGATAAACCAACAACACAACCCGTCTGTCACGACCCAGATTCTGGAATCCAAATTGCAAGCAGCGTAGTTGACTTCTCAGAGGTCGCAGACAAGCCTCATATGAAATTAGTCACATTCATATGGTTAATTTTAGCGGAAAATTTAAAACTTACTATAAGAATTAAGTTTATATAGACTTCATATAGTTAATACTTAATTGCATCATACACTAAGCTCAACATAAATGAAACAACCATATATCATAAAATCAATTCAAAACAGAATATGAATATATCATAAATACGTTTGCCAAAAATAGCCTTATTAAAAAAAGCATCTAAACAAACTAAGAAGGAAACCCTCGGTACAACATCCACTAGATATGTCTATATATAATGCTAGACTAAGCTGTAGCATCCTCATAATCAAGAGGACCTACAAAATGGTCTGGAGAAACACTGAATTACAAACCGGTGCAAGTGTCGTCAATCTGTCCTCTGACCTGCACCTATAAAAATAGTAGATTGTATAGGGTTAGTATACCACTTGTAATAAGTATGGGTGTACACACACATACACATAAAGTTATGCATGATCAAGGAAAGCTCTTCCTAAACAACATGTCATTTCTGAAAAGTGATATCTCTAGCTTTCCTAATTCGTTAGTTGTGAATTGTGGTATGAATATGATGCATTTTAATGCATTCAAAGACACAACTCATTTTATATATGATTACAATACTTTAGTATCATCAACATAATCTAAGAACAACTCGGGTGAAGTTTTCAGATTTTGATCGCGCCAAATCCGAGAGCTCCTTTTTGTGGACATAGTTTAGTTTTTAGCTTTTTCTTCTTCTTGTTGTGTAGTTCAATATTTCCTTTGGTCCTATGTTCTACTTAAGAGAGAGTATTCAGAAAGAAGAGAGATGTAAGGATGAAGGTGTGTTTTCTTTATGAGGAAAGCTCCTCTATTTATACATATAAATTACACCGGCATACTGTTTACTTTACATAATTGGCCGACAAACTTTTTACATGATTGGCCGACAAACTATTTACTTTACGACTTTTGTACATTTGGCTTTTTTCAGCCGACGCAAAACGACAAAAAATAAAAGGACTCTTACTCTATACATATTGCTGATACTTTACGACTTTTGTACATTTGGCTTTTTTCAGCCGACGCAAGACGACAAAAAATAAAAGGACTCTTACTCTATACATATGGCTGATATTCAGCCAACAATAATAACTCTTTTTTTTATCTTTATGTCTTATCTTCTTTTTCTTAGTCTATTCCAGTTGTACTCCGGGGACATAGTTATCTTCGCCATAGCATTTTGAACATAGATGGTCTGGATACTTTTGTCCAATTAGTTTGCAGTATCTGGTCATCAAGTCTTGAGAAATGAAATTTTTTCTGATAGCCCTTGTTGTAGGTGTTTGTTCTGGCTTCAGTAGACTTAATATCCATTGTCGTACTTCTTCCATATCTTCTACTCTTATGTCTTTACAATTGGAGTATATCATTGTCTGATATTTGTTGTAATAACTCCAAATTGCATTTTCATTTAGGTAGTTGTTTGATAACTCATTTAATATAGTAGCTATCCCAATAGTCCTTTTGTTTGCATAAAAATCTGGGATATCCACCTTCTGTATCTCTTCTTGTGTATCTATTTTTTCTGGTATTATCATATCTCTAGTTAAACCTATCTTAATAACTTGTATTGTAGGTTTAATTTCTTCATATAGTATCTCTGCTGTTGCTGAGTAGAACTTTATATAAAATAAAGTTCCTTTTGTTATTCTTTTATATTGCAGAAATGCCTTATGTAGCTCAGGTATTTTAGCTACTTCGTCTCCTGTAATAGTATATACTGTGCTTATAAGTCCGTAATTGTAGCAAGTTGCTACTAGGTTTGGATTCGTTCCTGGTTGTGCAATTAGTTTATTGTATCCTTGTAGATGTTGGGTTATGTAGTCTTGTTCAGGGTTTCTCGTATTTTTGGCTTTAGGGTTTTTGTTTAGAAAAGTCTTTACTTTGTATATGTTTTCTATATGCATTCTGGTAATGTGGTTATATGTTTGTTTATCTGAATCTAGGTTGGCTTTGTAGGTATTTACCTGTGGTGGTATGAATATATCTTTCTGGGTACCTTGAGGAGTATATGGTTTTGAGAATAACTTATTCAAGTTTGTATTTGTGTATTTTATTTTAGTCTCCTCATTTTTTGTAGATTGTCCTGCTGTAGATGTGCTGTCTGTAGCTGCATTTAAACAAATGTTATGGATTTTTTGGAGTATCCCATCGTCTCCTTGTAGCTCTGAAATTTTTGTGTCTTCCGATCGACATAGCTCCGTATATTTATAGTCATGCTGCTGACTTTTAGTTTTCAAATTTTTTAATTCTTTACTCATACTATCTACTTTCTTAGAAAGTGTAGTAATAGCTTTGAGTATTTCTTCTTTTGTATCTGGTTCAGTTTGTGTTCCTTTTTCTTGATAGGTAATGTGCAACAAGATTTTCATCAGTTTTTATAATTTCAATTGTAAATGTAAAATTTAATATATTCAATACTAATCTCCTTATTTCTTTTGTTGTAACTGAATCATCTAGCTTTTTTGTTATCCACCATTTTACCTGTGTGTTATCTGTTCTTACAATAAATTTATTGTAAACTATATATGGCTCAAATGCTAACAAACATTTATATAATACAAATAATTCCTTTCTATTTATTTCCCATTTTGCTTGTGCCTCAGTATATGATCCTGAGCAATACGTGCAATGGTGTTCTACCTTTTCTTTGTCATATTTAAATTTTAATACTCCTCCGTAACTGTGGTCACTTGAATCTGTTTCAATTATATATGTGAAAGTTCTATTTTCATCAGGAAAATATAATTTTGGTAATTTTTTGCATAATTTTTAAATATTTTTTATGTGTTCTTTATCTTTATTGTCAAAATGATATTCAATATCTTTTTTGAGTTTTTTGTATAATGGTTTTAAATGTTCTGCTAATTTTGGTATATATTCTCTTACTTGATTTACTAATCCTAAAAATGATTGTAATTTCTTTTTTGTATCTATATTTTCATCAATAGTGATAATTTTTTGTACTATGTGAGTTTGCATTTTTATTCCATTTTTATCTATTTGTATCCCTAGAAATTCTATCTGTGGTTTCATAATTTCTGTTTTACTTTTACTTAAACTTATACCTGAGTGTTTAATTATGTGTATAAATTTTTCTAATAATTTTATATGTTCATCTTGTGTTTTGGAGTATAATAATATATCATCTATATATATGATACAATTTTCTATTAGGTTAAAATAGTTATCCATAAAATGTTGGTATCTACCTGGTGCATTTTTATATCCAAATGGTAATACATTCTATTCATAAAATCCTTGTGGCACTGTGAATGCTGTTAATTGTTTAGATTCTTCTTCTAGTTTTAGGTGGTAAAATCCTTATTTACAGTCAAATTTACTAAAATAATTATATCCTTGTATTTGTCTTATTTTAAGTATTTTATTAGGTATTGGGTAGTTATATGTTCTAGTTTTAGCATTTAGATTTCTGTAATCTATAACCATTCTACTTTTACCTCTTTTTTGTTCACTGTGTTTTATTACTATAAATGCTGGGCTTGTATGTTTACTATTACTTTCTTGTATGTAATTTTTTTCTAGTAATTCATTTATATGTACTTTAAATTCTTGTAAATCATCAAAGTTATATTTTAATGGTTTTTGTGTTATTATACTATTTTCATCTATTAGTTCAATTTTTACTTTTGTTTTATGTTTTTCCCATCCTTGTAATGGGTCTTCATTATATAGTTGTTCTAGCTGTTCATTGATTATTTTAACTTTGTCTATTGCAAATATAATGATTTCTAGTTGTGATATTTGTTTTTCACTTATATTTTCCATCTCCTGGTTTATTTTTTCACTGCCTCTAATCCATTCTTTAGATTTTCGTTGTTTATTTTTTACTCTTTTTGCTCCTATTTTATAGCCACTTGGCGTAGTAAGCCACCAGTGTGTTTTTGTTATTATGTGAGGGTAAAATTTATCTAAAAATGGCATTCCTAATAACATATCTTTTGTGGTAAATTCAAAATTATACATTTCTTCTATTGTTAGTATCTTATCCCATATTTGTATTTTTATATTTTTTGCTTTATATTTGATCATACTTCCTTCATTGTTAAATCCTGTTACTACCATAGGTGTTTTTAATTTTTCCCATTTATCTTCTGGTAAGCAATTATATTTACATATATTCGCTTCTGCTCCTGTATCTATCATAGGTGTATAATATCTGTTGTGATATCCTTCTACAATAATTTTTGCAAGTATGAATATTTTCATTAATCATTTTTGGTTCTTTTTATAATTATATTTTTATTTTGGCAAGATATTGTTAATTGTTCATTTTCTATGCTGTATGGTTTAACTTTTTCTAACCATTTTATTCCTAATGTGATATTATGATTTCCTTCATATATCTTAAATTGTATTTTCAATGGAATTCCTCCTATAATTATTTCTTTTTCAGTTGTCTCTTCATTTGTATTTATTATTTCACTAGGTAATCCAGGGCATATGTGTCCTGTTTTCATAATTTCTTCTTCTAATACTAGTTCTCTTGTTATATGATTCTCTTCTTGTCCTGTGTTTATCAAGATTTTATATTTTCTTTGGTCCATTATTCCTGTTATAAAATAATGATATATTGTTATTTCTCCTAAATCTTCTGATATTTCATATTTTCTTTTAGATGAACTCATTCTTGATGAGCAAGCTCTAGTCATCATATTTAATGAGTTTGTATTTGGTGTACTTGAGGTACTTAATCTTTGTTTTACTATCTCCAATTCTTCTTCTGTATCCATTTCTTTATAACTATAGTCATTATTATCTATTACCGTAATTATTCTTTCAAAAGGATTTTCTATTTTTATTTTATCAATTTTATTTTTTGCTGTTATTTTATGTTTTGTTGTTAATATATAAAGATTTTTACATCTTGCTGTGAATACCTTACTTCCTGGTACTAACTCTATTCCTGACATTTTCCAATATAATACTAATGATTTGTCTATATTTGTATCTGTTAATGCTACTGTATAATTACCACTTATTATAAATTAAAATTTCTGGTATATTAAATTTCCTTTAACTGCACTTATTACGCTTTTTTCTATAGGATATTTTATTCTATCATCTGCTAAATATATTTCAATGGGCGTATCTATTCCTTCTCTGAAACAAACTTTATTAGTATTTCCGTCCCTCCTAAATGTATATATTTTATAGCTTCTTTATTTTTTATGTTTTGTATTTCTTTATTTATTATTCGTTTGTTTATTATAGGTATATATGCCTTTCCACTTGTATATTTTCGGTCTATGATATGTTCTTTTTGACTAACCACATAATATTCTTCTTTCTGTCTTTTAAAAAAGTTTTTTAGTATAGATATGTCAAGTATTTTTTCAACACTTAAATCTAATTCTTTTCCTTTTATTTGTTCAAAAAGTGTATTATCAAATATGATTTTTTGGTGTGATGATTCTTCATCTTCATAATTCTCTTTAGATATTATTTCGTTTTCAGACATTATATTTCTTCCTCTTCTTCTATTTCATTATCTAGTTTTTCTTCTCCATTTTCAGTTTCTATATCTGATACTTCATATATACTATCGTTTTCACTTAATTCATAGTCTATGTATTCTATTTGCATATATTCGTCATTACCTATAACTATTTCTGCAATTTGTTTTCTTTTTGGATTTTTTGGTAATTTACAGTCTTTAGCTATGTGTCCTATCTTTCCGCAATTATAACATGTACATTGGGATATCTTTCTTTTTGGTCTATATGGTCTTTTTATTTTATAGTTTTTTACATAATACCTTCGTCTTGGTTGTTTATATTTATACTTAGTTTTATTTTTTCTATAATTTTTATATCTTCTAGATTTTTGTTTCTTATTTGTACACCCAAACTGTGGTGCCATTTTATTTTTACAACATGATAAATTTTTATTTAGTACTTTTTCCATTTTTAATTTTTCTTTTTGGTTTTCTCATAATTGTGTAAACCATTGAGATAGAAATTTTATTCTAGCTCCTAAAGTATCTACCATTCCTTCATTATTCCAATCCTTTATTATTTTTGTGCTAAATGGTTCTGGTAATTTTGTAAAATATTGTTTTCTTATTTCTTTTGCTTCGTCTAAATTGTATTTAGATTTGTAATAGTATTCTTTGAATGCACAAGTATATTCTTCTATGTAACACATTTTACATATAGCTAATTTTGTCATAAGTTGTCTATTTATTATTTTTTCCCTATTTTGTTCTCTTATATCCGTGGTCATACCTCCAAATTCATTTCTTATTGCTGATTCATATTTGTCTAGTATATCTATATTTGTTGCTGATGGGGATCCATCCATTTTCTTATCATTTCTAAGTACTTCTAAACTTTCTGGGGGTAGATTTTCTATCCATAATTTTGCCGTTCCTATGAATGTTCTTTCTATATATCTTGGTGTTTTTGTTGTTTCTATTTTGTTATCTATTAACTGCTTGGATATATTTCCTGTCCATAGTAATATTGCTTTATTTATGTCTGTGACGCAATCTAAATCTAAGAAATTATATTGTTCACTTATTGGTTTCGGTATCCAATTTTTATTTGATCTACTGTCCATATTGCATTATTTCTATCTGATTGTTGATAACTTTCTGTATAATAAGTTGGTGGTGTCCACCTAGGACTACTTCTAGGGCTATTTCTGGGACTATTATCTGGGGTTTTGACTCTTGACGTACTAGGTCTATTCATATCTCCTTTGTTTATTTCTAATTTTTTTTGTTTATTTGTCTGTTCTAAGATTTCTGTATATGTTTCACTTATGTCACTTATTTCTGATTTTTGGTCATTTTCATTTTCATCTATTTCATTTACTTCATTTACCTCAATATCTTCATTTAATTTTTGTTCCATTTCTTTTATTTCATTAGTTAATTCAAGCTCTTTATCTTTTTCCTTTTGTTTTTGCTTATTTTCATATAATATTTTTAACCTAGCTAATTCTTTTTCTAATTCACTTATTCTTGTATTTTTTATTTCTTCTAATTGTTGTACTTCTTGTTTTGCTTGTATTTTTATTTTTTCAATTTCTCTTGATTTGTCTATTTCTTCGTTTTCTTTTGTTATTCTTATCATAGCTGTTAAACTATCTTCTAATTTTGCCGTTTCTTTTTCTAACATTAAGTATAAATTATTTCCAATTTTTTTATATCTTCTTCCTAGATTTGAAAATATTATTTTTATTATCATTCCGTCTTGATTTTCGTATGTTTTTTCGTCTACTGCAAATTCTTCTTTATTCATTATAATCTATGTATTATATTATGTTGTAACTCATATTCAAGACAATCTAATTCTAATTTTAACATGGATATATCTTTTCTTTGTGCTAGTAGTGATTTATTACATACTCCTGCTAATATGTTTTCTTCTAATATTCTTTTTCTATGTTGTAATTCTTGTTCTTTTTCAGCCATTTTTTCCATTATTTCTTCTATTAATTGTTGTTTATAGATTTCTCTGTTCATACTGTTTTTTCAAATAGCAGACATATTTATATTCTGTTTTTGAAATTATGTTTATCAATTGATCTTTTCTATCATTATCTGTTTTGACTAGTTGTGATAGTTCATATTCTAGATATAAAGATCTTAATTTTTTCCATATTTTTCTTACCTTTCTATCTATGTTAGTTCTTTTTATTTTAGTATTTTTATTTTTAGTTATCATAACCTTTTATATAATATTTTAAAAAGCTTACTTAATTTATCTGGATATCTAATCTTTTTTAACCTGTAATTTCTACCATATCGCTTTAGCCAATATTCAGTCATATTTAATCTCCAATATCTAAATCATCATATAAATCGTATATGTCATAATAAAGTTCATCTTGTATACTTTGTATGGTTAACTCAGTCCAACCTTGGGTTGTTATTTCTATTATCTCGTATGTTACCAATTTATCATAAATTTCTCTTTTTATATCAGTATTAAGATTTTTTAATATATAAAGTAATAATATCTTATAATCAACATCATCGTTTAATAGGTAAGTTTCCATTTTTATCATTTTTATTTTCACTAAAATTTTATTCCTTCCAACCTCTTAATAAATTATACTTTCTTATTATGCAAAAATAATGATTTAATAATCATCTCGTCTGGTCACTACTACAGCTTTCTTCTTTGATAAGTTACCCTAACAACGCCTCAACTTTGTTTACTTCCCTAAACGGCCTTCTCTGCCTACCGGTTTCAACCTTAGGATGGCATAGTCTGGGCATACTTATTCGAAAAATATTTCTGTAGCAAACTTTCTAAAGATGGTTATTATAACATTATTCAAACATGATAAACAATTATAATTAACAAGAGATTTTCAGGAATAAATCAATTTAGCTACTCATAAGTATAAAATAGTATACCTGTTTTTGTAAATCTTCCGACATAGTTGGTTTTTTCTCCATAATTATTTAATTAACTAGCTCTGATACCAATTTGGGGGTGGAAGCGTAAAGAGAGAGTATTCAGAAAGAAGAGAGATGTAAGGATGAAGGTGTGTTTTATTTATGAGGAAAGCTCCTCTATTTATACATATAAATTACACCGTCATACTATTTACTTTACATAATTGGCCGACTAACTTTTTACATGATTGGCCGACAAACTATTTACTTTACGACTTTTATACATTTGGCTTTTTTCAGCCGACGCAAGACGACAAAAAATAAAAGGACTCTTACTCTATACATATGGCTGATATTCAGCCAACAATAATAAAAAAAAAGAGTTATTTTTTTATTATTATTTTTTTTAGATGGTTATTATAACATTATTCAAACATGATAAACAATTATAATTAACAAGAGATTTTCAGGAATAAATCAATTTAGCTACTCATAAGTATTGACAACCCTGTGCCACAAGGCATAACTGTTTCCTACTGCATGACAGCTGCACTTCGCGCAACAGTAGGCCAAATCTTGGGTGCTTGGCAGCTTTGCTGGCCCATGTTTGGGTCCTCCTCGGGGACCCTTTTGATAATCCACAGGGCATCATTCCAGATATTTGACCCTTTTTATATCAAGATACACGTAGGAACCCTCGGTACAAATTTCACCTTCAAACCAACCCCCAAAACATCATTACAAAACACTACGACACACTAGTCCAACTTCGACTAGTTTTCGAACGTCTTGGACGTTTGACCTCCATACACTTCCAAACTTTACATACTGCCTTATAACACCATTATTAACCAATTTATGAATTTATGGCATCATGACACAAGTATTAGGCTCTAGTTCAACCTAGCTCATTTTGACGGTGTAATAGGTCCAAAGGGTTTCGTTGTGTATTGTGATGCATCCCGAGTGGGTTTAGGGTGTGTGCTTATGAAACATGGGAAAGTAATAGTCTATGCTTGTAGAAAACTTCAGCTGCATGAGAGAAACTATCCTCATGATCTCAAATTAGAAGCCATGGTATTTGCCTTGAAAATATGGAGGTATTACTTGTATGGTTTCCATGTTGATGTGTATACCGACCATAAGAGTCTCTAATATGTGTTTACTCAAAAGGAGTTGAATCTCCGACAAAGAATATGATTGGAATTGTTGAAAGATCACGAGATGAGTGTTATCTACCACCTCGACAAGGCTAATGTGGTTGCAGATGCTCTAAGTCATATGACCATGGGTTGTGTTTCGAACATAGAGGAAGCAAAGAAATACCAAGTGAAATATGTTCAAATGTTGGCTTGATTGGGTGTGAGGTTGGAGGATTCTCCTAATGATGGTTTTATGGTCCATAATAAATCTGAGTCATTATTGGTGGTTGAGGTGAAGTCCAAAAAACATCTTGATGAACTATTGATGGAGTTGAAGAAATCGCTTCTTTGATAGCTTAATGAGTCTTTTTCCTTAAGGGGGGATGTTTTCTTGAGGTATCAAGGAATATTGTGTGTTCCCAATGTAGATAGGTTGAGAAATCAGATCCTTGAGAAAGCCCATGGGTCCCGTTACTCCATTCATTCGGGTTCGACAAAAATGTACCATGAACTTAGGGAAGTATTTTGGTGGGAAGGTTTGAAGAACAACATATAGGAGTTTGTTGCTAAGTGTCCGAATTGCAAACAAGTGAAAGCCGAACATCAAAAGCCAGGTGGCTTACTACAGGAAATCCAAGTTCCTACTTGGAAGTGAGAAGACATCAATATGTATTTTGTAGTATGTTTGCCTAGGACTCAAAAGATATGACTCTATATAGATGGTTGTGGATTGGTTGACCAAATTCGCTCATTTTATTCCTGTTAAGTCTACTTATTTGGCGGAAGATTATGCAAGGATCTTCATAGATATAATTTTGTGTCGCCATAGTATTTCGTTATCCATCATATTGGATAGGGGTGCACAATTCACATCTTGGTTTCGGAGGTCATTCCAAGAAGGTGTGGGTACAAAGGTGAAGTAAGCACCGCTTTTCATCCCCAAATGGATGGTCAAGCGAAGCCTACTATTTAAACCCTTGAGGATATGCTTAGAGCTTGTGTCATTGATGTCAAGGGAAATTGTGATAAGCATTTTCCTTTGGTGGAGTTTGCTTACATTAATAGTTTCCAATCATCTAAATCCATGGATCCTTACGAATTCTTGTATGGTAGGAGGTGTAGGTCTCGTATTGGATGGTTTGAAGTGGGTGAGCCTTCACTACTTGGGCACGATTTGATTTTTAAGACTTTGGAGAAAGTCCATATCATAAGGAATCGCTTGAAAATGGCATATAGTCGGCAAAAGTCTTATGCCATCCGTAGGAGAAAGGACTTAGAGTTTGAAGAATGTGATAAGGTGTATTTGAAAATTTTTCCTATGAAAGGTGTGGTTAGATTTAACAAGAAGGGGAAGTTTAGTCCTCGTTATGTGGGTTCCTATGAAATCTTGCAAAGGGTTGGTAAGGTTGCCTATGAATTGAAACTTCCTAGTGAATTGACTTCGGTTCATCCAGTTTTCTATGTTTTTATGCTTAAAAAGTGTATCGGTGATCCCGAGTCTATTCTTATTATTGAGGGTCTTGGTGTAAAGGATAATATCTCTTAGAACTATGTTCCAGTATAAATCCTTGATAGGCAACTAGAGAAATTGAGGAACAAAGATGTGCCTTCCGTAAAGGTGTTATGGAAGAATCACCTAGTTGAGGGTGCAACATGGGAGGCCGAGACCGACATGAAATCCCATTACCCTCATCAATTTGATAACTAAGATTATTTGTTCCTATTAATAATGAAAATAATGAATAAAATTGAAGTTTCCTTAATTTTTAATAAAATGTAGCAAAATATGCATTTGATCTTGTTAGTAACTTATAATGAAATGTGCTTTCAACTTGGAAATTTTGCTATTTCGCTTGTTTTGAGTTTATTTGTGTATTTTGATAAGTGAGTATTTATGAAATGATATGTAACATATTGGTAAGTTGAACTTTGACATAATTGACTCATGAAGAGCATGTTGAGCTCATGTTGTTGTTGTGAGAAGGAAATTCCTCATGTTGTGACTTTGAGCCTTGTATGTTAAAATGGATGTTTTGTGTCATTGTGTAAATGCCATATTGTTATGTAAAATTGAGTTGTAACTCATGATGATGTTTGTATGCATTGTTGTTGGTTGGGCTGCTAGTCTTGAGTCTATTCCTTCCTTCAAAAGATTTTTAGTGTCATTTGGGGACGAATGTTCCTGGGGGAGGGGGGGATAATGTAACAGTCCGAAAAGTCAAGACCTGATATAGATACTAACATGAGTTTCTAAAGGTTTAGATACTGTTTATGACCTAAATTATTGTTTAGAAGTCACCTGAGAAGTTTTAGAGCAAAGACGTCCAAGGACGTCCAGAAACTAGCCTAATAGAACTAGTTAATTTCTCTATGTTTGGGGATGGTTTCGGAGGGTCAAATGAAGTCTAATACTTGTAAAAAGACTTTGGTTAGGTATAGTGTAGTGTACAGGGTATAAAATGTTAGGTAGTGGAGCCTGATTAATATATATAACTGTTTAATCTTTCCTATTTATTCTCTATTTTGTTCTCTGTAACAAAAGATACTCTGATTTATTAATATAAATATACCTCATCATCGTGGAAGTTTATTCATGGGGTGTTACCACGAAATATTGGGTTTTCTTTTTCTCTCTCTAGATCTCTTATCTCTTTCTCTTGAAAGTTCTTGTGTTCTTCATTCATCTAATGTTTATGCGTGAATTCGATCGTAACATAAAATTCCAATAACGATGTCCCAAGGACCACCCGAAGGGTGATAAAGGAGGACCCCAACATGGGTGGGCAGGCTGCCAAACCAGCCTGATAAAGTCAAGAATCAATGGGCTTCTGCACGACATGCATCCCACATGTACCTCACTGGGTTAATTTATTTTTCAAAAATAAAAATGCGTGTTGGCCCTGCGACACAGAGCTACACCCCAAATTCAGTATAATCGTATTTTTGACATTTAGAATTCATAAAAAGACCAATTTAAGTGAGCGGTGTTTTGAGAAATTCAGGAGGTGATTATATCTAGCCTATGGGTCATTTTAAGTCATTTATTGCTCACCCAAACCCAAATTCCAAAGACAAAACCCAAAAGGTCTCACTTCCTTCTACTTTCTCTCTCCCCAAATCCTCCATTGAAGAAGGAAGAAAGCTTGAGGAAGAAGGTCAATTTCTCTAGGAATTCACTTCAATTTCGTGGATTAATCTTCATTGATGTAAGGTTTATTCACTCTTGGGCTTCCTTTCCCTAAGAGTACCTCTCAAAGTTGATTTCTAAATTACCAATTCCATGGGTTTTTCTAATTCTAATGGGTTTTCTTCTAAACTTCAAATTGATGATAAATTATGATTTCCTATGCCTAATTGAGTATATAATGTTGACTAATTGATTTTAATTTATACAATTTCGTATTGATCATGTTCCTTTCTCCAAATTTCCCAAATATTGGATATTGGTCATGAATCGAAGGGAATTGAAGAATGAATTTATGATTAGACTTATTTTATTTATTCTAATTCATGTATGGATTGACTAGGGTAATGTATTATTGGGTATTGGATATAATTCATGATGAATTTTTTATGAACCCTAATTCCCCTAACCCTAGGTTATGAATTGATGGTCATTGAGATAATGATGATGCAATTGACCTTATTCTTGTGTTAATTACTATTGATTGATGTTACTACACCTATTGATAGATGTAATTTGTTGGTTTATTGTAAGACCATGATGATGGCTATTGAAGGAGATTGAGTAAGTCCTTATGATCTTAACCTTTACTTCAATTATGATGGCTTGTGATTGATGATGTAGTTCAATTAAAGCATGCATTGTGATTACGCTAAGTATGTGTTGGTATAATGTTGAATTGAAATGTCTTGACTATGTGATTGTGAGATCATGCTTAAGATAAGATGATATAAGGTTGGTTATGAAGTACCTATGTGCCTTATTATGACATGATGATGATGTTATGCTAATCTCACATATGAGGGTTACCATGAAGGTATATTCTCATGCAATTCCTAATGAGCTAATGATAATGACTATACAAGGGATCAGACCCTATGACCTACATTAAGCTATGATGATTAATAAAGATATTAAAGACATTACAAAAGGGACTCTAGCTTAGCACCAAGTGAACGATAATGAAGAGTTTCCCTTCCCACATAGGAAGGTAGGATCACGAATGTGCTCTTGAGATTGGAGACTATAATGCATTTACCATAAAAATGGTCCTAATTATATCTCTTATCTTGAACTATGTTTCCCCTATAGGAATACTAGCTAGTGGATCCACGAATTTGCTATGTTCATATTTTTGTACTACTTTGGCAAGTAGTCCACCTTCTTTTGGTGTAGGGTTCCATGACACCATATTCCATATTAGATCATGTGGTCTATGTCGGTTTAGGCAAGATGTTACCAAAAGATAAAATTAATGAAAGGAATGAACTCTAACTAGGATAACCTAAGGGGTTTAGCTTAGTATAGGTAGGGGTATGGTACTCTACCTAAACATTGCACTAGTTATCCTTGAAGGAAGTTTTAGGAGGATGTTCTTCTGTATGAATATGCTGATAATGGTATATGATATGTATATGATGAACTTGCACATTGTTAACACTATATGTTGAGTAGTTTTACTTATGAATATGTGTTGGTCTATATCGTTAAAGTATGATGATATGTACTCTTAAATGCTAGCTATGTGAAGTAGGATGTTAGTCATGATTCTTGTTGGGTTACTTGATTGAGTAAGGCTATGGTTTTTTTTGGTCATTTCACTTGTTGACTTGAAAGGGGTTCATGGGTAATTTTCTTGCTTTGGTTATGTTATAATGTACTCTTATTCATGCTTAAGACTATTACTACTTGATGATAGAGTTGCTTTGACTATATGTCCAATTATATACTATGCATGTTGACTTGATTAGACTTAGTATTGCTGGTCATGTGGTGTACATGATTTGGACTTAAGGAATGTTTCTACTTCATTGGTATGATCTTATTGAATGTTCATAAAGCTTTTCAAGTAAATTGCATGTTTTCAGACAAGGTCCCCTTTTAGCATATTTTCATGATTTGTGTGCATATGATCTCATACTTAGTACAAGTATGGTACTAACCCTATTTATTCCTTTTCCCCAACATTTTAGGTTCCAGTGATTGAAGGTTTGGAGACAAATTTGAAGAACACTTGGAATTCTTAATCATCCAAGTTGGGTATGTCCTCATTTCCGAGGGCAATGCCACTATGAAGCTATGAAGTGGTTTAGTTTTAAGAATCTTATATTTTTTTCCATTTCATATGGATACTAAACGTTGTATGGCCTATATTTTGCCTTATTATATTGATGTATGTGCTAAACCTAATTTGATATACTCTTATTACATGGTTATGATATGAGACAACTATTTTGAGACTATGTTATATTCTATATATCTGCGTGTAATAAAAGTAGAAGACTAAGTAATCTTTCTATATAAAAGGGTCTATGTATACTATATATATATACTACGTGTTATGTAGAGGTTTATGTAAACCTCCGAGTAGAAGTAATGTAAAGTTTTAATTTTTCTGCTAAATTTGACCTATGAATGTAATGATGTATGCTAAGAGGCTAGTCTTAGTCCTCAAAGAGGATGACGGCGCCGGTTACATCTACGGGGTATTCCCGGATGTGACAACCGGATTCAACATTTAGCTCATGTCGTCTATGTCAGTTATGGCAATTGTTCTTGAAAGTAAAATGAGGTAATAAAGTGAACACTAACTAGGGTGATTTGAGTGGTTTGACTTAGTGTAGGTAAGGGTATGGGACTCTATCTATACATTGCGCAAGTTGGAATTGAGGGAAGTCCTAGGAGGTTGTTCTTATGTTATTATGTATTATGAGATCATGAAATGTATCCATTGACTTTATATGATGACACTCTTATATGATGTTGACTATGTTAATGAATATGCTATAATTGTAAATTTCTATAAGTGATTATGACTACCGATGATGATATGTTGTATGAAGCAAAGAATTACTTATGATATCCTATCTTGTTTACTTTATTATGTGGGGTTATGGGGATTCACATGAGCATTGCACTCGTGGGCTTGAGATGGGATTGTTGGTAATAGTTTTGTATACTATGCTGACATGAACCATTAAGTAGGAATGTTGATATGGATTTATGTTAATGTTTTCTTTGGTTATGAACATGCATTATATTATTTTGATCCTTATCTTGTATATGCTCTATTGTATGTGCATTCGAGGCTTTCCAAATGACTTATCATGTTTTTTAAAGAAATGGTCCTTTTCATACATGTCTTCAAATGTTTTATGTGCATATATCCATACTAAGCAAGTGGTTGTACTAACTCATATTTCTATGTTTTCTACACTAACGTAGGTTCTGCTCATTGAGTTCCTAAGAGGTTGATTGATGAAGACTGGACTTTTTCCCAAGTGTTTGGTAGGTCCTCACTATTTCGAGGATGATTCCACCATCTAGCTATTTGATGTTGTCATTGTCTAAAGAAATTTAGTTTCCTTTTCTTTAATTTGAAGACTATTATGTATAAGCTTATATGTGGCTTTTGTTGTAATGAAGTAAGGCATATGCCCAAATGTTGTACTCCGTTCTAGATTATTCAATAAGAGAAAGTATTATAGACTAAATTCTAATATGTTATGTATATTGTCTAAATGAGAAGCCCATGTAAGCTTCCTATGCGAGGAGTCCAAGTAAACTCACTACGTAGAATAAGAGAGGTCTATGTTTTCACGACCCAAAACGAGCCGCGAGTGGCACCCAATACATATCGATCGCTATTTAGAGTTTATCTACCACATAAAAATAAACCATAACCTACCTCCACCATGGAATCGTGATCAAGCAAGCTACTTCCCCAATGCCTTTGCTGTCCTCTTCGTTCTCTCTCTCTCTCTCGTTCTTCCCTTTCTGTTCTTTTTATTTTTCTTCTCCAGATTCTTTTTCTTTTACCCTAATTATCATATAATCCCCACTATTTATTTCACTAGTATCTTCTTTAACCCCCAAGTAAATAAATTATTAAACTTACCCCACTAATTTCATAATTATAATCATGAATAGTCCAAAACACCCATTTAAAATTTAGCAGAAATCCGACCAAGTTGGGGTTACGCAGCTTGTGATGGTCCGTCGTATCCACGACGGTCCATCCTGCAGGTTCATCACAAAGTTCAGAGAGTTAAATTCAATACTCAGGTTATGCAACTTGTTACGGTCCGTCGTATCTATGACGGTCCATCCTGCAGTTCCATCGTGAAGTTCAGAGAGTCGATCCCAGTACCCAAATTTCAGAGTTGACGTGTTTTCGAACGAAGACCCTCGACGGACCGTTGTGCCTATGACGGTTCATCCTACCTGTCGTTGAGGGTAATGAGGAGAGCAGCAGAAGAAATTACACAAGTATGGGACGACATAGTCCATCACGGTCCGTCGTGACCATGACGGTCCGTCGCGTGATCCGTCGACCCAGTCAGTTTTTATCAAAAATAATTCTACTGCTCGAACCAACTAAACAGGTTGTTACATATGTAAACCTCACTATATAGTTATGCATGAAATGTTTTAATTTTTACGCATTTTTAACCTCCGAAATGTAATGAAGAATGCTACGAGGCTAGTCTTAGTCCTCTCCAAGGATGATGACGCCGGTTACGGCTAAGGGGTGCTTCCTTGTCATGACAAACTTGGTATCAGAGAATGATGTTGATATAATCATAGGATTGATGTCTCATTGAATCACGCCTACGTAGAGTCTTGTTTATGGGTGTGAAGCGCGCCACACTTATGAATGAGAGACTATGTGATGCTTAGGAATTTTCTCTTATTGGTAATCTTGAAAGTCGTGCCTTGATAGTTGAAACTCTATGTGTCACATCCCAGGACCACAGCCTAGAAGATTGACACTCTTGGAGTGCAACTGGCGTACTCGACCTCTCAGAGGAAACCCTTTCCAATTGTTCATCACATCGACATAGTTAAAAGTAGTGCGGAAAAAAATTTCACAATTATTCTATAAGTCTTCAAAATATCTTTCATACAAAACTCATAGGAAATACTAAGTCTCATTTCATCAAATCTTAGACATAAGAGTACTTGGGAAATGACCCATACACAAAAGAAATATAGCACTACTAAGTCTATTACAATACTTCAATTAGAGAAATAAAATACATATACGCCCTCGAGTCAAATGAGGACATACTGAAACTTCACTTGAAAGATGCTATGCTCCAAGTCTAGCTTCCCAAATGCTCCTCACCTACCAACCACTATAGAGATAGATAAAAGCATGTAATTAGTACAACCACATGTACTAAGTATGACGTAATGCATAAAAATTATGAAAATAGACATTTATTGGAAATATGCATCTTTTCATTTAAATATCATAATATAATAAAAAAAAAAATTTACCAACTTAGAAACACATAAGATAACATAAAGCAATTTAGTACATTTTTAAGGTCACATTACAGTGAACCAATTCAATGTTACAATAAAGACAGTGAAGTGCCTTATCTTCAATTTAGGCACTTTGTAGCATGTAGTCTACCCACTCAAAGCTATACTAAGACTCACTTAGTTAATACAAAGAGAGACCGGCCATACAACCTCTCTAGGTACACCTAAATGATCCCTTAAAACAACCTATAATGAGATCAACGCACACTTACAAGACACCAAACATATGAACATGAGATTTTTCTACCAAAGGTGATCCTAAGTCTTACTTGAGTAAGTTTTGAAGTGTCCGCCCATACAATCCCGTACACACACACACTTACGAGATACTATAGACTACCTAAGAAACATTCTCACTTAATACAACAAAATATAGATTACATGGAATTCTCCTTCCAAAAGCCCTCAAAAGACTTACATAAGTAAATCAAGAAGATAACATCCATGATTGAACTCTTCAAAGATTACCTAAATAATCCCTAAGACTACCTAAGTTCAGATCATGCCTAAATAATTAACGAACTTACCTAACTAGAGTCATTCTAAAGACTTCCCTAGATAAGGCATGAAGAGATCATCCATATGCCCTCTGCACACCTTAACTAAGGAAGATCATCCATTATGCCCTCTTCACACTTTAACTAAGGAATCCTTAAATCACTCTAGATTAGGTACTCATTCATTCTATATGCTTACTAACATAATTCATTAATTCATTAAGAGATATTCATCACATAAAAGACATTCAAGTAATGGTCTTGGAGAAGACCTAGGGACTCTCACTATTTTCTTCAAAGCCTTTTATGCAATGTTTAGATAACGTTCCATACCACCACCTAAACTTCATAGAACTTCTTCAAAGCTAATAGGTATACCACATGATGAGAATAGGCAATAACCGACATAGATCATGGTAGCAAAACATGGAATCCGGAGTTCTAACCTACTCCGTTGAGGGTGTTCTACTTGCCAATGGTAGAACATGGACACATCCCATGTAGGCACATGGTTACAGAATATGAAGGGCTTACTTTGTATTTTATCCTCATCCTTTAACTAGAAATACTTCCCTTACCATACTCACTCGGTTCTAGCCTTTGTTTTCATAGAGTAATTCACATTAAAGGTTCATACAAAGGGGTTCCATATGAAGCTCATAACCCAATTACATATACCCTACCAAAGAGGTTTCCTAGGGATGCGTTAAAAGGGAGACAAGAAGCTCATAATTACTTTCCTAAGGATTGATATGACTCCATTCCAGCCAAACAACGTTAAGTTCATCATTCATTACAATAAGGATACCATTACGGCTTTCGACTTCAAGTTTCATAATTTTACCACTAGGTTCAAGGTTTCACATAAAAAACCCTCTTAACATTATTTAAGGTCTCATGTAATTCATTAAAGAATAATAGTATATAGAATCCTAAATAAAGACATCTCATATTCACATTCATACATGCATCAAGTAAGGGAACCAAGTCTAACAAAACAAGACACAATATACTTTACTTTATTACATATAACATATCATTCTTGAAGCACTTAGGAATGAACTTATCATCTTTATGTCATCATATAAATTACTATAACATCATAAATATAACCATTATAGACTCATATAATCAAGTAGGAACATCCATGCATCTACTCTAAGACTCCACACATGAACACATAGTAATAGGCTAACATGATCACCTAACAACTTCGGTAGAAGAAACAACATACTTTCACATGTAGGTATATATGATCATACTTCACATAATAAACTACACAAATCATCATATTACTTGAAGTAGTGCCAACAAGGCCATGATCATCATAATACATAAAGTAACACTGACAAGGCCATATCATTCACATAACACCGCCACCATAAGTGGACCATACTAATGGAAACATAATTTAAGATTTAAATAAAATAAAATAAATAGAATTAGGGAGGGTACCACCAATCCATTCTCTCCACTTCAGTCCATGTCTAAATCATACAATTCAATACCGTAAGACCCTTACCTATGGCGTGAACATCAATTGAATGTATAAATCATAATACTGAATGAAACTAGGTTTATTCAACATATATTTATCAATATAAGACAAACTAAACATCACTTGAATACAATTCTTATTTCATTCAATTGTCAATAGAAAACTACACTAGAATTCTTAGCATTAAGTCAATATAAAGTAACCAATAAAGTAGTTAAAAAATAGGTTTAATTAATTACATGGGTTCATAGGTTAATTGAGTTTAAATAATATAATTAACAACAATGTAACAATACATAATGATTAAAACCTTTAATGCAAGAACCCATGGATAGATCACAAAATTGGACAAGTTCATCTTTGAAAACATTAGAGAACTTGCTTAGATTTGAGCTCCTTGATAAATAGAGTTTCAAGGATGAAAAAACCTACCTCAATGAAGTTACTCATCCAATTTTATAAAGAATAGCCACTCAAATATAAAATCCAATATCTCTCTTGACTTTTTACTTCAATGGAGTTCTAGGGTATTTCTAAGGGATTTTGGGTTTTATATTTTTGAAGAATGAATTCTTCTAGGTGTTAAACACTTATAAACAAGTTAAAAATACCAAAAAATACCTGTAGGAACTTCCAAACTTATAATTTGGACGTGAGGTGAATTTACTAATTCACCCCTTGAACTTAAAGTGAACTACACAAGAAGGCAGTCCATCGATGACTTGACCATCGATGGGGCGTCAATCCACAAAAGGACCCTTTTGTCCTCTGTCGATGGATTCAAGTTTGGAAAATAGGATCTTATCTCCCTAGTATAAGTCCCTAACGATGCCCTCCAGCTACGTAGCATCGACCGGGCCATTGGCCGTTGTTTGCCATCCATAGGTGGGATTGCCTTAGGCAGTTTTTTCAACAAACATGCATCCTTCCTCAAGGACCCTTGGATGGTCCTTGGGGAAGTTTTCCCAGAAGTTTCCAACCCAAATACGTTTGTATACGAGTTTAGGACCTACCGCATCAATTTTATCCAAAACCAACACATAAAACTCATCTAAATATGCTTAGACGCACAACGTCATTTCAAGGCAAACTTTCGCATATTTGACCTCCAAACTTCACAAACTCGACACAATGACTATATGCACTATATTAACTCATTTAAAGACCTTATACCTCATGAGTTACACATAAACACATATAAACACATATGAGGCACATAGGTGACTTATTCATCGAACGTCTTAGTTGTCCCTTTACGTTTGACTTCCAATGCCCCTAAACACTTAGATACTGCCTCAAATCAACATTATAGACCATTTTAGGACCTTAGAACATCATTACAACCATGTTAGGCTATAGATTCACCTCAGTAATTTTTGGGATCTTACACTATGTGTCCCTTTTACTTCCTAACCTTTTCTTGTGGATATAGCACATGACTACAAGACGTACATCTGCAAGGATAATGTTAGAAGAATTATATAATGCGGTAGTTCCTCCCCTAGAGAACCAAGTTCCTCTACAAGGCAATCAAGTTCCTCCACAAGAGCAAACTCCAGTTATCCTTCCTCCTATGTCAGATGGAGATTTAAGGTCGACATTTGTGACTCTTTCTCAAGCCATGACCACCCAAGCTCAAGCCATGGCAGCTCAAGAGAATAGAGAGGTTGGACCTCGTGCTCAACCAAATTCTAGTACCACATCTTCCCGCTTGATGGACTTTATGAGAATGAACCCTCCTATGTTCTATGGGTCGAAAGTGAATGGAGATCCCCAAAACTTCATTAATGAAGTTTACAAGATTCTATATGCTATGGGGTTGACTTCAAATGTAAGGCCGAGTTATCTTTCTATCAACACAAGGATGTGGCTTAAATATGGTACACATACTAAAGAAGTAATTGGTTATTGAGGGCGGGTCCTATTACTTGGAATGTGTTTATAAGGGTTTTCCTTGATATATTCTTTCCTAGGAAGAAAAGGGAGGTGAAAGTGGATTAATTCATCAATTTTCATCAAGTAGGTATGAGTGTGCAAGAGTACTCCTTGAAGTTCACTAACTTGTTCAAGTATGTGTAACACCTTGAAAATATAAGACTCTGGTAAATCCCAACAAAGGTGTCATAAAGTCTAAACACTGTTTCTAAGTCCATTTTTAATGAATATAGGTCATTTAAAAGGTCTAAGAACCAAAATGTCTGGGAAGTTTGTTCAAAGAGATGTTAGTGTATCTTAGTCTTTTTACTAATTATTAGGAGTCGAAAATGTACGAAAATGGGTGGAAAGGTAGCTAATGGTGTTTGAGTTGTTTCTTGATTGAAAAATATGGGTACGAATCCCCAAGGACCAACCAAGGTCCCTCGTGGAGAACCCCTGCAGTTCGATGTAACACTGCCTGACAGTGTGCATCGACGGGGTATCGACGCCACCGTCTTCCCACACTTAGAAAGAATTGTGAAGGCCCTTGTTGCCTAGCTACTGTTACACTCGACGTAAAGGAACGATGGGGCGTCATAGGCTCGATAGGGCGTCGAGGCTACCGTTAGGGGGGACCGTTTACCCACCGATGAACCATTGATAGGGTCTCGTCGGTGAGGGTCGAATTTCAGTGAGGGATTTTAATGATTTCATTTAAAACAATTAAATGATTTAGGTTTTAGTTAGTGATTAAAGGTAAACTAATTAAGTTAGTTAAGACCCTCTATAAATACTCTTAACACTCATTAACCTAAAGCCAACTCTCAAAATAAACTCTCTTTCTTCTCTCTTATTTCTCTCTCTACAAGAACCCACCATTGAAGGATAGCAAGATAGGGTTTGGATGCTAAAAAAGGGTGGATTCTTAATAAAATTGTTTATAAACATTAAGGCATGGGTTGTATTCGACTTTGAAATCCTTTCCTCGAAGGGTTCCTTCAAAATGGATTTCAAAAAGTTGAGTTTTCTTATGGGTTTCATTCAATTACGAAATTGTAGTTATGGATTGAGTTGTTAGTGAATTATTAGGGTTATATTGAGTAGATTTACATGTAATTCAACTTTTTTATGATAATTGTTGATGGTTTGGTAAAATTGATGAGCATGATCCTCTATTCCTAACCCTAGGTAGTGATCTTGACTTATGTTGAATGTTGATCATTCAAGTGAGTTGATTGTTGATTAGATTACTAGCAGATGATGCTATTATTGTTGAATTAAGATGAATTATTGGCCTATCATGCTATTTCTTGAGATGTAATAGGTAATAAATTATTATGTGAAATTAGCCTATGTATCTTGTTTTAAGTTGTGATTTGAAAATGAATTGTGTTGTAGAGATGCAATTGGCCTTGTTATTCTACAAGACTAAAGGCGTGTCAATAAAGGGACCTAGCTTAGCACCGAGTGAGCTTGTATATGAAGGGCAGACATCTTCTTATATAAGGACGGTAGGGTTTATTATGGTTCTCACGGGGTGGATAGCCTCATGACCCAAGGTAGGGTGTAGAGTTAATATTTCCATGATTTATTCCCCAAGCTCCATAAACTATGTTTCCACCATAGGATACTAGCTAGTGGATCCACCTGGATAGCTACATGTATGTTAGGTTCTACCTTGGCCGGTAGACCACCTTCCATCGGTGTAAGGTTTCATTACACCGGATTCCACATTAGCTCATGTGGTCTATGTCGGTTATGACAAGAGTTCCCCAAACTAAAATAAATGAATGAAGAATATACTAATTGAAGTGACTTGAGTGGTTTGACTTTAGCTTAGGTAGGGGTATGGACTCTACCTATGCCTTGCACTAGTTTTCCTTGATAGAAGCTTTGAGAAGTTAATATTATGTAAATAAATGATGATATAATGTAAATGACATTATATGTTGAATAAGATGCTCCTGAATACGAAATTTATTATCATTGTTAAATAAAGAATAATATATGATATGGAAGACTATGCTATGTGAAGTGAATTGCTAATTAGGATCTTTGGTGGGTTACATGATTAAGTAGGGTTATGCGGCTTTGCTTGATCATTTCACTTGTGGCTTTGTAAGGATTATAGTTGTTGTTTTTCTTTGCTATTTACATGGATTATTCTTATTTATCTTTTTGATATTATTACGTGATGATTGAGTTACATGATATTATGGGTTTAAGTGCGATAACGTGCATACGGTATTAATTTATTTAGTATGTTCAAAGGATAATCTTAAATAACATGATTTCACTCAATATCCCTACCTAGCATACTTTATTCTTATTTGTCATATGGTCTCATGGTTAGTACATGTGGCGTACTAACCCCATTTCCTCTCTTTTCCCCAAACATTTTAGGTTTTGGTCGTTAAAGTTGATTTGAGGTGATTTGAAGGAAGACTTGGACATTCTATCATCCAAGTGGTAGGTCCTCATTTTCCCCAAGGATGATGCCAATATTCTCTTTGTGAAGTTACTTAGTTACTATAACTTTTGTATTGACTCTATCTCCAATTTTTTACAAAGATGTATAAATCCTATATGCGGCTTTTTTTTATTGATGTAGGGATATGCCCAATGTTATTATCCTCGTGTAGATAGTTTATGAGATGAGACAGATTTATGACTCTAGTTTTGTCACAATGTAAGTGTGTGAAATAAAAGTAGAAGACATGTAATATTATTATAGGAATGAGTCTATGTATACTCGATATTATTATGATTATGTATATGTAGAGGTCTATTTAAACCTCCGATTCGATGTTGAAAAGTTTTAAATTCTTCCGTATTTTTAATCGATGAATGCAATGATGTAAGACTAAGAGGCTTGTCTTAGTCCTCAAGGAGGATGACGATGTCGGTTACGTCTAGGGGGTAAACCTTGATGTGACAAACTTGATATTGATGTCTCTTTCAACCACGTCTATGTATGTTTGTATTCATAATTATGTAGCATGCCACACTTATAAGTAGGAACCTATATGATGCTTAGGAATCACTCTCTTTCTTGGAAATCTTATATCGTGCCAATAGAGTATATTTATGGTGTGCTTTTGCATCTAATCATATTGTTGTGCTTAGAAGAAGTATGAACACTCGAAGGAATGGGGCTCAAAGACTTGAGGAGGAAGTTGCTAATGTGGGAGATCCTCCCCATGATGAGCAAGTCCCTCCACTAGAGGAAAATGATAATGTTGATCAAGCCCCGTCTAACCCTCCACCTATGACGGAGGCGGAGATGAGGGCTATTCTTTCTCAAATGGCCCCATCCATGACTACACAAGCACAAGCTGCAACGGTTCAAGCACAAGCTATGACTGCCCATGCCAATCGAGATGTTGCACCTAGGGTTCATGAGAGAACTATGGCTTCTCGATTTAGGGATTTCACACGGATGAATCCTCCTATCTTCTATGGGTCTAAGGTTGATGAAGACCCTCAAGAGTTCATTGATGAGGTTTATAAGATATTATGTGCTATGGGGTTGTCTTCCAATGAGAATGCCGAGTTGGCCTTATACCAACTCAAGGATGTGGCACAGACTTAGCATGTACAATGGAGAGATAATAGGCCACTTCAAGGTGGGCCGGTGATTTGGGAGATCTTCAAGAGGGCTTTCCTTGATCATTTCTTCCCTAGAGCGATGAGACAAGCTAAGGTTGTGGAATTCATCAACCTTCACCAAGGAGGTATTAGTGTTCATTATTACTCTTTGAAGTTCATTCAATTGGATAAATATGCTCCTTCCTTTGTCTACGATCCTAGAGATCAGATGAGTCAATAGTGATGATGTATTGGATAACTTACAAGAAGAGTGTCATTAGGCAATGTTACACGACAACATGAATATTGTTCGTCTTATGGTGCATGCTAAAAGGATTGAGGAGGCTAGAGCAAAAATGAAGGATAGGGATTCAAAAAGGACAAGGTCTTTTGATGGTAGAGCTACTAAGAATAGTCTTGGGATTCAATACAAGCCTAGATTCAAAAAGAGGTTCTCAAATTAAGTTCCATCCAAATTTCCCAAGGCTAGGGAGGAGAGGGCCCGTAGTCCGAGAGTTCAAAAAGGGAAGAGTGGAAATTCCTCGAATAAGAAACCACTTTGCAAGGAATGTGGAAAGAAGAACTTTGGTGCTTTCCTCCTTGGGTCGGACAAATGCTTTGGTTGTGGAAAGATTGGTTACGAAGTGCCAGATTGTTCTAATGCTAAGGGGCAAGAGAAGGGTGGACAACCAAGTAGTTCTAGTGATGCTCCCAAAAAGAACCGCTTCTATGATCTTCGTACTAGAGATGATCAAGAGGCCTCTCATGATGTGGTGACCGATATGTTACAAATCATTGCTATTGATGTGTATGCTTTGCTTGATCCGGGTGCTACTTTGTCTTTTGTTACTTCCTTTGTAGGTAAAAGTTTGATACTTTACCCGATGTTTTGCATGAACCTTTTGTGGTATCTACTCCAGTGGGTGAGTCAATTGTATTAAAAAGAGTCTATTGAAATTGTCCTATTTCATTGCCTAATAGAGTTTCTTATGTAGATCTAGTTGAACTAGACATGCTTGATTTTGATGTCATTTTGGGTATGGATTGATTGCATGCTAGTTTCGCTTCTATTGATTGTAGGATTGGAGTTGTTAGGTTTACTTTCCCAAATGAACCCATTATTGAGTGGAAGAGTGGGAATTCTATTCCTAGAGTTCGCTTCATATCTTATCTAAAAGCATGCAAAATGACCTCAAAGGGATGTCTTTATCACATTGTAAGAGTCCAAGAATTGGATTTACAAATTCCTCCTATTGAGTCGGTCCCCATGGTGAGTGAATTTTTGAATTTCTTTCCTAATGACCTTCCTGATATTCCTCCCAAATGGGAAATTGATTTTGGTTTCAATTTGCTACAGAAAATGAACCCTATATCTATTCCTCCTTATCGAATGACTCCGACCAAATTGAAGGAGTTGAAGGCACATATTAAAAATTTGCTAGACAAGGTCTTTATAAGGCCTAGCATTTCTCCATGGGCTCCAGTCTTGTTCGTGAAGAAGAAAGATGGGTCCTTGAGAATGTGTACTGATTACCGCAAATTTAACAAGGTTACTATTAAGAACAAGTATCCTCTTCCGCGGATTGACGATTTATTTGACAAACTCCAAGGAGCGAGCTATTTCTCCAAAATTGATTTGAGGTCGTGGTATTACCAGCTAAGGGTAAAGAATGAAGATATTCCAAAGACGGCCTTTCAAACTTGGTATGGAGACTATGAGTTTGTGGTTATGTCATTTGGCCTCACAAATGCTCCGGCGGTGTTTATGGACCTAATCAATATTGTGTTTTGAAACAATTTTGATTCATTCGTTATTGTGTTTATTGATGATATCTTGGTGTATTTGAAGAATGAGGTTGATCACATTGGTCATTTAAGGATAGTATTGAAAACCCTTAAAGAGCATCAATTGTTCGCCAAATATAACAAGTGTGCATTTTGGTTGAGGTTGGTGTAATTTCTTTGGCACATCATCTCTAGAGAGAGTTGAGGTAGACCCAAAAAAGATACATGCGGTGAGAAATTGGCCTAGACCTTTGACTCCGACATAAATTTTGAGTTTCTTCGGTCTAGCGGGATATTATCGAAGGTTTGTGGAGGGCTTTTCATCTATATCATCTCCTTTGACCACATTGACTAAAAAGTATAAAAAGTTTGAGTGGTCGGAGTCTAATGCGAAGAGTTTTCAATTATTGAAAGATAAGCTTACTTCCGCTCCAGTGTTGCTCTTACGGGAGGGTACAAAGGATTTTATGGTGTATTTTGATGCATCGCAAGTGGGTTTGGGGTGTGTTCTTATGCAAAATGGAAAGGTGATTGCCTATTCTTCAAGGAAACTAAAGGTACATGAGAAGAATTATCCCACTCATGACCTTGAATTAGCAACCGTGGTGTTTGCTTTAAAAATTTGGAGGAATTATCTACATGGGTTTCATGTGGATGTTTTACTGATCATAAGAGTCTCCAATATGTGTTTACCCAAAAGGAGTTAAATCTTCAACAAAGAAGGTGGCTTGAGTTGTTGAAAGATTATGATATGAGTGTTCTTTATCACCCCAACTAGACTAATGGAGTTGCGGATGCCCTAAGTCTGATGACTATGGGTAGTGTATCCCATCTTGATAAAGCCAAAAAAGACCTAAAAAGGACGGTGAATAGGTTGGCTAGGTTGGGGGTGAGGTTAGAGAGTTATCCGGATAGGGGTGCCATAGTTCATCATAACTTCGAGTCATTGTTAGTGGTTGAGGTGAAGTCCAAACAACACCTTGACTTAGCCTTTATAGAGTTGAAAGAATCGGTTCTTAGCAAGTTGAATAAGTATTCATCCTTACGGGGGGGGATGGTGTGTATAGATATAAAGGGAGATTATGTGTTCCCACTGTTAATGGGTTGAGGGATCGGATCCTTGAAGAATCCTGGGGATCCCACTACTTCATTCATCGGGTTGGACTATGATGTTCCATGATCTTAGGGAGGTATATTGGTGGGAAGTTTTAATAAGGACATAGCGGAATTTTTTGCTAAGTGTCCAAATTGCCTATAAGTGAAAGCGGAACATCAAAAGCCGGGTGTCTTTCTACAAGAGGTCCAAATTCCTACTTGGTAGTGGGAAGACATTAATATGGACTTTGTAGTAGGGTTGCCTCAGACTGAAAAGTCGTATGATTCTATATGGGTGATTGTGGATAGATTGACTAAGTTTGCTCATTTTATTCTTGTCAAGTCCACATATTAGGCGAAACATTATGCAAAGATCTTCATAGATGAGATTGTGTGTCGCCATGGTATTCCTTTGTCCATTATTTTCGATCGGTGTGCATAATTCACATCTAGATTTTGGAGTACATTCCAAGAAGGGTTAGTCACTAGGGTGAATTTGAGTACCGCTTTTCATCCTCAAACGGATGGTCAAGCAGAATGCACTATTAAAACCCTTGAAGATATGCTTAGAGCTTGCATTATTGATTTTAAAGGGAGTTGGGATATGCATTTACCTTTAGTGGAGTTTGCCTACAACAACAATTTTCATTCATCCATTTCCATGGCTCCCTATGAAGCCTTATATGATAGTAGGTGTAGGTATCCTATTGGATGATTTGAAGTGGGTAATCCATCACTTTTTGGTCCTGAGTTGATTTATAAGACTTTGGAAAACGTTCATATCATAAGAAACCGGTTGCAAACGGCCTATAGTAGGCAAAAGTCTTATGCTGATAATAGGAGAATGGATTTGGAGTTTGAAGAAGGTGATAATGTGAATTTAAAAATTTCACCAATTAAAGGGGTAGTTAGGTTTGGCAAGAAAGGGAATTTAGTCCTCATTATGTGGGTCCCTATGAAATTTTGCAAAAGGTTGGTAAGGTTGCCAATAAATTGAAACTTCCTAATGAATTGGCTTCGGTTCATCCGGTTTTCCATGTTTCTATGTTGAAAAAGTGTATTGGTAACCCTGAGTGCATTCTTCCTATTGAGGGTCTTGGTGTCAAGGATAACCTCTCTTATGAGAAAGTCCCGCTTTAAAATCTTGATAGGCAAGTCAAGAAGTTGAGGAATAAAGAGGTAGTTTCCGTAAAAGTGTTATGGAAAAATCAATTAGTTGAGGGTGCTACATGAAAGGCCTTGGCCAATATGAAATCCCGTTATCCACATCTTTTTGAGAATTAAGGTTAGCCATTCTTTTTAATTATATAATTATGACAAAGATTGGTGTTTCTTGATTTTTGGGTGAAATGTTGCAAAAATGACATTTTTTGAAAACCTCACAGTAAGTCTTACAGTGAAGTCACTTTAGTATTGCTATTAAAAACATGAAAGTTTGCTTTTTTGCTTACTTTGAATTATGTTGTGCTTTTTGATATGATGAGTATTCATGAAATGATAGGTAGCATGTTGCTAAGTTGAACTTTGTTCTTATTGACTCATATGATGTATGTTGAGACCATAAATATAGTGAGAAGGAAATGCCTCATGATAAAGTGTTTTGAGCAATAGGTGAGGTAATATGAGTTTGATATTGCCTTTTTAAAGTGACATGATTTGTGTTAAATTGGTATTGTTGATTGGTTGGGCTACTAGTCTTGGATCTATTCCTTCCTTTAAAAGAGTTTGTGTCATTCGGGGAAGAATGTTCCTAGGGGGGGATAATGTAACACCTTGAACATAAAAGACTCATAATAAAGGCTAACATAGGTGTCGTAAAGTCTAAACACTGTTTCTAAGTCCATTTTTAATGAATGTAGGTCATATAGAAGGTTTAAAAACCAATATGTCCGGAAAGTTGGTTCAAAGAGATGTTAGTCCGTCATAGACTTTTCACTAACTTTTAGGGGTTGGAAATGTACGAAAATGGGTGTAAAGGTAGCTAATGGGTATTTGAGTTATTTCATGATTGGAACATCTGGGTACGACTCCCCAAGGATAGACGAAGGGTCCTCGAGGAGAACCCCTATAGTTTGATGCAGCACTGCGTGACAGTGTGCATCGACAGGGCAGACAATGGTCCGTAGGTGGCTTGACGGGGCGTCAAGGCCACCTTCATTCTACACTTAGAAATATTTGTGAAAGCCCTTGTTGTCTAGCTACTGTTACACTCGACGGAAAGGACGACGAGGCGTTATTTGCTCGATGGGGCGTTGAGGCCATATTCATCCCATACTTAGAAAAATTGGAGGAAGCCTCACCTGTAAAGTCTCTGATAGAGACGACGAAAGTGCAGGACGGAGGGGGGGGTCCATCGACCCACCGACGGACCATCGATAGTCTTATCAGTGAGGGTCGAATTTCACTGATGGATTTTAATGATTTCATTTAGTATAATTAAATGGTTTAGGGTTTAGTTAGTGATTAAAGGGTAAATAATTAAGTTAATGAAGCCCCTCTATAAATACTCTTAACCCTCATTAATCTAAAACCAACTCTCAAAATAAACTCTCTTCTTTCTCTCTTATTTCTCTCTTTACAACAACCCACCATTGAAGGCTAGCAAGAACTAGGGTTTTGAGGGTAAAAAGGGTGGATTATTCATCAAATTGTTGAGAAACATTATGGTATGTATTCTATTCACCTTTGAGATCCTTTCGTCAAAGGGTTCCTTCAAAATGGATTTCAAAAAATTGAATTTTCCTATGGGTTTCATTCAATTACGAGGTTGAAGTTATGGATTGAGTTGTTAGTGAATTATTAGGGCTATATTAAGTAGATTTACATGTCATTCTACTTTTTTATGATAATTGTTGATGGTTTGGCAAAATTGAGGATCATGATCCTCTATCCCTAACCCTAGGTTGAAGATCTTGACTTCTGTTGTATGTTGATCATTCAATTGAGTTGATTGTTGATTAGATTACTATCCTATGGTGCTATTATGGTTGAATTAATATGAATTATAGGCCTATCATTCTAGCTCTTGAGATGTAATTAGGTTATGAATTATAATGTGAAATTACCCTATGTATCTTGTCTCAAGTTGTGATATAAAGATGAATTGTGTTATAGAGATGAAATTGGACTTGTTATTCTATTGATTATGATTGCTCTATGATGTTACTCCCCATGTTGGGTTGAGTTATGGGTTTATGGTAAGACCTTGATGATATACTATGAAGAAAACATGGTAAGTCTTAGAATCTCTATCTTTACTTCCAATTGTGATTAATAGTTGTTAAGCTATGATATTACGTTGGATTATGCCTCATATTAAGATAATAAAATGGTATGATGTTGAATTGAAATGTCTTGACTATGTTGTGAGGTAGATTAAGGTGTATGTGCTATAAGGATGGTGAAAACTATCGATGTGCCTTAATATGTATGAAAACTCTAAAGTGTTAAACTTACTTATATGGATTGTGATTAAAGGACATACACTCATAAAATTCTTAGAGAGGTATTCATAATGATAATTATACAAGGGTTAGACCCTATGACCTGAATTAAGTTATGATTACAACAAGACTAAATGCATTACAATAAAGGGACCTAGCTTAGCACTGAGTGAGCTTGTATGTGAGGGGGTGACATCTTCTTATATAAGGAAGGTAGGGTTCACTACGGTCCTCACGGGGTGGATAGCCTCATGATCCGAGGTAGGGTATATAGTTGATATTTCCATGATTTATTCCCTAAGCTCACAGACTGTGTTGCCACCATAGGATACTAGCTAGTGGATCCACCTTCATAGCTATGTTTATGTTAGGTTCTACCTTGGCCGGTCGACCACCTTCCATCATTGTTAGGTTTCATGACACTGAATTCTACATTAGCTCATGTGGTCTATGTCGGTTAAGACAAGGGTTCCCTAAACTAAAATGAATTAATTAAGAATAGACTAATTGAATTGACTTGAGTGGTTTGACTTTAGCTTTGGTAGGGTATGGGACTCTACCTATGCCTTGCACTAGTTTGCTTTGATAAAAGCTTTGAGAAGTTAATATTATGTATATAAATCACGATATAATGTAAATTACTTCTATGTTGAAACAAATGCTTATGAATATAAAATTTGTTATCATTGTTAAAGAAAGAATAATATGTGAGATGGAAGACTATTCTATTTGAAGTGAATTGCTAATTATGATCTTTGGTGGGTTACATGATTAAGTAGAATTATGGGGCTTTGCTTGGTCATTACACTCGTGGCTTCGTAAGGATTATCGTTGGTTTGTTTGCTTTGCTATTTATGTGGCTTACTCATATTCATGTTTGTTATTATTATTAGGTGATGATAGAGTTACATGAGATTATGGGTTTAAGTACGATGACATGCATATGGTATTAATTTGTTTAGTATGTTCAAAGGATTGGCTTAAATAACATGATTTCATTAAATGTCCCTTTCTAGCATACTTGGTTGGTATTTGTGCATATGGTCTCATACTTAGTACATGTGGCATACTAACCCCATTTTCTCCCCTTTTCCCAAAAATTTAGGTTCCGATCGTTGAAGTTGATTTGAAGTTCATTGAAGGAACACTTGGAAATTCTATCATCCAAGTGGTAGACCATCATTTTCCCCGAGGACGATACAAATATTCTCTTTGCAAAGTTACTTAGTTACTACAACTTTTGTATTGGCCCTATTTTCTATTTGAGACAAAGTTGTATAAAGCGTATATGTATCTTACTTTTATTGATGTAGGGTTATGCCCAACATTATTGTCCTAGTTTAGATGGTTTATGAGATGAGATGGATATATGACTCTACTTTCGTTACTATATAAGTGTGAAATAAAGTAGAAGACTATGTAGTATTCTTATATGAAGGAGTCTATGTATACTCGATATTCTTATGATTATGTGTATGTAGAGGTCTATGTAAACCTCCGATTAAAAGAAGTCAAAAAGTTTTAAATTTTTTCGTATTTTTAATTGATGAATGCAATGATGTAAGACTAATAGGCTTGTATTAGTCCTTAAATAGGACGGTGACGCCGGTTACGTCTAGGGGGTAAACTGTATGTGACAATATGCTCCTTCTTGGTGTCTAACCCAAGGGATTAGATAGTCTCTTTGTGATGGGAGTGTCTGATGTTTTGGTTGAAGAGTGTCATTTGGCGATGATCCATGACAATATGTATATCTCTAGGTTGATTTTTTTATGCTCAACAAGTTGAGGAGACTAGACTTAAATGAAAGAATAGAGAGTTTAAAAAGGCCAATTATTATGAAAAAGGTACTTCCAAGGGTAGTCTTTGTTTAAAAAGAGGGTTTTCAATTAAGTAACTTCCAATTTACCTAAGACAATCACGGATAGTGTGTCTAACCCTATGTCCCATAATGCAAGAAGTGGAAATTCACCTAGCAAGAAACCTACTTGTTCCAATTGTGGTAAGAAGCATTGGAGTGAGTGTCTAGTTGGGATGGAAAATTGCTATGGTTGTGGCAATAGTGACCATAAAGTTAGGGATTATACTAATGTGAGGAGTCAAGAGAAGGGGAGTGGTTAAGCTCAAGCAAGCGGTACTAGTTCCTAAGTTCAAAAGAGAAACCATTTTTATGCTCCCGGCTCTAAAAATAAGCAAAAAGAGTCTCCCAATGTGGTCAGCGATATGTTACAACTCTTCTCTATTGATGTTTATGCTTTACATATCCCAGTTCTACATTATCATTTGTAATAATCTAGTATCTAAAAATTTAAATGTTCTACCTGATGTTTTTATTGATAAATTTTTTGTTACAACCCCGCCGGGTGACTCTGTAGTGGCTAGAAGAGTCTTTAGGAGTTTTCCGATATCTTTGCTCAGTAGAACTACATGGGTGGATTTGGTTCAACTTGATATGGTTGATGTAACAACCCTAAAAATGGATATAGTAAGTGATACTTAACGTGTCAAGAATGCCTATGATTAGAATAAGGTTCACACGGATTGATGAGCATAGAACCAGACCTCGGAACCCTTGCTACAACAAAGCCAACTAACTTGGGGAGTTAGTTGAGCTTGGACAGGTTGCGTCCAACCATGTAGGTCTCTAGAATACGAAGATTTACTCGAAGGAGTCTTTTCTAGAATTAAAAAGAGGAAATCTTAGGTTTAGAGGGTCTAGGGGTAAAATGGTCTTTTTTTAGGCTAAGGGTAATATTGTAATTACCCTAAATATATAATTAATTATTTAATTAATCAGGTGAAGGGGAAATTTAGGGAGAGACATCCGAAACTGAGCTCTTGAAGTGAAGTCTTACTTCACCTGGGTTCGAACCTAGGAGAAAGCAATGAATTAGTGTGATTTTTATTAAATCTTAGCATTATTAATTATTAATTATTATTCATTATCTTCAAGGTTAGAATGTCAAAATAAGGTATGGGTTTTGTTACTCTTGGTCCCTTTCTCAAGAGACCCTTAAGGCTCAGATGAATCTACTAAAAAACTAGGGTTGTTCCCGTTCTTGTCAAACTCCTTGTCCCTAGTATCCCTTTTGATATAAATGTGAAATAGGTCTGATATCATGTTGTTGGTATGTTTTCTGGTATTTTAAGTATGAAGTTTGATTTTCATGATAATGTGTGTATTGATTATCTGTTTGTAATTGTAAGCATGATCATTTATGTCAACCAAAAGTATGTGAAAATGTTTTTATGGTTGAATTTTATGTGCGAATGTTTCTATAAATCATGATGTGTAAAAGTGTTGTTATGTTGCTGGATGAAATGGTTATTCTTGGCTGAGTATAATCATAAAAATATTACACTTAAAGATGCACCAAATGATCCACGAAATGCCTTAGGAATTAACGTATGAATAATGATAAAAAGAAGCTGAAAATAGTGAACAAATTTCCAGCATTTGGTAGGTTGGGTTTGGCCATAAAAAATGGTACAAAATGCAATGGAAAATGAATGTAAAATAAGTGATATCACTAAGGATTTAACCCAAGACATCATCAAATGAAATCTACAAAAAAATCAACAAAAGATTAAGATAAAAAATGGATTGGAAGAGACTAAATTTCCAATCTGCAAGAAATTGTAGTCTCGGCCAACTTTCAAAAAAATGAGCTTCGTTTAAATTGTTTGAAAATGTGAGGTTATTGGGATTGAAACCATCAACTGACTTAATGAAAATTTCATAAAAAATTGGCTAGAAAAATGCAAGGAAAAATAGATGTGGTGAGTGGGGATTGAACCCACAACCTCTTGAATAGATGAGAGAGTTAGGAGAAAAATAAAGGAGAAAACAAATGTGGAGAGTGGGGATTGAACCCACAACATCTTGGATAGGTGAGAAAGTTAAGAGATAAAATAAAAGAAAAATAATGAGCTTGTGGGGGATTGAACCCACAATATCCTCGACTTACATGAAAAAGGAAAGGAGAAAAAGAAAGAAAATTTATGGGGTTGATGGGGATCGAATTAGGGTCCCCCAAATCTGAAAAATGCAATTATCAAGTTTAAAATAAGGTTAAGTGTTGTCCTCGGGATTCGAACTTGGGTTTCGTTGCCCAAATTTCCGTATTGATGCATAAATCATACATGAATTCAATCATCAAGAATAATGCCACCTAATTTGATTGAAATCGAGATATTGGCGTACATACAAGATACATAAGTCTTGTACTACATAATTTTAGGAACATATAAGTCACTTAACAAATTATGAATGAAGCCTCATGGCTTTATGTATAGACCTATAAGTCTATCATACGATTGAAAATAAGTGAACCTAAGATAAAAGTAATGAACTGATGAAATGAAAAATTAATGAATGAAATGAAAAAAGAAAAGATGAAATGAACAATGAAATGATGAAACACTGGAATGGTTAAGTAAGAGTGTGAAACACACTAAATATTGGTATATGATGAAATGACCATTCACGCAAAATGGGTTGAGTAATTAGGAAGAGCAAATATGCTAATTGGAAGAGCAAATATGCTAATGTTAATGAATGTGGTGACAACATGATATGAGGCTAATGTAAAGATGGAAGCAATCTCAAATGCGCCTAAGTAAATCTTACCAAAACATACTAACCTATGAGAGTGTAAATTTAATGAATAGACCAGTCTCTATGAACACTCTAACGAATGTATTGAGATTAACACACTTAATACTAATGAGGAGAAAAGAAATCATCTATTAAGGTATGATTTCCTCATACTAGAAGCCAACTTCCTTGATGTATGAGTTGAATGTAATGGAATTTTATACTGAGCACCGGTAGACTATCTATGAGCGGTGATTTCATCTTTTGGAAAGGGCACAGGTTCACATAACTCTCATGAGATATGACTGTTCGGCATGCCGGGTATGGGTCTGTTCATATCTCCTAGTCTTTGAACCTATACTGCCAATATAGGGATATGGGGGGTTCAATTCCCCTGTACGCTAGCATGTTTTGGGTCAGTTTGGCCGGTGATTCCACCTCTTTTCGGTGTGGAGTTTAATGACACTGTATTTCATGATGCTCACATGATCTATGTCGGTTAAAGATAAAGTTCCCAATTAATGAATGAGGCTAGCCTCAAATGATGCACATAATGAAATGAATGATACCAAAGGTGTTAGGATGGAATAATCAAGAGGTGAGTTAGATTCAAGTAATGACATTAGGTCATTCTTGGTCATTGCACCACGAACCCGATGAAAGTCTTAAATTACATCATAGGTATAGCTGGTGTTTTGCACTAGCCCATGAATGAAATGAAATGAAGTACATATGAAAGAATGAAGTAGACTCTGTGTTTGCTAAAGAATACTCCCTAGTTGAGGTCCCATATGTTGAGCCTTCATTTTTGGAAGTCTTAATGTCAAGTCCATGATTCCAAGGTCTCATGTTTTACGAATGAATGATATGAACAACATTATTACATGAATTATAATATGTGCTATGTGTATGCTATTGTGTGTTGTGTGCAAAATGTTAAGTATGACGATTCATGTTACTCTCATGGCATAACTTTCCTAATCCAAATTTGAAAGCTCACTCACTTTCCTAATCTCAATTTGGTAAGTCCACTAACTTGACCTTCTACAATCATGTTTTTAGGAAAGAGCTATTCTTACTCATGCATATCCTTGGTGTGTGCTAGCATATACCCATACTTCGTACAAGTGTGTACTAACGCAATAGAACTCTTCAACTTTAGGTGCAGGCACAGGTGGATGCTAGAGCTACAAGATCGATGCTGCAGCTATCCAGACGTCACACATTCATCCGGACTTTGTAGGGCCTCATGGTTTCGAGGACTCTTGCCTATTTAGCATCTAGCTTAGATTCAGGATTGAGCTAGTGGAGTATATTCCACTAGCGGTTTCTTTCCCATTTTGTTCAGACATTGTATGGGTGCCATTTTGGCCTGTACATATTTCGTTATAATAAACTGTTCCTTTCATTTGATGATCTTAATGTTGGATGGTTGATGGTGAACAAGTACGTATGTAGTAGAATGTTTAGTAAGCATGTTACGAAACAAAAATTTTCAAGTTTTCTGCTAAAATTAACCTAGATGAAGTAAGAATGACGTAAGTAGGCTTGTCTGCGACCTCTGAGAGGTCAACAACGTCGGTTTCGTATGGGTTCTAGATCCCATTCGTGAAAAAGTTGGTATTAGAGGGCTAGATAAGATTTTAAGGATAATAAGTTCTCATAAACCACATCGAGTAGTTTCTAAGTTATGGTAGTGAACTGCACCACTACCCTGAATTAGAGACTGCATGGTACGTAGGAAAATTTCCCTTCTTCTGATCTTATCATGCCTTTTCTAATGTAAGGTTCTTTGTGTTAAGAGTGTATCTAACATCAACTCTTGAGATTCAAAAAGATGAATATGAGGAGAAACGAAGGCAGAGCAGCAAGGTGTTCCAAAGGAGAACCCACCTAACAGCACCATGGCTAGCAGGTTAAGGGACTTCACGAGGATAAATCCTCCCATTTACATTTTATCTTAGACAACTATGAATGTCGAGGAGGAGTGTAGTGCAGCTATGTTCCATTCCAGCATAGGTCTTTCCATGTTTATGGTCCATGTCCAACAAGTGGAGGAAAACAGGAATAGGAAGCATACTAGGGCAGGGACCAACTCAACACAAGCTGAGAATAATTTTTCAAGGAAGAGTAGTACTGAAATCAAGGATAAGCCAAAGTTTAAGAAGGTAATTTCCCACCAAGGGGAGTCATGTTTTTCCAAGGATCACTATGATAGGGATTCCAAGACCAAATTTAAGAGTAGGAAGTATGCCAAACTTCATGGAGGAAAGTGTATGAGGGGCTCTAATGCTTGTTAGATTTGTAACAACTTGGGTCACGTGGTGAAAGATTGTTCGAATAGGAGAAGTCAAGAACAATGTAAGGAGAGAGTTCAACCTAATAGTCTAAGTAAAGAGGCTCCAAAGAGGCAACGATTCTTCGCACTCAAGCCTAGGGGTGCAGGGGAAGGCACTTCTATTGAAGTCTCGGGTGAGTAGCCTTAATTAGTCCTTCATGTATTTGACTGTGTATGGTGTTTATGCACTAGTATGAGGTTAATATATTTGAGTAATCATGTTGGTTGCTGATTTGTATGATTTATATGTTTACTTATGTTGTATTCTTTGATGAGACTAGTTTAGGAAAGAGTTCCTTAGTCTTTTAATGTGAAGCCACTAGTAGGTTTCCAAGATGTGCACCATCATGTTAATATGTGAATCAGATATTCACCAATGGGGAGTATTTAATTACCTATGTATGCATACGTCCTATATATGACTTACTTATTGTTACGAAAGAGTAGTGTCATTTGGGGATGAATGTTCCCGGGGAGGGGAATAAGTGTAACAACCCTAAAACTGGATATACTAAGTGATACTTAATGTGTCAAGAATGCCTGTGATTACACTAGGGTTCACACGAATTGATGTGCGTAGAACCAGACCATGGAACCCTTGCTACAACAAAGCCAACTAACTTGGGGAGTTAATTGAGCTTGGACAGGTTCGGTCCAACCATGTAGGTCTATTGAATACAAAGATTTACTCGAAGGAGTCTTTACTTGAGTTAAAAAGAGGAAATCCTAGGTTTGGAGGATATAGGGGTAAAATGGTCTTTTTCCAGGCTAAGGATAACATCGAATTAACCTAAATATATAATCAATTATTTAATTAATAAGGTGGAGGGGAAATTTGGGGAGAGACAGTCGAAATTGAGCTCTTGAAGTGAAGTCTTGCTTCACCCGAGTTCGAACCTAGGTGAAAGCAATGAATTAATGTGATTTTTATTTAATCTATTGAATTAATATAATTAATTAATAATAATTGTTCATTATCTGATTAAATTAAAAATAAAAAGCACATTTTCAATAATTAAGTAAACCTTATTTGACTAAGTCCTGAACTAGACTCCTAAACCTAATATAACTCCTACTCTCTCTCACATTGATCTCTCCATTCACATGCTCAATCTCTCTTCCTCTTTCACAAAAAATTTCTCTGCCAAAATAAGATACAAAATCAGAAAATAAACCAAGTTCTTCACACTTGAAGAACTCACACGAAATCACAAGAAAACAAATATTAATCGCACACTAGGATAAGGGAGGTTGTCGTACGAGTGGAGTTAATATTGTGGAGTCTTAGATATGTTCTTAAGTGGATTTTTTGGGCAGTAACTTCAAGTTAGGTATGGGTTTTGTTACTCCTGGTCCCTTTCCCAAGAGACCCTTAAGGCTCAAAATGAATCTACTCGAAAACTAGGGTGGTTCTCATTCTTGTCGAACTCCTTGTCCCTAGTATACTTTTTGATCTCAATGTGAAATAGGTTAGAGATCATTTTGTTGGTATTTTTCTTGTAGTTTGAGTATGAAGTTTGATTTTCATGATAATGTGTTTATTGAATTGTAAGCGTGATAAGTTATATCAACCGAAAGTATGTGAAAATATTTTTATGGTTGAATTTAATGTGCGAATGTTTGTGTAAATCATGATGTGTATAAGTGTTGTAATGTTTATGGATGAAATGGTAATTCTTGAGTGAATATAATCATAAAAAGTTTACACTTAAAGATGCACCAAATGATCCACGAAATGCCCAAAGAATTAACGTATGAATGATGATAAAAAGAAGCTGAAAATAGTGAACAAATTTCTAGAGATTGGTAGGTTGGGTTCGGCCAAAAAATATGGTACAAAATGCAATGAAAAATGAATGTAAACTAAGTGAGATCACTAAGTATTGAACCCAAGACATCATTAAATGAAAGCTACAAAAAAATCAACAAAAGATTAAGACAAAAATTGATTGGAAGAGACTAAATTTCCAGTCTCTTGGATATTGTAGTCTCGGACAACTTTTAAAAAATGAGCTTTGTTTTAAAAAAATTTAAAATATGAAGTCATTGAGGATTGAAACCATGACCTGAATAAATGAAAATTTCATAAAAATTTGTGAGAAAAATGCAAGGAAAAATAGATGTGGTGAGTGGGGATTGAACCCACAACCTCTTGAATGGATGAGAGAGTTAGGAGAAAAAAAACGTGAAAATAAATGCCGAGAGTGGGGATTGAACCCAAAACCTCTCGGATAGGTGAGAAAGTTAAGAGATAAAAGAAAAGAAAAATAATGCGCTTGTGGGGGATTGAACCCACAACCTCCTTGACTTAAATGGAAAAGGAAACGAGAAAAAGAGAGAAAATGTTATGGGGTTGATGGGGATCCAACTAGGGTCCCCAAATCTGAAAAATGCGATTGTAAAGTTAAAAATAAGATTAAGTGTTGTCCTAAAGATTCGAACTTGGGTTCCCTTGCCCAAATTTCCGTATTAATACATAAATCATACGTGAATTAAATAATCAAGAATAATGCCACCTACTTAGATCAAAATCGAGATATTGGCATACATACAAGATACATACGTCTTCTCCTACATAATCTTAGGAAGATATGAGTCACTTAACAAATTATGAATGAAGCCTCATGGCTTGTATGTATAGACCCATAAGTATAGCATACGATTAAAAATAAGTGAACCTAAGATGTATGTAATGAAATGATGAAATGAACAATGAAAGAATGAAATGAACAAATAAAAGATGAAATGAACAATGAAATGATGAAACCCTAGAATCGTTAAGAGTGTGAAACACACTAAATGGCCAAGTGAATTGACATATGATGAAATGAACATTCATGCAAAATGGGGTGAGTAATTAGGAAGAGCAAATATGCTAATTTTAATGAATGTGGTGACAACATGATATGTGGCTAATGTAAAGATGGAGGCAATCTCAAATGAGCCTAAGTAAATGTTACAAAAACGTACTAACCTATGATTGTGTAAAGTTAATGAAGAGACCAGTCTCTATGAACACTCTAACGAAAGTATTAAGATTAACACACTTAATACTAATGATGAGATGAAAAATCATCTATTGAGGTATGATGTCCTCATACTAGAAGCCAACTTCCTTGATGTATGAGTTGAATGTAATGGAATTTTATACTGAGCACCGATAGAGTAAATATGAGCGGTGATGACTTCTTTCGAGAAGGGCTCAGGTTCACATAACTCTCATGATATGAGACTGTCCGGCATGTCAGGTATGGGTCTCCTCATATCTCCTAGTATTTGAACTTATAATACCAATATAGGGATCTGGCGGGGTTCAATTCCTATGTGCGCTAGCATGTTTTGGGTCAGTTTGGCCGTTGATTCCACCTCTTTTCGGTGTAGGATTTAATGACACTGGATTTCATGATGCTTACATGATCTATGTCGGTTAAAGATAAAGTTCCCAATGAATGAACGAGGCCAGCCGCAAATGATGCACATAATGAAATAAATGATACCAAAGGTGTTAGGATGGAGTAAACAAAAGGTGAGTTAGATTGAACTAATGACATTAGTTCATTCCTTGTCATTGCACAATGAACCCGATGAAAGTCTTAAACTACATCCTAGGTATAGCTGGTGATTACACTGGCCCATGAATGGAATGAAATGAAGTACATATGAACGAATGAAGTAGACTCTGTGTTTGGTAAAGAAGACTCCCTAGTTGAGGTCCCATATGTTGAGACCTCATTTTTTGGAAGTCTTAATGTCAAGTCCATGATTCTAAGGTCTCATGTCTTACGAATGAATGATATGAACAACGTTATGTGTTATGTGAATTATAATATGTGCTATGTGTACGCTGTTGTGTGTTGTGTGCAAAATTTTAAGTATGATGATTCATGTCTCATGGAATAAATAACTTTCCTAATAAAAATTTGGAAAGCTCACTCACTTTTCTAATCTCAATTTGGCAAGTCCACTAACTTGACCTTCTACAATCATGTTTTTAGGAAAGAGTTATTCTTACTCATGCATATGCTTGGTGTGTGCTAGCATATACCCATACTTAGTACAAGTGTGTACTAACGCAATAGAACTCTACAACTTTAGGTGCAGGCACAGGTGGACGCTAGAGCTACAAGATCGATGGTGCAACTATCCGGACGTCGCACCTTCATCCGGACATGGTAGGCCCTCATGGTTTTGAGGACGCTTCTACAGTCTAGCTTAGTTTTTGGATTGAGCTAGTGAAGTATGTTCCACTAGCGTTTTCTTTCCCATTTTGTTCAGACATTGTATGGGTGCCATTTTGGCAAGTATATCTTTATCGTTATAATAAGTTGTTCCTTTCATTTGATGATCTTAATATTAGATGGTTGATGGTGAACAATTATGTATGTAGTAGAATGTTAGTAAGCGTGTTAAGAAACAAAAAGTTTCAAATTTTCCACTAAAATTAACGTAGACGAAGTAAGAATGACGTAAGTTGGCTTGTGTGCGACACCTTAGAGATCACCAATGCCGGTTTCATCTGGGGTCTAGATTCCACACGTGATAAATGATTTTGATGTTATTTTGGAAATAGATTTGTTGCATGCTTGCTTTGCTTCTATTGATTATAGAACAAGATTTGTTAAGCTAAATTTCCCTATTGAACTCATCTTAGAGTTTAAGGGGGTAATTCAATTCTTAGAGGTCGTATCGTCTCTTATCTGAAAGCTTCTAAAATGATCTATAAAGGGTGTATTTACCGTATTGTAAGAGTCAAAGATCTTGAAAACAAACATTCCTCATATTGAGTCTATTCCCATAGTGGGGGAATTTTGGGATCCAAATGATTTTGCCATAGTTCCTCTCGAACAGGAATTGTTTTTGGTATTAACTTATTACTTGATACAAATCCTATTTCAATTCCTCCTTACTAGATGGCTCCGACGGAGTTGAAAGTGCTAAAGCTTCAAATCAAAGACCTATTAGATAAGGGTTTCATTCAACCTAGTATTTCACCAAGGGAGCTATGGTGTTGTTTGTGAAGAAGAAGGAGTGGTCACTTAGGATGTACATTGACTATCATCAATTCAATAAAGTCACTATTAAGAACAAGTATCCTCTTCCTTGGATTGATGACTTGTTTGATTAACTCCAAGGAACAAGCTACTTTTCTAAGATTGACTTGAGATCGGGGTATCACCAACTTTGGGTGAGAGGTCAGGATGTACCTAAAATGTCATTTCAAACTAGGTATGGTCACTATGAGTTCCTAATAATGTCCTTTGTCTCACGAATAACCCGGTGGCTTTTATGGACCTTATGAATAGGGTGTTTCGAAATTACCTTGATATCTTTGTCATTGTGTTCCTTGATGATATCTTGGTATATTTGGAGAATGATACTGAACAAACTGTTCATTTGAGAGTGGTGTTACAAGTTTCTAAGGATCACCACCTATTTTCCAAGTATAGCAAGTGTGAGTTTTGGTTTAGGCTAGTGGTATTTCTTGGTTATATTATCTCAAGTGAGGGTATAGAGGTCGATCCAAAGATAATCGAGGCAGTTATGAATTGGCCTAGATCATTGACTCCAACTGATATTAGAAGTTTCTTAGGTTTATCTGGGTACTATAGGAGGTTTGTGGATGGTTTTGCGTCCATTTCTTCTCCTTTGACTACCTGGACCCAAAAGAATGTGAAATTTGAGTGGTCGAGAGCATGTGAAAGAATCTTCCAAATTTTGAAAGATAGGCTTACCTCTGCTCTAGTGTTGACTTTATCGGAGGGTACCAAGGGCTTTGTGGTATATTGTGATGCATCCCAAGTGTGTTTGGGGTGAGATCTTATGCAACAAGGGAGGGTAGTAGCCTATGCTTCTTCACACATCAAGGTGCATGAGAAAAATTATCCAACTCATGATCTTGAATTGGTGGCCGTGTGTTTGCTTTGAAAATAACGAGGCATTACTTGTATGGTTTTCATGTGGATGTGTATACTGACTAGAAGAGTGTTCAATATGTGTTTACTCAAGAGGAGTTGAATGTCTAACAAAGAAAATGGTTGAAATTGTTGAAAGATTACGATATGAGTTTTCTCTACCACCCTCGCCAGGCTCAAGTAGTTGCAGATGCTTTGAGTTGTATAACATGGGCAGTGTGTCTCATGATAAAGAAAGGATCAAGGACCTAGTGAAAGATGTTCATAGGTTGGCTAGATTGGGTGTTCTGTTGGAAGAATCTCCAAATAGTGGTTTTACGGTTCATGATAACTCCAAGTCCTCAATAGTAGTTCAAGTGAAATATAAACAACATCTTGATCCACTATTGATGGAGTTAAATAAATCGGTACTTATCTAGTTGAATGAGTTATTCTCCGAAGGGGAGGATTGTGTGATGAGGCACCAATAGGTTGTGTGTACCAGATGTTGATGATTTGAGAAAAAGGTTTTTGGAAGAGGCTCATGGTTCTCGATATTTATTCGTCCGGGTTTTACCAAGGTGTATTGTGATCTAAGAGAGGTATATTGGTGTGATGGTTTGAAAAGGGACATAGCCTAGTTTGTATCCAAGTGTCCAAATTTCATACAAGTTAAAGCCAAGCATCTAATCCTAGTGGTTTAATCCAAGAATGGGTGTTCCTACCTAGAAGTAGGAAGAAAATAATATGGACTTTATTGTAGGGTTGCCTCGAACCCAGAGGCAAAATGACTCAATTTGTGTTATTAAGGATAAGTTGTAAAAATTCGCTCACTGTATCCCCATTAATTCTACTTATACGTCGGAGGATTATGCAAAGCTCTACATTGATGAGATTGTGAGTCTTCATGGGATTTCTTTGTCCATCATATCGGATAGAGGTTCAAAATTCACTTCTTGTTTTTGGAGGTCTTTCTAAAAAGGGTTGGGTACACAAGTGAAGCTTAGCACAACTTTTCATCCCTAAACAAAAGGTAAAGCAGAGCGTACTATTCATACCCTAGAAGACATTTTAAGGGCTTGTTTGATTAATTTCAAAGGGAATTGGGACAATCAGCTACTGTTAACTAAGTTCTCTTATAATAATAGCTGTCATTCTAGTATTTATATGGCTCCATTTGAAGCACTATATGGTAGGAGATGTAGGTCTCCGGTTGGATGGTTTCAGGTTGGAGAGTCTTTACTTCTTGGTTCCAAAACTATCTTTGAATCCTTAGAGAAGTTTTGGGTGATAAGGAATAAGTTTAAAATAGCCTTTGGTCAGCAAAAAATCAATGCAGACAATAGAAGAAGAGATCTTTAATTCGAATTAGGTGATATAGTGTATTTCAAGACCTTACCTACGAAAGAGGTGATGAGATTCGAAAAAAAGGGAAGGTTAAGTCCCTGGTATGTGGTTCCTTTTTAGATTTTTCAATGGGTCAGAAAATATGCATATGAGTTGAGACTACCCAGTGAACTACCTTCGGTTCCTCCGGTATTTTATGTCTCCATGTTAAAGGAGTGTATTGACGATCCATATCAATTCTTCCGATTCAAGGTTACGGGGGGATGAGATACTTTCCTATGAAGAGGTTCCGGTTGAAATTCTAGATCGCCAAGTTACGAAGGTGAGAAACAAAGAGGTGGCCTCTGTAAAAGTCCTATAGAAAAACAACCTAGTTGAGGGAGCAACATGGGAGGCCGAAGACCACATGAAATCCCGCTATCCTCATATTTTTCCTAATTGAGGTTAGTAATTCTTCTTAAAATAAAATTATGAATCATATGAATTTGGATTGGGTTCCTAAGAATGTCGAGTTAAGGTTTACGTCAAAATGAGTTTTCATGAAACATGATTTTTGTGTTAACTTGCACTTATGTGAAATATATGTTTTTACCTTCTTGAGATTTTCGGTCTTTTGATTTTGTCTTGACAAGAGTAGCATGGTAACTCTTTAATATCACTTTGAGCTCATTTTGATGTTGAGAAGATACTTCTTCTTTATGTGCTATGAAATGTTGAGCTCTTATATGTTGTAATTTGAGTTGCTATGTATAATGCCATGTTATGTGTTTGAAGGAGTTATCAAGTATTCCTATGAGTTATGAGAATTAAATACATGTTGTTGGTTAGGTTTCTAGTATTCAGTCTATCCTCCTCCTTCAAAAGATTTTAGTGTCATTCAGGGACGAAAATCCCTGGGTGCGATAATGTAACACTCAGAAAGTCAATGACCTAAAGACCCTCACATGATAACCAAACCTTAAAAACATTTTCTAAGACTAAATTAATGTGTTAAAACTAGTTAGGAAGGGTTAGAGTAAAAACATCAAGAAACGTCCATGACGTCCGAAAGCTAGTGCACTTGAACTAGTAAAATGTCCTTAGGTTTTGTGAAGGTTTGGAGGTTTCATATGAAGTATAAAACGTGGAAAAATACTTTAAATAGGTAAAATTATGCATATAGGGTGGAAAATTTAAGGCCCGTCATCCCGAGGATCACCCTAGGAGTCCACGAAGGTACCCAAGACTAGGCCAAAAAGGTTGCCTAAAGCAGTGCGGTAATGCACTATGGTGAAGTGTCTCCGCGTCGTAAATTTTTTCCACCAAGATCCAAAATCTTGGTATGCAACGCGGACACATAGAGGAGTCTTATGTTTCAAAAATTAACTTAGAAAATCTCATGGGAAAAGTTCCGCGACGCGAACTTGTTTCCCGACGAAAATCTGAAATTTGGAATTCAAGTTTGACTTCATTAAAAGTTCAACTCAAGTGAAGTGTCTTTTGGGTATTTTGTCGGAAGGCTATATGTTAATTTTAAGTCAGATTTACCTCACATTCAAATACCCAAATCAAAACCCAAAATCTATCACCTCTCTTTACTTTCTCTCTCTATTTTATCCTCTATTGAATGAAGCAAGAAGCTTGAAGAATAAGACCGAATTCTCTTGGATTTCACTAGAATTTCATGGATTAAGCTTCATAAAGGTATGGATTCTTCACTCTTTGGATTCCTTTCCCCACGAGGTCCTTTAAAAATTTATTTCTTAATAACCCATGATATATAAACATAGAATCCAGATACTTCTCTTATAGGGAAAGTGTCCCCCACTTGCCTAGAGTGAGGTCTTTTCCTTAGTTTTTACATAGCTTTCCCAATAGCTACACCTATATGGGCGCATAGTTAAGGGATAAGGAGGTTTCTACTATGGAATTCACTCTCTTCTCTCAAGAAGTACTCATCTCAAGAGGTGCATTGGAATACAACTTCTCAACTCACGAAGTGTATCCACCCTTCTTTATATCCTGTCAGTGCTAAGAGTAACTCCCCATGGATTCTCAACATTCATTACAAAAGGCCAAGGATAAATTTTGGTCACACCATCTCAACTCACGATGGTTATCCTTCCTCCAAACTACATTAGAAAGGTCTTGGGAGGTAGTGAGGTTGGTACTAAACACTTCATCTAAACTCACAATGAGTGCTCACCCGAAAACTCCCCTTTTAATTCACATTATTTAACTTCAATTATTCGTTCACTCAAAATGTGTGTGTGTACATGTGAGCACACTTTTCACAGAAATCATTTCATTGAAATATCATTCTATTCATGCTTAGACCATTATTCATCACATCACACACTTTAACATACTTCATATAGTCATGTAATTCATTTAGGTATAGTCTCTAGACTACTTCACATAATAAGCCTCATAAAGAACATTTATCAAGAATAGCATCACTATCATCTTAATTTACATAACATGCCTTCAAGGCCTAAACAATTCAAAGTAGCTTCACATTCAAACATATACCAAGTAAACATCGCCACAAAAGGTGGACCATACCATTCAAAAGTATTTCGTAATTAAGGCTAATCAAAATAAACAACTTAACCTTTAACCCATGATTTCATCACACATAATAATTCCTTCAACACATTATCCTAATATAGCCCTCAGGGCAGTAGCTAAAACAACAATAACAATAATAGGACACCAAATCTCAAAGACTACAATTATGCTCATTCAACCCATTTCTTAAGCCAAAATTTGATAAAAATGTTTAACATGATTTCATTCAAGTTTTAGCATTAAAATCATTAAATAACATTAGAAACATCATATTTCAATCATTAGAAACATTTTCATGAAAGACCCATGCTTAGAGTAAAGATTGAAGAAGTTAGGGTTGAAAACCCTTTTTTGAAAATCTATTAGAAAAGGATCCTTGAATGAAAGAGAGTTCAAGGATGACTACCATACCTATCATAGAAGAAACCCCAATGACTTTTGATGAAGAACTTGACCACCATCAGCCCCTTCTAGCCCTTCTTGCGTTCTAGCTTCCATGGTGACTTGAGAGAGTCTTTTAAGGGAGAGGGGGGCTTTGGGCGATTGCTTCATAACTCACTGAAATGTGCCTTAGAATCAGCTTTTATAGAAGGATGTTATTTTATGTGTTAAAATGTGTTCTTGATGCTATATTATGATATGTGAATTATAGCTGAAGTTACTGTGAAGTCACTATGCATTCACTATAAGGTTATTGTAATTTTGGTATAAATTGAGTATAATTTGGAATGTGTTATAAATGTGATGTTTGGAGTTCAAATGTGATTCTTATTGTAACATCAGAGAAGTAACCCCTACACGTAGCCTGCGTCGTCGTCCTCGAAGAGGACTAGGACTATCCTCTTAGCATTCATCATTACATTCACAGGTTAAAAAATGCAGAAAATTTAAAAATTTTCATCTACATCTACTTCATGAGGTTTACTTAGACCTCTCGCTTACACATAATATATTTATAGCGAGTATACATACACTTCTCGTATAAGAAGATTCAATAGTCATTTACTTTTATGGCACACATATATATAAGATACACAATATAGTCTTAAATGGATGTCTCATATTAAACCATCTAAACGGAATCAAACTATATAGGCATAAGACCTAATATAATGTATAAATGCCACTTAGGGCTTATAACAATATATTGAAACAAGTAGAATGAAATGATCATTTTTAGACTAAAAAAGAGCCATATCTAGAGTAATAACAAGGCATCATCATCGGACTTGACATACTATATCATTAAGAGTAAACATCATCATACTTTAGCAATAGAGACGAACCACATGTTCATATGTGAAACCAATATCACATAGTGTCAATAACATGTAATATCAACATAGACATATCATTTACATTTATAAGCATATAAGCACATAAGAACATCCTTCTAAGACTTACCTCAAGGCTAACTAGTGCAATGTATAGGTAGAGTCCCATACACATATCTAGACTAAGTCAAACCTCTTAGGTCATCCTAATTAGAGTTCACTTTGTTACTTCGTTTTATCTTTGGGAACATCCTTCCTTAACCGACATAGACCATATGAGATAATGTGGAACCCGGTGTCATGGAACCCTGCATTGAAATAAGGTGGACTACTTGCCAAGGTAGTGCCATAACATGAACATAACACCTAGGTGGATCCAATAGCTAGTATTCCTATTGGGAAAACATAGTTCAAGAACTAGGAGATGTAGTTGGAACCCTCTTTATGCTACATGCATTATAGTCTCCAATCTCATGAGTATAATAGTGATCCTACCTTCCCTACGTGGGAAGGGACACTACTCACTTCTAGTTCAATCGGTGCTAAGCTCGAGTCCCTTTTGAAATGTATTTTAATAATTATCATAACTTAATTTAGGTCATAGGGGTATACCCCTTATATAGTCAAAGTCCTAGCTCAATAGGAATTGCATGAGTATGTCCTTTCAATATAATTCATACATGTGAGGTTAACACATTTACATAACCATATTAACAACAAGCACATAGGCAAATTCATCATCACCCTTATATCATTTTATCCTAGCCAACAAGTCACAAACCATAAATCAAGGTATCTAAATTCAACATCATACCAACCCTGATAAATCTTATCATAAGGTATTCTCCAATATAACTTCATTACTAAACATAAGTAATCATATTTGAAGTAAAGGATTAAGATCACAAGACTTACTCCATCTTCTTCACAAGCCATCATCCAAGGTTTTACTATCAACCATCTAATTCACCTAACAACGAGTGTAGTATAATAACACAATAGTAATTAACACAATAATCAATCCAATTGAATCACTACACATCAATTCATGACTAGCTCATAACCGAGTGTTAGGGAATTTGGTCAATTTCATGATCTACTTCACACACTAAGTTAATTCATCAAGAACTAGCATAATTTCATTATAATACATCATAGTATAAGTATAAAAACAAAAATAAACCATATACAATACAATGTAGAACATAAAATTCGTAATATAAGAAAATCCACTTGAAACTTATCTTTTTGAAATCAATTTTGAAAGAACCCTTTGGTGAAAAGAATCCCAAAGGTCAAAGGATACCATCCCTCTTTAATTGCTGAAGATTGATGGAGAAAAGTACACTTATTTATGACCTTATAACTTGACCTAGCCATTCAATGGAGTTCTTTTACCTAGGAAAGAGAAAGAAGAGAGAAAGAATAGAGAAGGAAGAGTAATTATGTCTTGGGAAATATGGGAGTTGGGTTAGTTTAATTACGTTTAGGTCTTTATATAAGTCATTTAAAAACTTAATTAGACCTCCCTTAACCCCAAATTGATTAACTAACAAACAAACTAATTAAATGAACCAACTTAGACTTCACATAAAATACAAATCTGATGTACAAGACCCTGACCTACGGGCCGTAGGTCAGTCGATGACAAACCCCCCCTCCGTGTTGGACATCCATTGTTTGCAACTGAGACTTTGTTTTTGGTTGAACTATTGAGTAGGAGATGTTAATATAGATTTATGTTGATGTTGTCTTATGTTATTGTGATCCTTATCTTTTGTACTCTATCTTGTATGTGCATTAAAGTCTTTCCAAATGACTTAGCATGTTTCTTTTAAAGAGATAGTCCTTTTCATGCAAGTCTTCAAATGTTTTACATGAATATATCCATACTCAGTACAAATGGTTGTACTAACCCATATTTTTATCTTTTCTACAATAATGTAGGTTCTGGCCATTGAGTTCCTAAAAGGCCGATTGAAAAAGGCTTGTACTTTTTCCCAAGTGTTTGGTAGGTACTCACCATTCTGAGGACGATGAAAATATCTAGGAATTTGATGTTGTTATTGTCTAAAGCCATTTAGTTTCATTCTTTTTCATTTGAAGATTACTATTGTATAAGCCTATATGTGGCTTTTTTTTGTAATGAAGTATTATCTATGCTTGAATGTTGTACTCCGTTATAGATGGTTTAATGTGAGATAATATTATATACTAAATTTTTATATGTTATGTATATTGTATAAACTAGAACCCTATGAACGCTTTCAATGCGTGAAATCTTAGTAAATTCCCTATGTAGTATGCAAGAAGTCTATGTAAACCTCAGTATATAGTTATGTATGAAAAGTTTTAATTTTTCCGCATTTTTAACCTATGAAATATAATGACGAATGTTAAGAGGCTAGTCTTAGTCCTCTCCGAGGATGAAGATGTCGGTTACTACTAAGGGGTGCCATCGGGTCGTGACAACTTCCACTCCATATAATGTTACACTTCAAGATCAAAATCTTCATATGATGCACAATCTTAACTAGGCTGTGGAGCTGCAAAGGAGAAGTCCTAAATATCTTCTATATCAATTAGTGTTCTATGCTTGTAACACCTCTAAAACGAATTAGGTGAGACTAGAGCCTCACACTTGTATGTTGATGATTTGAATTCTTAAACTAGGTTAAAATGATGTTATGATGCAGTATTTAATGTTTCATGAAGATTGGTTGTCAAATGTCCAAGAACGTCTATTACGTTCGAAAGGTTTACCTTGAAAAATCATTGTGTTTTTAGTGTGTTTCGTAGAGTTTTACGTGTTTGTTTTTTATTAAATTGATGTGATAGGCCCTAAACACGTATACAAGCATATTCAAGTCGGAAACGTCCGTGAAAAATTCCCCAAGGACCAATCAAGGGTCCTTGAGGAAAGACCCATGTGTGAGCCAAAAGCTGTCAAACCAGCCCAACCTACGGAAGATAGTCAATGCCCAATAGGATGGTCAACACCCTGTAGGTGAGGGGAGTATAATGAAACTTAGGCGTGGGAGATTGTGATCCATTTGGTCCAGCCTGTCACTCAAACCATGGATCAGCAGGCCAGTCCATTGTTTGGGCGACAGGGCGTAGGTGAGCTGGCCGTCAATGGGCCTACAATTACATGTTGTGTCTCGGCCAATGCTAGGGGTATTTAGTTAAATCCCCTAGCATACGAAAAATTAATTGGGAGGTTTCCTAGATGTGTTTGGGTATTTCAAATGGGTTTATAAGTCCTAAAGACCTAGATGAATACATTATTCTAACAAAACCAAACATCTCTATGAAACTCTCTAAGAGTCCATTGAAGCCAAAAATCAAGATGGACATTGGATTGAATATTCTTGGTGATTTATCCATCAATTTTTCATCAAATTCGTGGTTTAGCATCAATTGAGGTATGGTCTTCATTCTTGAATCCTCTTTTCTCAAGAAGCCAAACTTCAAAGTGATTTCAAATTTCTTTCAAAGATGAGTTTGTCCTATTTTGATATCTAGCATGGTTATTGCGCAACACATTTTGAATCATTGTATATTGATTTAATTGATATTGATTTGATTATTTTTAACCAAAAAACTCTATGAACCCATACAATTCATTCAACCCTTGATTTGACTATTTTGTGGGTGATATGATTATGTCTTAATGCTATTGAATTCTTATGTAGTGTTATTAGGGCTATTGACTTATGATAGAATCATGTTATTACAATTGTTAGTAATGTTCCCTTAAATCATAAATGCATGTTGTATTGTCTTTGATTAATTGTTTATAGTAATTCTTGGGTTGAATTGTAAACTATGGTTATTGGTAAGAGCCTTGGTATATTGTTTTGGAAGAATTTGCTATAGATTGAAGTTGTGCGGTTGGACCAATATTATGTTGACCTAAATTTTTCTATATTGTGTAGTATAGGTTTTAGATCGTAATGATATTTCGTATGGTCTACTTATGTTGGCGATGCTTCTATTCTATACTTGTGAAAAATGTGGCCTTGTCGGCATTACTTTATGAATTGTGAATCAATGTGGCCTCGTCGGCATTACTTTATGTATTACGACTTTATCATGTAATAACTTGAACATGTGGAAAGTATGAATATCTTGATGACTTATGTGTTTATGTGGAGTCAAAGCATAAGTTCTTCTAGTTGCCGGTATGTGTCTCTAGTAGGCTATAGTGAAGTCATTATGTGGATTACTTGATGTTGAAGTTTGATGTTTCTTATAGATTATATAATACATGTAATAACTTAGATTTATAATTATATAGTAGTTAGTAGGGTGACCTATAGATGTTATTGGTTATACGTATGTCTTCTTTTTTGTAGACTTGTGTCCCTTAATTGATACATGGATAATGTTAATATGACTTCTTGAAGTAGTATTGTAAAACCTCTTAGTATTGTATGTGTAATTGACACGTAACCTTGAACATTGTTAAGAAAGTCCTTTATGTGGAACCTTCATCCTAGATGTAAGGTTATGATATCCTTGAAGTTGAAAACCGTGACGGTATCCTTCTTGTTTGAATGATTTTACTTAAGGTTGGTTAGCTGGAACAACATAAAATTATTCTTAGAAAAATCATTGAGCTATCATCTTGACCATTGTAGGTAGGCTTAATGGACCCTCTTTGGTAAGGTATAATGTGATTGGGTTGTGATCTAGACATGAAACCTCTTCATGTACTCCTTTATTGAAATACTCTCTTAGAACAAAGGATAGCACCGAGTGAGTATGGTTTGGGAAGTTGCTCTATATAAGATGACATTAGAGAACAAAGAAACCCTTCATATTCCTTAAACATCCCGAAAGCATACCCTAGAAGATATAGCACTCTCGGAGTGCAACTGGCGTAGTTGACCTCTCGGAGGTCTCATACAAGCCCTTTCACATCATTTATCGCATATAAATATATAAAAAGTAGTGCAGGATAAAAACTTTTCACAAAACATTTTAATAGTCTTTCAAAATACCTTTCATATAGAATCAAAGGAACTAAGTCTCATATCATAATATTTTTGACTCATGAATATTCTTGGGACACAGTCCATACAATCGAAATATAATACTATATGTCTATTACAATACTTCAATATAAAGAAATTCTGAAGACATCTATGCCCTCGAGTCAAATGAGGACATACTTCAACTTGTTTGACCAATCCTATAATCCAAGCCTTCGCCTCTAATAACAGCTTCACCTATGAATCATTTTAGAGATAAATAAAATATAGAATTAGTACAAACACATATACTAAGTATGATTTAATTCATAAAAATCATGATAACAGAAATTTAATTGAAATATGCTCTTTTTGATTGAAACATAATATTATAAGAATAAGAACAACATTTAACACCTTAGAAACACATAACATAACACTTAAATAACTTATTACATTTTTAGGAAAAATTTACAGTAACCCACATCAGTGTTACAGTGAAGTTACTTCACTTCTAGCATGACATCTTCTTACTAAAAGCTATCCTAAGTCTCACTTAAGCAACACCAAAAGAGACCGCCCATATACCCTCTTTAGGCACAACTAAATGATCCTTAAGACCACCTATGATGAGATATACACACTTACAATACACATAACACAATGTAACATATATGATATGACATTCGCCTGACTAATTTTATCAAAATACCTTCTTAAGTACTTCTATAAGAATCACCATATGCCCTCTTCAAGATTACCAAAATAATCCTTAAGACTTCCTAAGACTAGATCATGTCTACCTTATCAACCAACCTTTCTAACTAGAGTAATTCTTAAGATTTATCTAGGAAAAATATGAAGTTACCATCCCTATGTCCCCTTCACACCATAACTAGACAACCCTTAACTACTCTAGATAAGTACTTATTCATACAACATGCTTTGTAACTTAAGTCATTACATTCATTAATCCATTTAAGAGACATTCATAACAAAAAGGACATTCAAGTTATGGTCTTGGAGAAGATCTAGGGACTCTCACTAACATCTTCAAAGCTTATTGTGCAATGTCTAGATAGCATCTCATACCACCACCTAAACTTCATAAAACTTTTCAAATACTACTAGGTATCCAATATGATGAGAATAGGTAATAACCGACATAGACCATGGTAGCAAAACTTGGAATCCGTAGCTATAACCTACTCAAATAGAGGGCTTATACTTGCCAATGGTAGAACTTGGACATTCCATGTAGGCACATGGTTAAGGAATACGAAGGGTTCTCTTTGCACTCTAGCCTCATTTTTAGCTAGAGATACTTCCCTTCCATATCTAGTTCACACCCCATTCACATTCACCCTATCAAAAAGGTCCCTAGGGCTTCCTTTGAATGGCGAAGATGATATCTTGATAAATTTCCGAAGGATGATATCATGTCTTTTCATCCAACCAACCTTAAGTCCATTATTCATAGAAAATGATACCATTACGTCTTTCGGCTTCAAGGGTCATAACCTTACCACTAGATTGAAGGTTCCACATAAAGGACCTTCTTAGCTCCATTCAATGTCTCATGTCATTCATACATACAAGAATAAGAGGCTTTAGCATCCTAAGTCAATACATCTCATATTCACATTCATATATGTATCAAGTAAGGGATATAAGTCTACCACCCAAGCCACACCAAGACTTCACTTTATCACATATAAGATATCATTTTAGAAGCACATAGGAATAACCATTATCTTCTTTAAGTCATCCTATAACCTACTATAACATCATAAATATAGTTATCATAGACTCATATAGTCAAGTAGAAATAATAATGCATCAACAACTCTAAGACTATAGATAAATACGTAGTCATTGTCTAACACGAGCACTTAATATAAATAGGACAACAAATACTTTTACATTACTCACAGGTACATAGATATGATCATACTTCACATAAATCAACTAAACAAATCATCATAATATATCAAGTAGTTGCCGACAAGGTCATGATCATCATTATACATAAAGTAACTCTGATTCAAGAGCACCGCCACCATAATTGGACCATACAAATCACAACATAATTCAAGATCTACATTACATAAAATAAAGAGAATTAGGGCAGCGTAGCACCAGTCCCTTCTCTCCACTTCAATACTTAGCTGAATCGTCCAATTCAATACCAATAGGTCCTTACCATGGCTATGATCATCAATTCAATAAAATAATCATAACACTCAATGAATTTAGGTCAATTCAATATATATTTATCAACATAAGACATCCTATATATCAATTGAATATAATTATTACATCATTTTATGTCTCTCTATTTTCTAGGGTAATGGTGATGTAGTGTACTTATGAGTAGCGTAATCTTATAGTGCTTATGGATTATTTATTTAATGAATAAAGTAAAGTTATATACTTCCCTATATATTAACTTTTAATGAAATATAGGTATTGATTACTGATGATTAAAGGTTGAGGAATTGGTTAGATTGTCTACTTTTTCTACTTTTGTTATAATATTGATAGTTGATGCAGCCTTGAATGGAATTGTGTGGTATGGTCCACTTATGGTGGCGGTGTTTAGCTCATTTTAAATATATATGTGATGTGGTAATGGTCTTGAAGGCAATTATGCTATGAATATGTGTTGGTGAGGATCACCCAATGTCAAGACTATGCCTAGATTCCTATTCTAGCTATGATCTAGGTTGTATGACTAATGTTATTAGCATTTAAATGGTTATGTTAACTTTAGGTATATGTTCTGGCTATGATGAGGTCTTATAATTTCCTATGGGAAGTAAAGCTAATAGAGGTGCATGAAGACTAGAGCTTACTGTAATAACCTTGTATGTGTTGAATAAATAAGTCTTATGTTATGCTATCTATTCTGTAATGTTATGTGTTATATCATTGACTAGCATAACTTGAGAGGTGTACTAGTATGGACAATGGTATGTGAACTTGTCTATGATTGCACATGTGTATGTTATGAACATGTCTTATATGATATAATGTGAAGTATATGGTATGATGAAGTATGATTATACCTAGTGTCTAAATGTGCTAATATGAAAGGATTGCTCATATAGTTACACTTGTACACTTATGCATGAATGAAATGAAGTATGAATATCTGTAACTATAATGTGCTACGTGAAAGGTTTGCTCACATATATGCATACACAAATACAAACGAATGATGATCTAGTCAATAGTGGGGCACTTGATTGGTGTTTCTCAAGAGTAACCAAACCTAGATAGGTTCTTGAATATGCTATGAACTAAGCATATGAGGAGTCAACATCCTAAGCCTATATTCGATGAAATAATGTAATAAAGGTTTTTCGATTAAAGGGAACTTAGCTTAGTATAGAGTGAACTTGACAATGAGAGGTGTTGGATTCCCATGGAAGAAGATCCACCATTGGGATATCATAAGGTGTTGACTTATCTTGGAGAAAAATTCACCTATGGTTCCACATAAGGTGTTGACTTTCCTTTGAGGAAGATTCACCCATGGTTTCTGATGAGATCAGGCTCTAATGGTAATGAGCATTAGAGGGTCATGTATATATATTAGTTGCATAAACTATGCTTGCCACATAGGATCTAGCAACTAAATTCACTTAGCATGCTAGCATGTGTTAATGTTCTATCTTGGCTAGGCAAGAACACCTTTCATTGGTAAAAGGCTCTACAACACCAAATTCCATGTTTAGCACTCATGGTCTTAGTACCGATTGAGGTTATAGTCTCCCTAAATCAAAATGGACAATGGAATTAAAATAAAGTAAAGGATCCTAACTAGGATAGTCTAACGGAAGGTACTTAGGATATGTGTAATAATGAACCCACCTAGACATTTCACAAGTAGCTATCTAAAGGAGTCCTAGGAAGGTGCTATAATGTATGTGCATATGTTTATGGTTCTCTTACACGACTTTGTAGTATTTGTCTCCTTTTTTGATGAAATCCATGTTATGAGCCTATATGAAGTGGTCTTGTTGTATATTCATAATGTAGGTCTTAGTGACTACGTGATGAATATCTTGTTGGCATAAATGAAGGTGTTTATATTGCCTTGTGATGTATGAAATAATGTGTTAAGGTTTGTAGTCTCATGATAATTTTACTAAGTATGTGTGAGGTTATGGGGTTTCACATGTACATGTCACAAGTAGACTTAGATTTTATTGTGAGTGAGCTCTCATAATGTTCTATGTGAAATAAAATTAATATATGTGCAAAGTGATTAGAGTACACTGTAATGTCCCTAAGGTATTGGTTTAAATGTGTAATACTTCTATGATGATATGTGATGGCTTGTGTAGAATGTGTGTATGATTTCCTTGTAGGGTTAAGGGGATGCATTGCACAAAGTATCACTAGAGGGTTACTTGGAAGGTTAAGGTATTATGAAAAAAAGGATTCACTATAAAGAGAAAATAAGCTCACTATAATGTGAAAATGCTTACTATAAAATTGTCCTAAATTACCTTAAAAGCATGGTATGATTTTATATTATGTTTGACCATGAAATATACCTATATGAATTATGTAAATGATATAATGCTTATTGAATAAAGGTTTTATGAACATTTTCTTAAAAAGTCATGAATTATGGTTTCAAGAAAATATCACTTTTAAATGCATGTTTTTGCATAGTTGCCATACTTAATGCATTCTTGTACTAACTCCATTCTTCTCTACCTTTTTACACAAAATATAGGTTATGGATTCTTAAAGGATGTCTTTAGATGATGAGGAGCTTGATATGTGAATTCCAAGAACAAAGAAAGGAATCCTTAAGTCCAAGAATTTCTTAACTTATGGTTTACTTTTAATTCTCTCAACATTGTACTTATGATTTATGTTTGAATGGCGATGTCCCTAATGTACTCTAATGATGTTGAGTCTAGGATGACAAAGATACTTAAGGTCTAAATATGTATTATGAGTTATATGTTGTATGTGTGTGTGTGTATATATATATATATATATATATATATGAAGGGATGTTTCTAGCATATGATGTGCTATGAAAAGTTTTAAATTTTTCGCTAAATTTACTATGACAATACGATGAATGATAACTATGTTCTTGTATATGACCTCCGGGAGGTCAAGTACGCCATGTTACTTCTAGGGGGTGCTCCCCAGTTGTGACAAACCTGGTTTCATAATATAAGGCTATAAAAGTAGTTTTACATTCCAAAAGGACTCATATTGCCATCTATTAGAGTCTAATATTATTGGTGTTAAGTCTCGACATATCCATGGTGCGGGAGGATATAGGACTATAGAGTTTTCCTTCTTCATTATTCTGATGTCGTGCCATATAACTTAACTCTATAAGATTTCTCTCTTAAGTTTTCTTGTCCGGTGGTATTTTAGATGTTATTGCTTGGATGATATTGTATCTCTATCCTTGAGGGAGAAAATATGAGTTTTAATGCTTATCTTGGTTTTAGGTTTCATGAGCATGTGTGATGGTGAATTTTTGAATGTTATGTTGATATTGTCTCCTTTATGGCTATATATATGAAATCTATGTGAAAAGGAATGCTATTTTGAGAAATGTATGTCATGATATGGCTAAAGTATGTTAGAAGTTTTATAGTTGAATTAAGTTTCCTTTTAGAATAATTAGTGGCCTTATGAGTATGCATGATGATAGTCCTATAATATGATTTAGACTTGAAATGCTTTGAAGAATATGGTAAATGGTAAAGATCCATGTTGCCTAAGTATATGTTTTTAAAGTGTTCATTGATTTCCTTAAATATGTGTAATGGTTCCATGTTGCCATTTGTTTATGTGTGGTTCTTCATAGTTGCCTTGTTTGGATTAGAGTCTTTGGTATAGGCTTGATCCTAGAAGTAAGGGTAGCATGCTTGTCGTGGTTATGTGATGATGTGGGTTTGATTGACCTAGAAGTTACGTTACTGTAAGGTTGAATGAGAAGGAGGAGTCCTTATGGCTAAGTCTCCTCTATTGTTTCCCTAATTCTTGTATAATTTTTGTGTCTATGATGGTATTGTTGAAAACATTATGTGGTTGGGTAGTATGACCTAACTTGATGATTGGGAGTAATTGTCCTAGATGATAAGTTATAGAATGACCCTTGATATCCCTTAGATGTGTTAGTGTAATTTCTTCTAAAGAGTTAATCAGTTTTAAGGGATAAAAAAATGGAGGTTGGTAAGTTAAGATCCTCTAAAGGTTAGGTTAAGTTACTCTTAAGTTGGTTTATCCTAACTGGAGACGGTGATGGAGTAGTAAGGTTGTAGATATGACTACCTTGTACTTTCTATTCTTACTTGATCTTGAATGTAATGAATTCTTAGTAATCTTGTTTATGATAGGAGTGCTGCATAAATATGAATTGCATGACCTCTATATGTTTGGTATGTATTGATTGACACTACCTTAAGGATATTTTGAAGGTTCTGAAGTACTTGCAAAAGAATTTTGATCAAATACATGTTTTCTCATGTTGAGAGTGCATCTTGATATGCTAGTTGTGCATGTAACTTTATATGATAAGATAAGAAACATGGTTGTAGTTACTTTTGATGTGTAATAATTAGCCTTATAATTAGAAATTTAACCTCTTTAAAATAAAAAATGTTGAGTCCTTTGAAAGTTATGTGACTTCTATGATTTTGCAAGTATGATTGTAGGTTTACTCTTGCAAAGTGATGGCATGGTTAGCTAATGTCCTTGTGTCTGACTATATATTGTGAGATTTTTCCCAAATTGATGAATATTTATGAAAGCTAGTGTTAGACTAGAAATTGAAATTTTTGTGAAATGACTTCCTATTATTGTGATGCGTGTGGTGTGAATTACCTTTTTGACTTCACTAAGAAGAATGTTTGAGCATGCTTTGGTTTAAAAGTTGAGAAATTCTCATTTTTACAGTAAATTGATTTTTGTTCATTGCTTTCCTATGAACTCATGAGACATGTTAGTGTGTTGATGATAAGGACATTCCTACATGGACACAACTAAGAATGGCATTGTTGAGTATCATCCTAATGGAAAAATGTCTAGTTAAGAAATACCCTTGTTGATTTACTATACTCAAGTCTAAGTGTAATGAAGTAGGGGTGTTTATTGTTTCTTGAGTATTGTTGAATCTGCCTATGTGTGATTATATATGATTAAATCTTAATAAAATGAAAGTTAACGACCATGTTATGATTAGGATAAGGATGTTCATCCTATGAACATGACAAGCTCCTATGAGTTTGATGCATTAAAAAGTGAGTAAATAAAGATTTCGCTTGGTTGTGTTGCATTGAGTGCTAGATTGATTGAAGTTTGTGTTCCTTGTAAGTTTGGTGCATTGACTTCTATTTGATAATGTTATGAATATTGTGAGCTGCTCTATGATTCATTGAAGTCCTTTTTATGATTAAAGTGTCCTCAGTGTCCTTCGAGGACAAATTTTCCCAAATGGGGAATATTATAAGACCCTCAAATTATTTAGGGTGTCTAGAGACTAGACTGTGCCTATATTCTTGTTAAAATTTTCATTAAGTGTTTTAAAGTATGAATGAATGACTTGAAGTCATTTGAAAGTCAAACATCAAGGGATGACCAAGATGTTCGACAAATAGTCACCAAACAGACCTTATGTGTTTTTATATGCTAATATATTTGTCATTGGCTTATGAAGTCTTTATATAAGTAATAATTATGTTTATAGGCAGTATTTAAAGTCTCATGAAGTTTGGAGGTCAAACGTCTAAGAACAGCCAAGACATTCGAAAATTAGCCCTTCAGTCGTGCATGTATGTCTTGAGTGTGGCGCGCTTCACAACCATGAACAAGATACTCTGTAAAGTGGTTTAGTGAGACATTGATCCTAATGATATTTAGCCTCATGCTGTGATACATAGTTTGTCACACCCGGATAGCATACACCAAATGCAACCGGCGTGGTCGTCCTCTTGGAGCACTCAGAGAAGCCATTAGCATTCGTCATAACATATGATAAGTAAAAATCACGGAAAATTAAAACTTTTTTATTCTAATTGAAGTTTACTCAGACATAATAGTTAACATTCATAAAGGCATATGATATTCTAAAAATCCGTCTCATATATACAACCATCTATAGAGTGCAAATATGGACTTACCAAATATATAGTCAATATGACATATAGGCCTTAATACAAAAGAAACCAAAGAAACATAATCAGAAGTAAAATAGACTTAGAACTACTAAGTCCTCATAAGCTAGAATATGAAAAATAGCATCCCCGAACATGAGGACCTACAAGACTTAGAAAAGAGTTTCAAGCTTCTTCAAATTGACCTCCTTAAACTTCAATGGCCGAAACCTATAGTTGCAGTACTATAAAGTAATGGGGTTAGTACGCCACATGTACTAAGAACAAGTATATTCACATAACATATAAGGACATGAATGAAAAAGGATCATTTATCATCTATTTATAAAACATGTTAAGTCATATGAAAGTCTTCAACGCACATACCATATAACATATACAAGTTAACGATTTCATCAACATACAATAGGATGATAATCAAAGATGTATTACAATAGAGTAATGTTAACATTAATATTCAATAGATAATATAACATAACATGCAAAACAGTTACCAATGATCCCATCCCTAACCAACAAGTTCAATGGTCATGTGAAGCCCCATAACCATACATGACCATGTAGATAAGATAGGAGACCATAAGTAAAGCTTTGGTTCATATAACTTCTAACATAGTTAGTCATTACTTCATATAGAAATATAATCCAATAACATATTCATCATAGTGCCAAACATCATATAAAAGTAACATTATGTATTATAAGCATCATACCTTTCATGTTATCATATTACATAAGAAACATCTCCTAGGACTTCCCTTAGAGTAAACTTGTGCATTGTCTAGGTAGAGTCTCATACCCCGACCTATACTGAGCAAACTCCTACAGTCACCCTAGTCAACGTCCATTTACTTGTCTTTCATTTTACATGAGGGATCATACGCCTTAACCGACATAGACCATGTGAGCTAAACATGGAATTAGGTTTCATGTAACCAGACACCAAAAAAGGTGGTCTACCGACCAAAAAAGAACCTAACATGACATAGCTTTTTAGGTGGATCCACTGGTTAGTATCCTATGGTGTCTACATAGTTCAAGAACTAGGAGATTTATTAGAGACCCATAGTTCCACATTACATGGAATTCTCAATCTAATGAGAGTAATTGTGAACCTATATTCCAACTAGGAAAGGGACATCTCTCATATCTAGACTTCGATGCTTAGCTTAACTCCCTTTCTTGAATAACCATTAAGTTTTCTTTCATCATAACTTATCATAGGTAATAGGAGATTAACTCCTTGTATAAATATGATCATGAGTTCTTTATGATAAGATGAGAATTTCCTTTCATTATAACCCTTCGTATGCGAGATTAACATAACATAGTCATCTTGTGTAAAGCATACAAGAAAAAAAGTAACTTGCAGTTTTCGTATTCTTATCATGATTTCACAAGTAACATGTTCATAGACCAACATATCTACATAGCAATATCACACATTCTTTCACAACATAGCATCATGATTTATAGGTGGACATAAACATCGTAGAGTAATCACAACTTTAAAAGACTTACCTCTAACTTTAGAGAACCTTATTCAAGAACTTAGTTCAACTTACAACATTCATAATCATAACATAGTGAAATATTCAATAGCATAACCAATAACAACTCTTCGAATCATACATAAGATCAATGCATAATGTAGGGTAAAGGAAAGGGTCATTTAAGAGTTCATTCTAGTCTTAATTCCAATCTCTACATTTTCATATTGTCAAATAGTGGAAAAATCATACGAAACCATCATCTAGTAAGACTATGCTTCACACGAAATTCAAATATACTAACCATATACTCATGAATTCATGTGAGATATACTATGGAAAACACTTACTTTTCATTCAAAATCATAAATCTAGGGTTGAGAAGAAAAAAAGTTTTATAGAGTAAAAACCCTAGTATTTGAAGAACTTAAAAACTGATCTTCGAAAGGAACTCTTGGGGAAAGGAATCCCAAGAGTGAAAATCCATACCTTATAGATGAATAATTCACTAAAATTGGAGGAAAATCTTGAAGTCTTCGTCTTCTTCCATAAGCTTTTCTTGTTCTTCAATAGAGTTTGGATAAGAGAGCAGTCTTGAGAGAGATGAGTGCATTTTCGTTTGAATCTGATTTGTACGTGTAAAAGTGGTCGAAAACTGACCTAATATCAAATAGTCGTCCTATGAATTACCCAAAATACCTTCAACTTAGATGGGTCTTTTTGTGAAGTTAAATTACCAAAAATACGACTTTAACGATTCTGGGAAGAAGTTGCGCATCGCGGGGCCAAATCCCATCATTTTGATTGAATTTTGAGTTGAGGCAGTGAGGTGAGTGTTATCCTCACATAGCAAGGCTTCCTTTCATATCTTGAGGCAGTGACCTACGTGTCTGGCTCGCATCGCACACCTTCCCTCCCAATTCTGCATACTCGCAGCCTGTCCACCCATGTTTGGGTCCTCCCCAAGGACCCTTCGGGTGGTCCTTGGGGTGTCTTTACCGGACGTGTGAACCCTTTGTACTACATAATATCTATACAAGGTCTATTTACATGTTTTGGACTTCATTTGACACTTCGAAACCTTCCCCAAACATAGGGACATCAACTAGTTTGAAATAGCTAGTTTTCGGACGTTAAGGTCTTCTTTGTTATTTTTGCTCTGAACTTTTCCAAATGAGTTTATTACATTAATATAAGTCTGGAAACATCATTTGAATCATTATTTAATTGATTAATCTCTAGTCTAGATAATGACATTTTCCGAATGTTATATTATCCCCCCTTAGGAATATTCGTACCCAAATGACACTAAATTTTGGAGGGTAAGGAATAGATTCAATGCTAGAATCCCAACCAATCAACAACATAAAATCATAATGATTAACAACTTCTAGGAGTACTTCACAACTCCTTTCAACACATACCATAACATTCCACGTAGCACTGAATTCATGATGCACAAACATGTAAGAGCTCAATATTTCACAACACATAGTGAGGAATTTCCTTCTCAACCTTATAATAAGCTCCAAATGCATCAAAGAGTTACCATTCTATCATTATTCTCAAGACAACAACACAACAAAATCTCAAGAAGACACATGCATACATATTTCACATAAGTGCAATAATTGAGTATGAAGGCATTTTCTTAAAACTCTAGTTGGTACTATGTTTTACCAAAACATGCACCTATCTAGCAAAAGTCAATTTCATGATTATGAATGACTTTCTTTATTCAGATGAATGTCTAACCTTAAGGAACAAAAAGATGAGGGTAGCGGGACTTCATGTCAGCTTCAGCCTCCCATGTTGCACCCTCGACAAGATGGTTCCTCCATAGAACTTTTGCAGAGAAAACCTCCTTTTTCCTCAACTTCTCTACTTGGCGATCTAGAATATCAATCGGAACCACTTCATTAGAGAGGTTCTCATCCACCCCTAAACCCTCAATAGCAAAATGGATATCGGGTCATCTATGCATTTCTTGAGCATAGAAACATGAAACACCGGATGAATCGAAACTAGTTCACTAGGTTATTTGAACTCATAGGCAACCTTTCCAACCTGTTGTAAAACCTCATAAGGACCAGAATACTGGGGACTTTTATTCCCCTTTCTATCAAATCTCATCACCCCTTTCATAGGTGAAATCTTCAAGTATTCACGATCAACTTTTTGAAACTCAAGGTCTCTTCTTCTATTGTCCGCATAAGAATTTTGCCGACTATAGGCTGTCTTCAATCTATATCTTATGATTTGAGCCTTCTCTATAGCCTCATATATAATCTCTGGACCAAGGAGTGAGGACTCTCCAACCTCAAACCATCCAACCGGAGATCTACACCTTCTACTATAAAGAGCTTCAAAAGGTGTCGTGGAGATGCTCAAATGATAGCTATTGTTGTAAGAGAAGTCAATCAAAGGTAAGTAATCATCCCAACTTCCCTTGAAATCAATGATACAGACTCTTAACATGTCTTCAAGTGTCTGAATGGTACATTTCTCTTGACCATCCATCCAAGGATGAAAATCGGTACTAAGTTTCACTTGAGTACCTAAACTCTTTTGAAAAGATTTCCAAAAACGAGAAGGGAATTGGGAACATCTATCCAAAATGATGGGCAAAGATATCCTATAAAGACTCACAATCTCATTAAAGTAGACCCTTGCATAATCTTCAGTCTTGTAAATACACTTAACAGGAATAAAATGGACAGATTTGGTCAACCTATCCACAATAACCCATATAGAATCATTTTGCTTTGGGTTCGAGGCAACCCAACAACAAAGTCAATGTTGATGGATTCCCACTTCCATGTAGAACATCCATGATTTGGATTAAACTAACCGGCTTAAGATGCTCAGCTTTAACTTGTTAGCAGTTCGGACACCTATCAACAAACTTTGTTATCTCCCTTTTAGACCATCCCACCAATAGATATCTCTAAGGTCATGATACATTTTGGTGGCACCCGAATGTATAGTATAGCTAGAATCATGAGATTCTTCTAGAATTTGATTTCTCAAATTTTCAACATCGAGTACACATAATCTCCCTTGGTACCTAAGAACACCATCACCCTTTGGGAGAATGACTTATTAAGCTTTTAAAGTACCGATTCCTTCAACTCAATCAATAGAGGATTAAGATGCTACTTAGATTTCACCTCTACCACTAATGATGAGATGGAGTTATGCTGGACCATGAAACCACTATTTTGAGAATCTTCAAGCCGCACACCTTTGAGAGCCAACCTATGAATATCTTTCACTAGTTTTTTTCTGTTTCAACATGAGAGACACTACCCATAGTCATACGACTCAAAGCATCTGCAACCACATTGGCCTTTCCAGGGTAGTAAGGGAAACTCATGTCGTAATCCTTCAACAATTCTAACTATCATATCCTTTGGAGGTTCAAATCCTTTTGTGTAAACACATATTGAAGACTTTTATGGTTAGTAAACACATCAACATGCACACCATACAAATAATGTCTCCATATTTTCAAGGCCAAAACTGCACCAGCTAACTCCAGGTCATGAGTTAGGTAATTCTTCTCATGAACTTTGAGTTGCTTAGAACCATAAGCTATCACCTTACCATGATGCATGAGGAGACATCCCAAGCCCACTCGGGAAGCATCACAATAAACTACAAAGACTTCATTATTCTGAAACGCAATGCCAACATTCAATTAAAAATATGAAAAATTAACAAAGAGACAAAAAATTAGGTAATAGAAATAACAAAACACAATCAACCAAACTAAACACAAAAGATAGAAAAAAGCAAAAAGGAAATTCAAATAGACTTACTACAGCTATAACCATGGAAAATAAAAGAGAAACAAAGGAAATGTGTAAAAAAATTAATAAAACAACGATGATATATGCAGAAACAAAAAGAAACGAAGGATAGAAATTGGGTTACTGTTGGATTTCCTCGGAGACTCATGAGCTGGGCATATCTAATCGTGTGTAATCTCGCTGAAGTTCTCGTGTTTCGCCGGAGAAGAAACGGAACAATAATGGGATGAACTCTCGCTGGAGATCATTAATATTGAACAGAAACACCTGAAAACAAAAGAAAAAGTTGTGAAATGGGAATAGGGGAAGGTAAAACGTTGGCTTGCTCCGGTTCATCAGAGCTTGAAACTCCTTGCCAGAGCTAGAAAAGAACATGGAGATGGTGTTTTCCGATTGTTGGCTTGCTGGAAAAATAAGAAAAAATGAAGAAAGGTTTTTTGTTGTTGTTGTTGTGATCTGGTGGTTGTTTGGTGGGGAAAAGGGTGGTTTAAGTGAAGAAGAGGTCACGGATTCTCGATGGTTGTTTGGCTATGGAGGTGAAAGAAAAATGGAAGGTTGGGTGGTGGCTGCCTCCTTGCCAAAAATAGGAGGAGAAACTTTAGGGTTTTCTAATTTGGAAAGTTTTCATCCCCTAGTCTCAAAATGTTATTCACACCAAAAGTTATTCACCCCCTCAACCTAATGAGACACATATTGTATATATAGGGATTTAAAAATTATAGGCCTAATTTATGAGATTAGTATTGTGGCCCAAATTTACCTCAACAGAATTCCTAAATTTTTTTCGTATTTGACAACATAAATATTAACAAATGTAACAAAAAAATGAAATTTTAAAATAATATAATAAACGTAACTCATGACATGTGATATGCTATTTAAAAATTAACTAACAAAAATCCTAAATTTTGATAAATGAAGATAGTTATCGATAAACTTATTTAAACTATATTAAAAAATTATTTTAATCTATTAAATAAATAAAACATTAAAATTACAAATTATAAAAATATCAGGCAAAAATTGGGTGTCAACAGCTGTCCCTTTCGTTGTGTATGATTGACGAAAGAAATCGTGGACAACGAAAATTGACAAACCCAATTTTAGCCGAACACATGACCTTTGTAGAGAAGTGCGGCTAAATGTGGTGGAAGTCAATCCCAGAATTGTCTCCAAAAGTTTATATGATGTGTTGCGTCCAATAGAGCTTATGTTTTATGCATGCAATGTAATCTTTAAAGTATTCTTCATTTGATGTCGAAAATAAATAAAATAGATGCAGTGGTGATATTTATATTGATGTCGTCTTTGATGCTCTTCTTGATATTTACTTTTATAAAAATAACATGATGCAGTTGATGCTGATGGGTAAATATATTTTCTTAAGATGCACGATTTTCCTTTCTAGTAGTGCATAATTGCTTGCGGGGCATTAATATTTTCCCGCGATGGGTAAATTTTGCTATGAATGGAATCTTCTCGCGATGCATAAATTCCACAAGGTATGAAATCTTCCTGCGATATGTAAAATTTTGCGAGGAATGGAATTTTCTAGCGATGCATAAAATTTGCGAGGGATGAAATTTTCTCGCAATACATAAATTTCGCAAGGTATGAAATCTTCTCGCGGTGTATAAAATTTTGTGAGGGATGAAATCTTCTCGGGATTGATAAATTCAATAAGTTAAGAAAACTTCTTGCGATGTATAAGATTTTGCAAGGGATGGAATCTTCTCGCGATGCATAAAATTTTGCGAGGGATGAAATCTTCCCGCGATGCATAAATTCAGTAAGGTATGAAATCTTCTTGTGATGTATAAACTTTTGCGACGGACGGAATCTTCTCTCGATGCATAAAATTTTTGCGAGGGATGGAATCTTCTCGCGATGCATAAAATTTTGCGAGGGATGAAATTTTTCCGCAATGCATGAATATTAACTCGCAATGCATGAATATTAACTCGCAATGCATGAATATTAACTCGCGATGCATGAATATTAACTCGTAATGCATGAATAATAACTCGTGATGCATGAATATTAACTCGCGATGCATGATCTCCTGTGGGGCATGAATATCTTACCGCGATGCATGAATATTAACTCGCAATGCATGAATATTAACTCGCGATGCATGAATATTAACTCGCAATGCATAAATATTAACTCGTGATGCATGAATATTAACTCGCAATGCATGAATATTAACTCGCAATGCATGAATATTAACTTGTGACGCATGAATATTAACTCGCGATGCATGATCTCCATCAGATGAATATCTTCCCACGATGCATGAATTTCTATAGGGCATAAATATCTTCCCCCGATGCATGAATATTAACTATCGATGCATAATCTTTGGTAGTTTCTATCAAGCTTCTCAGGTATTTATCATAATTTTGAGGTCTTCCTCAAAAATTATGTCCTGTTTTGAATTTTGGCAAATCTCAAAATGATCTTCAATCTTGACTTGTTGGCTATCTCTATTGTGAATTTTGAGATATTTTCAAAACTTTTATCTCATCTTTTTATTGTAAGGAGAAGTAATAATCACACTGGGTATATGACCGAGCCGTTGTAGCGCCTACATATCATGTCGAGGCAGGAATAAGGTCAAATGTAGTTCCAATCTTGCGGATGATGAGTACTACAGAGAATCTAAAAGGTTATCAGTAAAAATGCACAATATGAACATGATGAAATATGAAAATGGTATTTCTTGCTATATTCAAAGTCTAATGACAAGATATATCACATTTTTTGGGATGGACAAGCCAATGAAAAAAATTGGCCTCTCACACATATAAGACTAACTTAATAACACTTTTTATAATGATCAACTCAAAAGACAATTTCTTTTCTTCTTTTTTTCAAAATAAAAAAATGTGATGAGATAGTCAAATCTTCACCACGATTGGTACCAACAGTTAGGATTGCAGGTAAATCTTTCATTCTTTTTTTAAAAAAAAAATTGAATTATGGTAATTGCTACAGCTTCAAGTGGTACCTTAAATATACTTAAGGATCAACAAGATTCGTTCATCTTGTTTCAAACAAAGATTTTGAATTTTATCAATCCTCATGTTTCAAGTGCCCTCACGACAAAGGCTGATCCTATTTCACACATATTTGAAATATTTGAACATAGTTTCAAAGTGCACTCACACTCACAAGAATGTTCATTGCACACAACTGTGATACCATATGCTTGACCCTTATGTAAATCTCCACTAATGTGAGCATATTTGGAATGAGATCATGTAGGGCTTGTCATTGGCTTGTGACGTAGGCTTAGGGATGGGTATGATATTTATTTGAGATAAAAGTGACTGAATTTCTCCTTGAGTGTCACACAGAATTTGTGCTTTCAAAGATTGGTACACCTTTGGCGTTAAATCCTCTTCATTATTCTCTGTCCTCTAAAATTCTTTTGAATTCTCATTTTTAACGCTTTTCCCTTCCTTTTTTTTTAGTTCTCATTTTTTGAGCTTTTCTCTTCTTCTTTTTTTTTCTTTTCTTTTGAGTCCTTATTCCTTGGAGCTTTTCTTTTATTCACTTCTTTATTATAATAATCTTTCCCTTTTTTGTTGGAGTATTTTCTTCACACCTTTCACTGACCCTGTAAGGGTATTTTTTATCTTTCTTTATTTCTTCCACTTTTGCTTTCTTCTAGAAATCTTTGCTTCATTGAATTTGGGAGACTCAATATCTTTGCTTTTGGAAATTTCAAACATGGATCTCCTCTTATAATTTGCACATTCTTGATGCACTCAAGAATATTGGGCCAAGAGAGGATAGTGCTTGTAAGCACTCAAAAGGGTAGTAGTTAAGGTGTGGTTGTCCAAATAAAGGTTTCAGGCTCAAAATGGGAAAACTAGGAATTAATGTAATTTTGTAGGCTTTGAAAGGCACAATCCGGTTAAAAAGGGCCTACAATCCTTTCATAAACCAAACATTACTCATGATTTCGCCTCGAAAAACATTCAGGTAAAGTTCAAGATCAACTGTGTAACACAATTGAACTTTGATCAAAATCTCATCACACAATGCACATGAAACATAAGGTTTTATTCTTATCTTAATTGCATGCAAGAGAATTTTTAAGAATCACAAAAGTACGGATAAGAGGTACCACAGGAATCTATAGTTTACCGCAAAGTAAGTCTTTTTCATCATATCGAATATATTTACATGCTCTTAACTACATAGGTCCCGACCGAGGTGAAGACATGACTCTTACAGTATGCACAAGTAATTTTATTTTTGAAAGAATGATTACCGAACCCGAGAAGGACTGCCTACGTATCTCATTAACATGAGAATCAGGTGTGCGTAGTTCACGTAGATATAACTTTGAAAATATTAACAATCTATTTTATTTTTACTTTTTACTTTTTTTTTGAAAAAGATAATACCGAATCCAAGAAGGGTTGCCTACATATATCATAAACATGAGAATCAGGTATGCGTAGTTCATGCAGATAAGACATATAAGAATTTAAAGATTTAAACATCTTTTTTTTCACACCAATATGTTTTATAACCTCTTAATCGTCAATATTTATATTGCCTGTTGAATGTAACCTACGAATTTCTACAATAATAATTTGTTATACTCTTTTTGGACGTTTTCTTGGACATTTGTCTCTTCCTTATTTTCACGAGATCCAGACATTGTTATGACCATCCCCAACTGATGTCAGGGACGGTATTCCTACAAAAATATGAGAAATATGTGAGAGCAGGAACATCATGCCAAATAATAATAAAAATAAATGGATGCGACCTCATAGTCAAATACTCTCCTGATTTATCGTTTTGACTTGATATTAATGTCTTGTGAAATACAAGGACTCGAATTTCGCTAATCCTCTTGTCTCTTGCTACTTTGTACAAATAATAGTTTCTGAATTTGGACATAAATCAACGTTTTGATTTCAAGAAGAAGAACTCAAAAGTTAAGAGTGTTAGTTCTTAATTAAAATGGATAATGCAATCACACAAATATTGAATTAAACACATAAATACTGTTTTAATTAATGACAAACTGAAACATATCATATAGCATACAACTAATTATTACACGTCCTATACAAATATGTGACTCTTTTATGCCTAGGATAGGTCTATCGATTTAAAAGATGTATTCGCCATTTGACAACTTTTCATTGTCCCCCAAATCACTTAGTACAATTTTATGAATAAATGAAATAGAATTATGAAGTTAGGGGAAAAAGAAAGAAGGAAAAAAATACAAATATTTAATTCCACATAGGAGTACCATCCTATTCTAAGCCTTTGCCGAAGGGTCTTCCTCTTGAAATTCTTGTCATCTCCGATTGTCAACACTTTTGGATGGAATAATAGTTTCTGAAAACTCGAGTTTGATAAACTGTTAAAATAATCTTCTAATTCAGATGGACAGTGATTTGTCAAACGACGTATAAATCCTTTAAATTACACACAATTATGATCATCCTTTTAGGCTAGAGGCCATTATGGACTCAATGTGGTCTTTCTAATGGACTCATCACGCCTTGGGTGTTGGGTCATGTTAGGTAGATACTTAAATTGGATTTGGCTCGACTCTACACTAGTTTATTAGGAGTGAAATGTATTTAGAGTGGAAACGGCAACCCAAGCGGACTACTTGGTCTAGGACAGTTAACGTTCGTGGACTATCATGTAGCCAACTACATTCGTCAGGGTGCCCCGACAAAATTTTATTTAATGAACGACAGCGAACCCGCATAATCGTTTTTTAGTTGAAATGAAATAATTATCGTTTGATCAGAAAATATTATGTTATGAATGCAATGAAAATATATACACAATAAAATAAATAATGAATAAAAACAATACACAAATAATAAATGAAATATAAAAATAAAAGGTATAAAATAATAATAAAATCAAAATTTTCTCAATTTGAAAAAAATAAAATTCATATTGGTAAAAACCTCTGAAAACTCCTTAGCAAAGTCAACATTCTGTTTACATCCACATTTTATCAAAATAGGGCGAAACATCGTGGCAACTCAAAAAATAATTAATTGAATCAACTTTAAAAGAGTTTTAAAAAATAAACGAGTTTTAAAAAAGAGTCACCAGCTAATTTTAGGAAAAAAAACTAGGAAACCATTAAATGATATACGAAACCAACATGATTCTAGGTAAGGGGTTCAAATTATTCCGAAGGGAAGGGGTTAGGCATCCTTCAGATCCACAAATGTGGGTTCCGACTGAATTCACTTTTTTTTAAAATAAGAAAGAATATAAAATAATGTAAAAGTATAATAATCATTCAATATGCACAAATAATAAAATAAAAAATATAAGAAACGGCCTAAATTTTGCCTAACGTTGATACATACAAAATAATGAATAAATAGTATGATTCGAACTACATTCAAATAATTTCAAGGAGAAACACCTCCGGGTACCTGTAAAAACACTTAGTAAAAGAGTTAGTACCAAATAAATAAAAATAAAAATGAATAACTCAAATAATAACTTAAAAATAAAATTCGTCTTATTTACATGGGAGGCCTTAGAAATCGAGGTAATTTCTTCATCGTCCAATTTAACAAATAAACATGTATGAACATAAATTAGATTTCCGTCTTTTAAAGTGGAAAGACCTCTAAACCCACGGATAGATTTTCCATTGGTCAATTTAACAAATAAAATTGTATGAACTTAAATTAGATTTCCGTCTTTTAAACTGGAAAAACCTCCAAACCCAACGGATAGATTTTCCGTTGGCCAATTTAACACATAAACAAGTATGAACTTTAATTAAATTTCCTTTTATAATGGAAAGGCTTCTAAACCCGATGGATAGATTTTTTATTGGCCAATTTAACAAATAAACATGTATGAACTTAAATTAGATTTCCATCTTTTAAAATGAAAAGGCCTATAAACCCGACTGATAGAGTTTCATTGCCTAATTTTAACAAGTAAATAAATTAAATTTTATTAAATTTCCATCTTTTAAAATGGAAAGGCCACCAAAATCGATGGATTGATTTTTCATTGGCAAATTTTAACAACTAAATTATATTAACTTAAGTTAAATTTCCGTATTTTTAAAGGGAAAAGCCTCCAAAACCGACGGAGAGTTTTTTTATTGGCCATATATAGCTTATCTTGCTCTAATTAAAAATAATACTACAAAATATATAATTATCAGATAGGAAAGAAACTAATTCCAGAGATATATTGTTGTGTGAGTAAAACACAATGGAGAAGAAGAGAGGACTGATAGAAGAGAATTTTTTATTGACTGAAAAAAAACTGCAATGCAGTCATTCTTATATATAAAAACATAGTAAAAGTTAAGCTAATATATAGTAACTATCCAACAAGACTTTCTCCTAAAAACTAGGTAACAACCCACGTTTAAACTACTTCCTAAAGACTAGGACAAACAAAACAGATAAGAATTTATTTTCTAACAGAACTCTAATTTACTAAACTGAATTATTAAAACTAACACCCTCCCTTAAACTGAAAACTCTCAAGCTTCAGTTGAACTTCAGCTTCTTGAAGTCTTCCATTGTGTTGATGCCCATCAACCTCCTCAGCTTTTGGAAAGGGAGAGACCTGAGAGGTTTAGTAAATATGTCCGCCAACTTATCTTCACTTTGGCAGTACTGCAGCTCTACTGTTCCTTCGTTATTGAGATCTCGTAGGAAATAATACTTCACATCAATGTGCTTGCTTCTTCCATGTAGCACAGGATTTTTCGATAGCTTAATGGCAGAGTTGTTGTCACAGAAAATTATAGTTGCTCCTTTTCTTTTGAATCGTAGTTCTTCAAGAATTTTCCTCAACCAAATAGCTTGACAAGCGCAGGCTGTAGCAGCAACAAATTCTGCTTCAGTAGTCGATAAAGTGACAATTTTTTGCTTCCTAGAAGACCATGAAATAGCCCATGTGCCTAGCACAAAAACATAACCTGAAGTTCTCTTTCTGTCGTCTTGATCACCTGCATAATCGCTGTCAACAAAACCAATCAAATCAGATTTTTCACCCTTCTTATAGAACAAACCGAAATCCTTAGTTCCTTGTAAGTAGCGAAGGATTCTCTTGGCAGCTAGCAGGTGAATTTCTGTCGGGCTATCCATATACCTGCTTATAAGACTTACACCATACATGATGTCGGGCCTTGTGGCAGTAAGATACATCAAATTACCTACAATTTGCTTGTAGAGTGTGTTGTCTACCTTAGCTCCTCTTCCAGCTTTGTTTAGCTTCAGGCCAAACTCAATTGGAGTATCGGCGGAATTGCAATTCTTCATCTTGAATAGGTTTAAAATTTCCCGCACATATTTCTTTTGGGAAACAAATATACCATCATCAGATTGCACTACTTCAAAACCAAGAAAATAATGCATCTTACCAAGATCAGACATCTCGAATTCATCCATCATAGATTTCTTAAAATCAGAAAACATGGCACTATCATTCCCGGTAAATATAAGATCATCAACATATAAACACACAATGAGCATTTTCCCAAATTCTCCAATTTTAACAAAAACAGAGTGCTCATATGGACATTTCAGGAAACCAACTTTTCGAAAGTAAGCCTCAATGCGACTATACCAAGCTCGTGGAGCTTGTTTTAGTCCATAGAGAGCCTTTTTTCAACTTGTATACCTTATGCTCATCTCCAATTTTAATATAACCAGAAGGTTGTTCAATAAATACCTCTTCCTCCAAGTATCCAAGTAGGAAAGCTGATTTGACATCCAATTGAAAGATTGGCCACGAATTTTGTGCCGCCAAGGCAATTACAATTCTAATGGTGTCATGCCTTGCGACTGGAGCAAACACTTCAGTGTAGTCCACACCATGCTCCTGCTTGTATCCCTTAGCCACCAATCGCGCCTTATACTTGTCAATTTCACCATCTTCTTTCAATTTTGTCATATAGACCCACTTGACACCAATGGTTTTCTGCCCCTTCAGAAGATCAGATAACTCCCAGGTTAGCATCAATCTCATCATCCATAGCTTTCCTCCATTTCTCCTCTTTGACATCATTCTCAAAAGTTGTAGGATCGCAATCTGCAAACAATGCAAAATGGGAAACATCTTCATTAACATCAATTCCTGTTACCTTATAATCCGTCATCCATGCGGGCCTTCTGCGAGCACGACGAAGAGGCTGTTAGCTGCATCAGTCTCTTCTAAAGTTGCTGGTACAGTTTCAACAGTTGGTGAAATTTCAGCAACAGCTGGTAGAATTCCAGCAGCTGTAGAAGCTGAATTCTCTGCACTTTTAGGCATCACAACTACTTCTTCGGCTCCAATATCAAACACAATTGGAGTAGACTTCTCCATACTCCATTCCCAAGTGTTTTCTTCATCAAAAATGACAGCTCTACTGGTCACAACTTTTTTTGTCAAAGGATTGAATAGCTTCTACGTCTTGGATGTGTCGCTAACACCAATAAAAATACATCTCTCACCTCTATCGTCAAGCTTCTTTCTTTTTGCTTCTGGGACATGTGCATAAGAAATGGACCCAAAAATTTTAAAGTGGTCTACTGTCGGTTTCCTTCCGCTCCAAGCTTCCTCAGGTGTAACATCTCGAAGAGCAAAAGTGGGACACCTATTCAAGATGTGAATGCTCCAATTCACTGCTTCTGGCCAAAATTCCTTTGGAACTCTTCCCCGAGCTAGCAAGCTACGAACCATATTGAGAATGGTTCTGTTCTTTCTCTCTGCCACACCGTTTTGTTGCGGTGTATATGCTGTTGTGAGCTCTTTCCGAATGCCACTAGTCTTACAAAAATCAACAAATACCTTAGAGCAATATTCTCCTCCGCGATCTGTTCGAAGGTTCTTAACAGTTCTTCCAGTCTCATTCTCCACGCGAGCTTTGAAGATTTTAAATACATTAAAGGCCTCCGACTTTTCTTGCAGAATATACACCCAAGTCTTCGTGGAATAATCATCAATAAAAATAATAAAATACTTTTTACCTCCATTCGAGATCGGTGTTATTGGCCCGCAAATATCTGAGTGTACCAACCCCAATACCTCTTTCGCTCTCCACGACTTACTTTTTGGAAACTGAGAACGATGTTGTTTGCCAACAACACATTCTTCACACACTTGGGAGGGAACAACAATTTCAGGAAGCCCTGTCACCATACTCTTCCTTTGAAGGATCTTCAAGCCACCAAAGTTCAAGTGACCATATCGAAAAGGCCACAACCATGATGGGTTTTTCACTTCTGCCATAGAGCAAGAATGAACATTTTCAATCTTCAAAGGAAACAACCTATTTTGACTCATTTTCACAATAGCAATAATTCCTTTGGAAGAATCAGAAATTTCACATGCATCATTCCTTAAGATGATGACATATCCTTTTTCTAACAGTTGACCGACACTCAGCAAATTGCTTTTCAAAGCTGGAACATAAAACACATTAGATATGATCTCCACACACCCATTTTTGGTTCTAAAATTTATATTACCCTTTCCCATCACATTCACAGTAGATAGATCACCAAAACTAACTGTCGATCGGAAGCTTTCATTTAAATAAGTAAAAGAAGACTTACTTCCAGTCATGTGGTTACTACAACCAGTATCCACATACCAAAGAGCTTGTTGGTCAGGCTCTTTTTAAACATGAACTGCCATTAACAAAGTTTCTCCTTCTTTGTTCTCAACGAAATTTGACTTCTCTTGTTTCTCATTAGGCAGCCTAGTATAACATTCAGAACGATAATGACCAAATTTATGACAACGATAATATTCTACCTTGGATTTATCGAAATCCCTTCCTCTGCCTTTACCGTAGTCATTACCTCTAAAATTTCCGCAGCCTTCTTTGTTGCCTCCGTCGCTATTTCCACGATCTGCTCTTCCTCTTCCTCTTCCTCTACCTCTACCCCTTCCTCTAGAATTGGAAGAAATAAAAGTATAAGCCTTCAAGGCCTGCTCCTCAGAAGTTGAATTTCGATTCATCTTCTATTCATGTACCAATAAAGAGATTTGCAATTCATCAAGCGATAACTCATCTATATCTTTTGACTCCTCAATGGAGCAAACAACATAATCATACTTCGGCGTTAAAAAACGCAATATCTTTTCAACAATTGTGACATCGTTCATCTTCTCTCCATGGAATCACATTTTGTTGCTAGTCTCCATCGTTCTAGCACAGTAACTCATTACAGACTCTCCTTCCTTCATCTGCAAAGTCGCAAAATCCCTTCTTAAGGCTTGAAGCTGTGCGCGCTTCACTCTAGCAGTACCTTGATATTTCTTTCTCATGGAGTCCCATATATCCTTGGAAGTTTCTTTACAAAGAATAGTTTCCAAGATAGGACGTTCAATAGCCTGAAAGAGGTAATTTTTTGCCTTCAAATCTTTCAACTTTCTTGCTTCGAACTCCATCTTTTGAGCATTCGTCAAAGCCTCGACTTCCGTTGGAGCGCTGATGCCATCCTCGATAATTTTCCATCAACATACTCTAATGGTCATAATGACCATCAAAACGAGGAATGGTTGCTTGCACGAAGTTGTTCTCTGAAGCCATAAACTCACAATATCTCTCTTTGTTTTCTTTTTGAAACTAACCTGCAGCTCTGATGCCACTTATAGGAAAGAAACTAATTCCAGAGATATATTTTGTGTGAGTAAAACACAATGGAGAAGAAGAGAGGACTGATAGAAGAGAATTTTTTATTGACTGAAAAAAAACTGCAATGCAGTCATTCTTTTATATAAAAACATAGTAAACATTAAGCTAATATATAGTAACTATCCAACAAGATTTTCTCCTAAAAACTAGCTAACAACCCACGTTTAAACTACTTCCTAAAGACTAGGACAAGCAAAACAGATAAGAATTTATTTTCTAACAGAACTCTAATTTACTAAACTGAATTATTAAAACTAACATTATCCACATCTAAAATTAACAATATAAATAAGTGTGATATATCCAAATAATAGGGAGAACAACAAAACATTCAACAATGTAAAACTTTACAGCAACAATAACATTGTAATTTGGGTTTGTTAACCGACTATGATAACAAACATTTCTCGAACAATTACCATCCCTTAATCAACAAGTCATGCTCAATATTATTGGCGAGTCAAAAATAACAGAAAAACCATTATATAAAAATGAACAAGTAAAAAAGGAATAAAAAGATTCAAACACCGCCTAGCTCATTTGATGATTAAGATAATGATAACATAAAGAATAATATATACTAAGATAACAATGAATAAAATTAAAAGCAAAAATGCAGCCAACAAAATTCTATAACAGTGAATAATGATAAATATAAAATAATAACCAACTAAAATCATCAATACGAATTGCTTCAAAGTGCAACACAATGGCAACATTCAATTACAAATATGAAAAATTAACAAAGAGACAACAAATTAAATAATAGAAAATAACAAAACACAATCAACCAAACTAAACACAAAGGATAGAAAAAAGCAAAAAGGAAATTCAAATAGACTTATACCAGCTATAACCATGGAAAATAATAGAGAACAAAAGGAAAATTGTAAAAAATTAATAAACAACGATGATATATGCAGAAACAAAAAGAAACGAAGGATAGAAATTGGGTTACTGGTGGATTTCCTCGGAGATTCATGAGCTAGGCATATCTAATCGTGTGTAATCTCGCTGGAGTTCTCGTGTTTCGCTGGAGAAGAAACAGAACAACAATGGGATGAACTTTTTCTCGCTGGAGCTCATTAATATTGAAAAAAAACACCTAAAAACAAAAGAAAAAGACGTGAAAGGGGAATAGGGGAAGGGAAAACGTTGGCTTGCTCCGGTTAATCGGAGGTTGGAGCTCCTTGTCGGAGCTAGAAAAGAACACGGAGATGGTTTTTCTGAATGTTAGCTTGTTGGAAAAATAAGAAAAATGAAGAAAGTTTTTTTTTCGTTGTTGTTGTGATCTGCTGTCTGTTTGGTGGGAAAAAGGGTGGTTTAAGTGAAGAAGAGGTCAGGGATTCCCATGGTTGTTTGGCTATGGAGGTGAAAGAAAAATGAAAGGTTGGATGGTGGCTGCCTCCTTGCCAAAAATAGGACTACAAACTTTTAGAGTTTTCTAATTTGGAAAGTTTTGATCCTGTAGTCTCAAAATGTTATCCACACCAAAAATTATTCACCCCCTCAACCTAGTGAGCCACATATTGCATATATACGGTTTTAAAAATTATGGGCCTAAGTTATAGGCTTAGTATTGTGGCCCAAATTTATCTCAATAGAATTTCTAAATTTTTTTCCTATTTGACTAAATTTTAGACTATGCTAAATTCAACATAAATATTAACAAATATAACAAATAAAATGAAATTTTTAAATAATATAATGAACGTAACTAATGACATCTTAAATGTAATTTAAAAATTAACTAATAAAAATTCTTAATTTTGATAAATGAAGATAGTTATCGATAAAATTATTTAAACAATATTAAAAACTTTATTTTAAGCTATTAAATAAATAAAACTTCAAAATTACGAAATTAAAATGTTAGAAAAAAATTGGTTGTCAACAGCGCCCCATCGAGAGGACCCAATATACCATACCAGAGTTATAGAGGCTGATTGGCGTGATCACTAAGCATAATGTCCACAGAGGGGATTTACCTGCGGCGCACATAGTTCTGGGACTATGAGGGTGACTGACCCTAGTCCACTCTATATTAAGCCACTCCCATTTGATTATGTAATTAACAATTTATGACTGAATCTCTACAATACTAAATAGCTCAAAATACTAACAAGTAAACTGAGAATTCAACATTAATATGGTAATAATTAAACATTTGAAAAACGAGTCATGTATATGTATCTGAAATAACTGGCCTAGCGTAATTCATAAACTAAAAGAACTACATAGCAAGGAATCTGAATTTATGAAGGAATATAACAAACCGATACTAAATTCATGATAATCTTATTTTGATCATTATAACAACTAAAATACAACAATTTATATCATTCAATAAAACCTAAGTCTAGATAATATTAAGGAAAATAAGATTTTGATTGAAAACTAGGGACCTAATGGGTAAAAGAAACCCACTAGTGATATTTCATTGACACACCTTGAAATTTCTATGACCTATAATAGAGATTAATATGTTGAGTAATGATGGTTTTAGACCTAAATAAGTGTAAATAAATTGTTTGAGAGGTTTCGGAGGCATAACATTAAAGAAAAACCTTAACGTTAGAAATCTAGTTTAACTAGTTGACGTCACTATGTTTGGTGAAGGTTTAGGAGGGTCTTATAAAGTCCAAAACATTTAAAAAAGACATTTAATAGGTAAAATGTTGTATATAGGGTCAAAATGTGCAGTGATGACACCACAAGGACCACCAGAAGGGTCCTAGGAAGACCCGTAGTTGGGCAAGCAAGCTGCCAAGGCAGCTGCGCAAAGGAAGATTCCGGTGGTTGTTGCGCGTCGCATAGCCATCACGAGGGAATATGAAGTTTTGCTCACAACTTGGGGATGACATGGACCTAATGCCTAAACAAAAATGTGAAAATAAAAGGGGGAATAGCCTCGTTACACACACCTACTTCCCAGATATCGTAAAAGTCGTATTTTGGGTGTTTTGACTTCACAAACAAACTCATTTTAGTGAGGGGTATTTATGATAATTTAATGGGTGACTAGTATTAGGGTCAGTTTTAGGTCAATTTTATCACTCAAATCAACTCTCACAAGTTAAACTCAAAAATCTCTCTTTCCCGAAATTCTGTTTTCCTCTAAAACTCCAAAAGACTTCAAGAAGAAGATCAAGACTTCATCTTTGCCAACTCAATTTCGTGTATTTATCTTCTATAAGGTATAGTTTCTTTCAATCTTTGGAATCCTTTCCCCAAGTTAAAAGATGATTTCTAAATCCCCCAAAACAAGGGTTTTTCTTCTCACATGAGTCTTCTTTCTGAAATGAAATTGTGAGTTAATTGTCATGAATTATGATTAATTATTATTTTTTAGGTATGTAAATTGATGAATTTGTAAGTGTATTCCCTTGACCCATGTCTTTCCCCCAAATCCCTAATTTCTTGGATTGATTAAGGTGAATTGTCAAGGGTCATAAACATGTCATTTGTTTACTTTTATTTTAGTTATGTAATACTTCATAAATTTCCCTATTTCATATGTTGGTTATGAGCTCTTGGGTATTGAAATATGAAGTCCCATGAAGGGTAATGAGGTATGATCTTGATTCTCCTTTGATCTCAATTATGCAAGGTAAAATCTACTTTTGTGATAATGATGTTATAGCTAATTGTGTTTTTGTGATGTTGGTGACAAGGATCCTTCATCCCTAACCCTAGATCTATGAATTGGCTATGAAGTATGTAATTATGTTAGGATGTGATTATAATATGATTTAATGTAGTTTCTCATGATTATAATGTTGTGTCTAAAGTGAAAGGATAGTTCTCACTTGTGATCATCTGTGAGACATTATGATAAGAAGTTTACATAAAGGTCTAAAAGAGACTAATGTGAACTTGTATGATGTTATAACTAAAGGGAATAATTTCTTAGCACCAAAAGGGCATGTAAATGAGATAGAGGTCTCACGTTAGTAAGTCCGGCCTCGTACTTCTTCACGACTAGTAGTATGGATTCCCAAGGTATATGTTGTCTCATGAGATAAAAACCTTCATGATTATTAGTCAAGGTTTTTAGAAACAATCTCCTTGTCCCTTAACTATGTTCCCACATAGGAATCTAGCTTAGTGGATCCACCTAGAATAGTTATGTACGAATGATTACACCTTAGGCAAGTGTTAACCCTCTATTTTCGGTGTGGGGATAGAATATCGGATTTATGTTTCTCACATGGTCTCATGTCGGTTATGGTACTTATTTCCCTAAATTAAATGTATGAACAAGTTACGTATGTGAACTTCTGGTAGGGTTTTCTTAAAGGGTACTACACAGTGTGAAGGAGGGTATGGGAGTTCTCTTACACATTGCACGTGTGGGATCCTATAGGATGACGCTAGAAGTGTTATTTTACGATGATGATTATGTTTATGTTGTGTATGAAGCATGTTATATATGATAATATGTTGTAAGTATGAAATGGGTTGGTTAATGTGATACTGAGTTTTGGATAGGGTTATGGGGCTTTATTCTCGGCATTGCACAAGTGTTGCTCGAGTTACTTATATGTTGATATGATTATGATGTTCCTTTTATATTTATATTGAAGTGTTGGTCATTTTTGCATAGTTTTGAATAAATTGTTCCTTTTTTCATGAATTAAAGATTTTTATGCATAGGAACCATACTTAGTACATGTGGTTTGTACTAACTCATATTTCTTTCCTTTTTTCCCAAACATTATATGTTCAGGCAGTTGAGGTATCATTGAAGCTAAAGCAAGAAGGCTTCGGCCAGACTCTCCACGTTTTGTTATGCCCTCTAGTTCGAGTATGCTACCACACACTCTATATTAGTAATACTTGTATGGTCTAATAGAAACTCATTTCTTTCATATTGTTGAAGATATTGTTGTACGCCTTACGTGAAAATTATGAATTTGTGTAAGGTTCCTTGCCAGGATTGTTTGACTTCGTTTAGATGGTTGATATGAGAAAAAGTATTAGACTAAATTCATATGAGTTGTTATGGTCTATTGTGAGAAGCCTATGTATGCTTCCTATGTAGAGATCTATGTAAACCTCCTTGCTATATAAGCAAATGTTTTAATTTTTCCGTGATTTTGACTTATGATTTGCTATGACAAATGCTAAGAGACTTGTCTTAGTCCTCTTAGAGGACGCTGATGCCGTTTACGTTTAGGGGCTAATTTGAGTCATAACACCCACACAGCAGGTGACGAATTCCATGGAGAAATATTTCAATGTTGGGGCTAAAATTGATGGAAATTTGTTGCGTTCTTAAACTAGGGCTTCGTCGACTCTTTTCTCTTCTTTTGTTATAAGTTGGATGAATTTTAGAGAATGAGTTGACTAGGGTATGCTCTTAATAGTTTACTAGGCTAAAACAGACCATAACGTCGTATTTTAGGGGTTCAATGCATAAGGAAAAGACCAAAAAAGCTCTGACATATAAGTTGTTGAGTCTATCGATGGACTTACCAATGGACCGTGGAGGGTCAGATGGTCTACGGTGGTCAACCGTCGTTTGATGTTTGAGGCTGAAAATCTGGGGTCCGACCTACGACCCAGACCACCACCGTGATTTGATCTACAGTTAACAAATTTGTTGTGGAGTTCTAGGACTAAAGTTAGGGCCTAATCCACGGATCGTGGTTGACCTACTGTCTGTATGTATATGTTGACCCTTAATTGGATCTCTGGACCTTTTCTAGGAGGGGTTACATGTGGTTAACCATGAACCACGTGCATGAACTGTGATCCTACGGTTCATCGGTGGCAACCATAGGTTGAACCTACAAGTTAACTTTCCAAATTATAAAAAACCTGCCCCCTCAAATCCCCTTAACCTTAGCCCCCACTAGTCAATACTTTTTTAAAAAGTCTGGTTCAGCTTTTGGATCAATTCTCAGAGTTGAGTTTTGAAACATTTATTATGATCTTTCCTAGTTTGCCTATCGGGGTCCAGTCCTAGATCAATTATTTTGATTGATTTTTAGATCAGGAATTATTTTCATAAATAAAGTAATTTTTAGTCAATAGCCAAAAATAAATGTATTTTCTGAAAAATATGTTTCATTCAATCAAACATTGAAATTTTTTTACGAGAAAATATTTTTCTACTCACCAACCAAATATCAAACACACCCTAACTCAATTCTCTTTGGCTACTCTAGAAAAATAAAAAGGAAAATAATATGGGTTGGCAAACATCCCTATGTTAATAATTAATAAGGGTATTGTTGAATTTATCGAGAAGCTTTGGCTAGGCGTTCACTCACTTTCGATCATCTGCAATTTAGTTCATTCGTTTACCATCAATAAATTTAGTTTCAAATATTTTCCTTAATTAATGAGACTCAGCACTTCTTTGTGTTCCGAATCAATAAAGTCATTCAATAGTTTGTGTAACAAAATCTTTTTTATCTCTCCTATTTTCATTCAATATCTTTCTCCTAAAATCACCTCTTCCAATTCTAAGATGAATTTCAAATTCCACATTCTCCCTCCATTAGTCTTTTAACTTTTCGTAGGTAAGCACCAAAATCATGGGTGAATTTTTTTTTCATTTTCAACAATTGCATATGTATTGTTTGTTAGTTTTTTCATAATTTTTTTTACAAAAATTGTTCTTCTTATGAGATTAACATCATTATGGATGGTTCCTCTTCAGCTATGACGATTACTAGAGGTATGTCATTGCATGTCAATGTTCTTGATAATCCACCATCATTTTGAATCGGATTAACTCATGATTTTGGGGTCAGTGCAGGGTCCGCGGAAAAATTTAAATTAGTTCAAAGTGAAAAATCTATTGAAGAATTAATATCTAAGAAAAAATAACCCAACAAAAATCAGAAAGTTGTCAACATTGGTAAGGCTAGCAGCATTTAAATTAATGTAGGAGGAAGTAAGAGGAAAGCCATAAAGAGTGATTTAGAGGCATTAAATCTGCTTCATCAGTTCTGGATGAACCCGGAGAACATCAGAAACATCATTTGTTGACTTATAAGAAAATTCTAGATAGATATTTGTATATAACGTGTCTTATGTGTAAACATACATAAAGTATTGTAATTAAATCATATTTTTATATAGATATATGTATACCATATATTGCATGCTTAAGTCACACTTGTATTACTTATTGTATATTTGTTTAGTTATATAAAAAGTTACTTGAATTATAAGTGCAGTTTCATGCCTAAATCACAATTGTATAATGTAATTTATGTATCTCATAAGTTACTATAAATTATTTGAGGGTATGTAGATTGCTAGTTGTATATTAAGGGTTATATACATAATTGATTGACACACGTTTTTTAATGTTTTGGGGATAAAAGCTTATAGATTCATTAAAAGGAATTAAAAATACAAATATAGTTTATTTACACAATTTTTTAATTTTGTAGAAAATACTGTAATTATATATAACAATTGAATTTCTTTTTATCTTCATTTTTGTATGTGGAGTAAGATTTATGTTCAAACACAAATCAAAAAAGTCCCCCTAAATGCAATGTTATACACAAGTTAGAATACTGCATAAGTTGCAGAAGAGAATGCCCCTGAATCAGTATAATCGTATGTGTCTATTATCGCTTTTTGTTGACTACATATATAACATCTCCAAGATCAATATTCACATATTTCTAATGTCACATGGTGTATATTTACACTTGTGATCTGCCAATTTAGGTTTCACAATCTCTCTAATCAAATTGCTAGTTGTGTGTGTGCGTGCGTGTGTGTGCGTGTGTGTGTGCGTGTGCGTGAGCGTGTGTGTGTGTGTATGTCTCTCTCTGTGTGTATGCGTGCGCGCGTGTGTTGTAGATCACCTTAAAAGCATGAATTTGTAACTTGAATGTATGAGTTGTGACTTTTCCGATGAGTAGTGACGATTTTCAAAAGGTTGTGATTTTTTGATAAGTTGTGACTTCTTCAAAATTTGTGACTATTCCTAAGGGTTGCAACTTCTCAAAAATGTCACTTTTTCGATGAATTGTGACTTTTCCTATAAGTTGTGACTTTTTCCAAAGAGTTGTGTTTTTTTTGAGTTGTGATTATTTCAAATAGTTGTGATTTTTTAATATGTTCTGACTTTTTCAAAGGATTGTAACTTCTCGAAAAGCTCATTACTTTTTTTAAAAAGACACAAAAAACACTTGTTCATACTACCCTTTGTTGACTAAAAATAGAGCGAATTCCTCTCATATTTCAACCATAACATTTTTTAATCTCCCACTTTTCTTCTTAAATATCAAAAACTTTCATGTGATTTATCGTCGTAGAGTGAGTTCGAAGTTTAGCGGAATATGAGGTACCCCTATTCCAATGAAGTAAATTGTTCTATCAAAAGATTGTTCATTCCATAACCTTCACTACTTGAGGGAAATAATTTTTATGATATAACAATTACTTTTTTGCTTATTATATACATTAGTATGTAATATTTCAATATATGAAGTTAACATGATGTAGTATAAATTCATTTGTGTTTGCTGACAATTTCTCTTGTGATATAAATATATGCTTCTGAACATCTTTTTCAAAAATTATAAACTTCTCAAGAGTGAAATAATATGAATATATATGAATCATTTAAAAAATTATCAATTACCAAATAAATTTTATAATAAATAATAAAAAATAAACATTTTTATTTTGTCCCCACCCTAAATTAAAATCTAATAACTGTAATTATAAATAGTAACATTAATTAAAAATCCTATTAATTTATGTAAGTATAGAATTTATAGTACATCTATTGCACATTAATTCTTTAGTTATAACATTATAAATTCTTTTAGTTATTGCTAATTATTGCAAAAAAAGATAACTCACACTCTCTAACATTCTTTAGTTATAATATTATAAATTCACATAGTTTTTACATTATTTATTTCTATATTTCATATTTTCTTGTATTAATTTTTGACCAATAATTTTTCATACTATTACATTGCCTCTATATAAGTGATAAAACGACGTTTTCAATTTCCTTGGATAAATAATGCTTGATTGAATAAATTGAAAATCGTGTGCAAGTATATGAACTATCTTTTAATGGGTGTAAGATAATGGGTGATTATCTTTCTTGTGATGTAAATATATGCTTATGAACATCTTTTTCAAAAATCATTAAACTTCTCAAGAATGAAAATATATTTCTCTTTTTAAAAAACAATTTGGATGCATAGTCAATTTATTGAATGGTGAAACATAATTGTTCAAAAGAATCCCATGAAAACTAACTATAAGAGTTCAAATCTACCCCAAAAATCACAGATTCAGTGTGATAATCACAATAACAAAAACAAAGTCCTACATTGCAGGTTTCCAATTTTGATCTTCAAGCATCTCCTTCATTTTCCCGCTATTTCAGATGTTTCTAGAGTTGTGTGTTCCAGCTCCAAGGCTCTGTCTAGGTATTCTTTCACTCCCCTTCTTCTTTTTTTATTTATTCATGTGTTTGATTCATCGTTTTCTCTCCAGCTCCTGAGATTTACTTCTTGGACCCACAACTGGATGTACGCTCATTGTCGTTGATCTGGTACACCTATATTTTCTTGTCATGGCCTTTATGTTGTTCCTCCTCATGCTTTATTCTGGTTGATTGTAATCTTCTTTGTTCTAATTCTAATGGTAGGAATGTCTCTTTTGCCCATGTTTAGAATTCTCCTTGCCATGCTAGATAAATGATTGAAGTTGTGAAATTGTTGCAATTCTTCTTGGCAGATAGTTGTATTTGTGATGTGATCTGCTAGTTGATGTGCCTCTCTAAAAGTATGTTCAATTTGTATATTTAGCCAATTCGTCATCTCTGATCTCCTCTGTAATCTCTGTTATCTCCCATGACACTTTCCATGTACTTCTAATTATTAGCTTTAAACTTAATGAGTTACTTTCCAGCTGAATATTAGAAAATCCATGATTTATGCAATATCGTAAGGCTTTCCATATGGCCATAGTTTCAGCCTCCATGTTTATTGCAACTCAAATACTTTTATCTTCCGCATACAGTAAATCTCCACTGTTATCTCTTATACAAAAACCATATGCACTTTCTCTTGGATTGCCCTTTCTAGATTCATCTGTATTACAATTTACAAATCCTTCCTTCGGGCGAGTCCACTTAATAGTCATATAGTGAAGAATAGGCCTAGATTTCATATAGTGAAGAATAGTCCTAGATTACTTAAATTGACTAAACATGCCCTGCCAGGTGTGTGGTATATTCCTCAACCATGAGAACGATATTTTGATAAGGTAATATACATTCAATTGACATTGATAGTACATGGTATAAATGGGGTTTCCTTTCCATGCCTTATTGCATTTCTTCTCTTCCATAACTCTCACATAGGACAACTATTAGAAATAAGTGTAGTTTTGAATTAGTCTTTAGCTCCCACCATTTCATAATGAGTTGCTGCAACTGCAGCCCTCAATGTTGAGACCTGCACATGAAACAAATTGTCTTCATAGCTTTTGGGCTATATGGGTTGTTAGAAATAAGTGTGGCATTGTCACCATCTCCATTTTCACAACACTAGTATTTATAAGCTATTTGCATCCTCATCTTTTAATATTGTCGTCTGTGGCAATTTTTTTCTTCTAAACTCTCCATAGAATTAATGCAATCTTAAAGAGGAGTCCTTTAACTATAATTGGTTCATCCACTCTAATTCATTCCTGCTACGTCTCATGCTATGATATGTTGATTTCGTTGTGAATACTCCCTTTGAATTTCCCAACCACCACGCCTTTTAAATATCTGATTCCTTTTAGTTTCAGGCAATGTGAGCAGTCTTTTAAGCTGATACTCCTTCAAAAAGTTTATTGATATTTCAGTCCCTTCCATTTTGAAATTCATTCACCTCAATTTATTCCTCTTTGGCTAGTTCCCCTTCTGTGAAATAAAGAGCACCTTGCTTTATCCAATTATCATACAAAAAATTTGAATTTCCTGATTTTATTTGTCACCATATATCATGTTCAATTTCTTCTATTACCTCCACCATTTTCCTCTATAGTTGAGAAACACCTATGTTTCTAGTGATTATAGGATGACTTTTTACAATATTTATTTCACATATATCTAATCCAAATGATGGAGTTGTTCTGAAATTCCACCACAATTTAGCAAAGATTAATAAGAAAAGATAATCTCAGCATGTGGTCTGTTACTCACTCTAATTTTTCAATCTTTCATATATTCATATCTTGCTTGTATTCCTTATTTAAAATAATCTTCTGATTCTTTTTATTTAATTTCCTTTGTAATGTAGAAATCTTTGCTCTCCCTTATGTATATAAAGATGGTTAGTGTAATATACAAAAACACAACTTTCTGCACAATACTTTTCTCTTAATGGTATCAGAGCAGTTCACACTCTAACGAGTTTCAACACCTGTTCTTTTTTTTCCCACCATGCCTAACAACTTGAACAACAATACTTTAGTTGTGCAAACTCCAGCCAATCTCACCACCAGTAACAAAAACTCAGGTATATTCCCCTCTCAAACAGTCATGATCCATTAAATCAAGGAAGTAAACTTGTTTCCATCAATCAGCCCACCCAACTGCCTATATTGCTTGCTGGAAGCACAACCTATGTCACCTGGTGTCACGACCGGAGTCTAGACCTCAGACGAGACCGGCGTTGTTGACCTCTTAGAGGTTGCAGACAAGCCTACATATGTCATCGTTACTTCATCTAGGTTAATTTTAGCAGAAAATTTAAACTTGTTGTTTCTTAACATGTATGTATGTCATTCTACTTAAACTCATTTACGTTAACCATCAACCATCTAACATTTAAGATCATCAAATGAAAGAAATAGCTCAATGCTGCCTTATATGTATACTTGCCAAAATGGCACCAATACAATGTTTGAAATAAAAACGGGAAAGAAACGCTAGTGGAACATACTCCACTAGCTCAATCCTATAACTAAGCTAGAATAAAATGGGCAAGCATCCTCGAATGCATGAGAGCCTACCAAGTCCGGATGAATGCTCCACGTCTGAATGGATTCAACGTCGACCTGTAAGCTCTAATGTCCACCTATGCTTGCACCTAAAAATATAGAGTTGTATGAGATTAGTACACACTTGTACTAAGTATGGGTATATGCTAGCACATACCAAGGACATGCATCAGTAAGAATAGCTATTTCCTAACAACATGATTTATGGAAAGTCAAGTCAGTAGACTTGCCAAATTTGGATTAGGAAAGTTAGTGGACCTGCCAAATTTGGATTAGGAAAGTCAGTGAACTTTTCAAATTGGATTAGAAAAGTCATGCCGTGAGAGTAACATGCATCATCATACGTATCATATTGCACACAACACATAACGTCTTACATATAGCACATAACATATTGCATATAGCACATAACATCTTTCATATTATTCGTTCATATGCCATGAGACTTTGGAATCATGGAATTGACATCAAGATATCCCAAAAAGGAGGGCTTAACATATGGGACCTCAACTAGGGATCCATCTTTAGCAAACACAGAATCTGCTTCATTCATTCATACGTACTTCACGTCATACATTCATAAGTTAGTGTAAAAACCAGCTATACCTAGGATGTAGTTTAAGACTTTCATCGGGTTTTCTGTGCAATGATAAAGAATGACCTAGTGTCACTACTTAAGTCTAGCTCATCTCTTGATTATCCTATCCTAACACATTTGGTATCATTCTTTTCATTATGTGCATCATTTGTGGTTGGCCTCATTCATTCATTGGGAACTTTAACTTTAACCGACATAGATCATGTGAGCATCATGAAATCCATTGTGTTCCCCACACCGAAAAGAAGTTGAATCACCGATCTAAGTGACCCCAAACATGCTAGCGTATATCGGGGATTCAACCCTGCTAGATCCCTATATTTGCAGTATAGTTTAAAAGACTAGGAGATATAACGAGACTCATACTCGACATGCCGGACAGTCTCATCTCATGAGAGTTACGTGAACCTCTTCCCTTCCCCATGGAATGAATCACCGCTCATAGCTAGCCTATCGGTGCTTAGAGTATTCATAGGGACTGGTCTCTTTATTAACTTTACAATCTCATAGGTGACTACGATTTGGTAACATTTAGTTGGTGTCATTTGAGATTGCTCTCATCTTTCACATTATCCTCTTATTATTTTGTCACCTCATTCATTAACTTTAGCACATTTCCGTTTCATAATTACTCACCCCTTTACGTGAATGTTCATTTCATCGTATGCCAATGCTCTTGACCATTTGGTGTGTTTCACACACTTACTTGACCCTTCTAGGGTTTCATTATTTCGTTACATGCATCTTAGGTTTAGTTACTTTAAACGTATGCTAGACTTATGGGTCTATACATACAAGCCATGAGGCTTCATTTATAGTTCATTTAAGTGATTCATATCTTCCTAAGATTATGTGGTACAAGACTTATGCATCCTGCAAGTGTGCCAAGATCTCGATTTCGATCTATGTAGGCAATATTATTTTTGAACATTTATTCATGTATGACTTATGTATCAATATGAAATTTGATAAAGGGAACCTGATTTCGAATCCCTTGGACAACACTTACATTTTTATTTATTTTTGTTTGGTCTACACGGCTTTGGGACCCAAGATCGAGCCCCAACACCTTCGTTTTATTTTCCTTAATTTCTCTATTCATATTTTGTTTATTGGGACTGAGAGGATGTGGTATCGAACCACCACAACCTCATTTCCTTTTAGTTTCTTTTCTTTAATTCCTCTCCTTCTTGGCCGAGAGGGTGTGGGTTCGAACCCCCACAGCCCCACTTCAATTTTTCTCCTTAAATTCCCTTCATTTTGCCTAGAGGTCGTTTATACGCTAAAACTTACTTCTCAAATGAGAAGTAAAACGGTCGCGTCAAGTAAATAACCCAAGTAGTGAGGTTGAGATCGTTCCTACGAGGAAAATAGACTAGACTTAACTTCAACTTGTTATTACTATTGTTCGGTTGATGATTTCCTTAGAAAGTAAAAAAATAAAAAGGGGGGTTTGTATTTCCTAATGAGTAAAAATAACTAACGAAATTGAAAGAGACACTTAACAATTTTGATAGTTGAATTATAATCAATTAATCAAAGTAACTAGGGTTTACGTGTTCCCCACAGGTTCATAACTTGATAATTCTAACTATAACAATTCTTTCCTAGTATCTTGCATGCAAAGTGATAAGTTATGTATTTCTAAATCCTTGGTCCGGCATCTAGAAAATCTCACTCCGCACCTTGGTCCGGCTACGTGTGTTGCTTTCCTAACTCTTATCTTTACCTCATATTAAGCATCGTATTCGATATTTGACTAAGTTATTACATCGTACCAATCAATACTAGCCTATTAGATAGTATACACTAAATCTATGTTAATAATTCTTTTCCTATTATCTACCTCCTTGGTCCGGCAAGTAGCATTAAGGCGAGTTCTAACGTTGATCATCCGTTAAAAAGACTTCTAAGCGAAAGAATTATTAATACATGCAAGACACTATTCTAGAATTGTTATTTTAGCTACGTTTTATCTCATTATTTGCCTATGGTTCCCACAACCCTAGTGATGGAGTTTAGTTACTCATAGCCATAAACACAATATTCAAATATATTAAATAAGAATTCATGTACTTACTTCAATGAGAAACAATAAAGTTCCAAAATTTTCTTGATTAATCACCAAAAATCACTTGTAAGAATCTCCAAAAAATCAAACACTAATACACAAAGTCTAATAATATGATGTCTAATCTCCCAGAGTCTATCCTCAAAAACGAGGTTTTTCGAACTATTTATAAAAAAAAATAAAAACTAATTAAATAAGGATTCTAATTACTGGAAATCTGCCAAAACGGAGCTGGGTCAACGGACCACGCGACAGACCGTTGTGGTCACAACGGACCACGCGACGGACCGTTGTGGTCACAACGGACCGTCGTGGACTCCTTCGTCTCGTACTTGGTGCAATTTCTTCTGTTGCTTTATTCATTCCCCTCTACGGCTAGTGTGACCGACCGTCATAGGCACAACGGTCCGTCGAGGGTCTTCGTTTCAAAATACTTCAACTCTTGGAATCTGGGTACGGGATCACTTCTCTGATCTTCACGACGAACCTGCAAGACGGACCGTCATAGCCATGACGGACTGTCACAAGCTTCGTAATCCCTCACTTTGTCAGACTTCCCCAGATTCCTTCAGCAGCTGCACTACGCTGCCACCTACGGACCGTCACAGGCACGACGGACCGTCACAAGCTTCGTAGGTGGTCTCTTCTGCATTTCTTCGCTCAAAATCTCCGCATTCAGCTTTGGACACATTTCCTGCAAAACAAAGAGAAACTTATATCAAAATTAGCACAAAAAGGCTTTCGGACACACTAAACTTAAGGAAAAAGTATTAATTATACCGTGAAACCACGATATATAAGTCCTAGGTTCGATTCCCACACTCCTCAACCTTTTATTTTTCTTTTAACTTTTCCTTAAATTTGGTTGAGAGGTAGAGGGTTCGAATCCCACTCCTCTCAATCTTATTTTTATTTTTTGTACTTCATTTTCGGTCGAGGTCATTGTTTCGAATCCCCCTTGCCACGTTCTTTTTAACTTACATTATTTCTATGACTTTTAACATGGTGAGGTCATGGGTTAGATCCTCAATGACCTCACTTTTTTAATATATTATTCATAACTTACTAAACCACTTAGCTTGACCGAAACTTATCATAATATAGCTGGAAAGTATGTATGTTTTTCAGCATCCTTTTGATTAACAGTACACGTTAGTTCTTAAGGTAATTCATGGATTATGTAGTACATCTTTGGGTGCATTTTCATGGATTCATTTAGCTAATAGTTTTCAGTCAAATCAGTCACATTATACATCATATGAACATCAAGATTTATACAAGTTTGTGCACGTGAAATACAACCATAAAACAAGTCATTTTGATGCTTTGATCTGTGTTCAAAGCCATGGCTACACATTGCATACATATAAACACATTTTTTTTGGAAAACATAGGTTATCATTCGTACCATTTAAAACAAACATTCATGAACATATTCATCACGAAAACACATTACAAGCCTAATATCTACCAGCAAACATACCAACCTACAAGCATCGATAGGAGCTTGTGACCGGGACATGCAACGGGGAACAACCCTAGTTTTCGGAATAGATTTATCTGAGTCCTAAGGGTATCTTGAAATAGAGACCAAGAGTAAAAAAAACCATGACTTACTTTGACGTTTACACCTTGAACTTTCTGCCAAAAGAACTCCTCCAACTCGCGTCCAAATCCGAGCTTCACACCAAACTTCGACGGAAAAACACTCCCTTTGCCTAACGTTTTTAGATATGTTTTTATTATATTTTTGGCGTGAATGTTCTTCAAGTGTGAAGAACTTTTAGTTACTGGTAACTTCTTGTATTTTGGGGGAGAGAATGTTAAAAGAAAGAGAGGTTTTGACGTGAGAGAGAGAGAGAGAGAGAGAGTTAAACGTGAAAGGTTGTTTAGGCTTAGGAAAAGACTTAGTCAAACTAGGAATCTTTCAAACCTTTAAAAAATCTGATTTTTCCTTTTTATTAAATCAGCTAATAATTATTAATTAATTTAATTAATTTACCAACTTAATTAAAACAATTTAAATCATTGCTTCCACCTAGGATCGAACCCGGGTTGAGCAAGACTTCATTCAAAGGACAATTTTTGGCCCTCTCTCCCCAAAATGCCCCTCCACCTTATTAATTAAATAATTAATTATAAATTTAGGTAATTGCAATACTATCCTTAGCCTAGAATAAGACCATTTTATCCCTAGACTCTCCAAACTTAAGATTTCCCTTTTTTAAATCCGGTAAAGACTCATTCAGGTAAATCTTCATATTCGGGAGCCCTACATGGCTGGACCCAACCTTTCTTATCTCAACTAACTCCAAAGTTAGTTGGCTTGGCTGTCATAAGGGTTCAGAGGTCTGGTTCTACGCGCATCAATCCGTGTGAACGGTCTAATCGTAGGCATTCTAGACACATTAAGCATTACTTAGCATATCCATTTTCAGGATTGTTACACCTAGAAGGCTCAATTTGATGCTCTTTGCCTTGACTATGATCTGACACATTGATGGTACCTCCTTGTCCATCTCCAACTAATCCAAACTATCAACCATGGAGGTAACAAGACGAGCTTCTTCATCATGCTCTTATGACGCGTGTTGATCCTACCATACCCCATCTGTTTGCCTCTACATCTTTGTGCACATTGCTTGGACGAAATTAGCACAAAAACTTGCACACAAAAGTCAAACTTGCATCTACAATCTTCGTGATTCTCTCAGTTACCTTATGAAGGGAACCAAGTCCATCGATCAATATCTCATTGAGATATAATCCATCAAAGATGAACTTGCCGTTGCTGGTTCTCCCATTAGCAAAGATGAACTTGTCATGAAACTGCTCAACGGCGTTGGACAAGAATATGATGCCATTAGCTCTACCATTTTTGCTCTTGAAAACCCAACACTTATGAGTAGTTATTATGAAAAAATCACGAGCCACGAATTGTTCCTTTTTCACACGCCCAATCCTGAGATGCCACCTCTTACTGGTCGTCTTACTATGTAGTTTAATCAGTGTTCGACATAAGTTGATCGACAACACCAAAACAACAATTCTACTAACCAATCTGGTGGTAACTGGTTAGGTCATCGAAACAACCATAATTCAAGTAGAAAAAACAATCAGTGAAATTCTAATAATAATAATTAACACTCTCAAAACTCCAGCAATAGAGCTCGAGTTTAGTGCAAACTATGTGACAAATCTGGACATATTGCTTGTGTTTGTTGCTCTCGCAGTCACAAGCTAATTTTTTATTGACTGATGGATCAACCAATACAGATTGGGTCATAGATAATGGTGCATCAAATCACATAACCTCGAATACTAGAATCTGTAGGCTTACTCTAAGTACACAGGGACGGATGATGTTATAGTTTGTTATGGTAATGGTAACGGTATTAAAATAACACACATAGGCCATACTAATTTCCCCACTTCCTCTCGTAATATTTTTCTAAAATATGTTTTATGAGCTCCAGCTAATCATCACAATCTTGTTTCTTTTCCTTTATTTTGTGATCAAAATAAAATTACTATTCAATTTTTCCCTACTTTTTTTTGTTATTAAGGATTTAAGAATGCGAGCACCTCTAGCTCAAGGCCCGAATAGGACGCAAATTTATTAGTGGACTGGCTCTTCTCCAGCGCCAACTACCTACTTCACCATTGCTGCAAATCTCTAATCTCATACACTTTGGCATTGTCATTTTGGTCACCCACACCATAAAATTCTTAATTACATTGTTTCTATATATAAGTTGTTTGTTTCTTCTTCCTCTCAAGAGAGCTATAATTCTTGTCATAGGAATAAAAGTCATCGTTTACCTTTTGTACATCCACCTTAACTAGCTCTCGTCCATTCAAACTTTTATATACTGATGTTTGCGGACCGTCTCCCATTCCTTCTCAAAATGTTACTTGATTTTATGTCATATTTATATACCATTTTACAAAATATATATGACTTTTCCCACTCAAGCACAAATCTGATGTAACTTCCATATTCCTTTATTTCAAACTTCTGGTAGAAAGGTATTTTCAGTCAACAATTCTCACTTTATATTTAGATAGTGGTTGTTAGTACGAAGGCTTAAGTGAGACACTAGCTAACATTGGCATCCAACATCTGTTTTCACCCCTTTATCCACCCCTATGAATTAGTACTGCTGAACATCACCATCGACATATAACTGAGACAACTTTAACTTTACCACATCAAGCCTTTATACCTCTTAGATACTCGTCTAATTCTTGTCAAACTACTATGTACCTCATCATGCGTATGTCCACATATATCCTTCAATGAAAGTCTTTCTTTGAATCCATTTTCATGTCAACCCCAATTATTCCTATCTTCCTACCTATGGTTGCTTATGTTATACTTGGTTAAAACCCTAAATAACCATAAATTGAATAGAAATATTGCCTTGTTTCTTTCTTGGTTACTCTGTCACCCACCATCAAATTTTCTCTTTTATTTCACAAATGGCCTCTTGCCTAGCAGGCAAAGATTTACCTCCGTGGAAAGGTTCCAATGCCTTGATCCACCTGCTACCCAATATTTCTATCTCGTCATGTAATATTCCAGGAAAAGAGTTTTTCTTTTGAATGTGTTTTTCATGGGTTACCTCAGGTTACACCACAAGGAATACATTCATGGATTGGTAACTCAACCACCAACCACCCTTGTCATCGTGAAACCATATATCCTCCCGTTCCTCTAAGAGATAATCCATTAGTGCTTATGTCATCTGGTTTTTTAATGACGGAGAACACACCACCATCATCTTATTCATCCCCATTACAAACACATTTGTATTCCACATCTCCTAATGGTACCCAGAGTGAAGAGGCTAGTCCCTTATCCTTTGCGATTGTTCCTGCGTTAAATGTCCTACCTCTCTTTTGCAACTAGTAAGTTCTACTCCCCCACAACCACCTACTCGTGTTGCTACCAACTCTCAGCATAATATTTTTAAGACTTAAAACCCTATTGACCAGTCTGATTTGGTTGTTTTTTAGACACAACAGTAGTTCCCCCAACTTACAAGTAGACAGTTCAACATGCTCCTTTCTGTGATTTAATGTGTGATGAGATTATTACTCTTTGTTAAAACAATACTTGCAGTTTAGTTCCTAAATCTCAAGCATAAAATGTAATTGTCTACAAGTGGTACTTTATAATTAAACACAAACATCCTGGGTCAATGGACAGATACAAAGGAAGATTGGTAGTCAAGGGTTTTCATCAACAGTTTGGTGTTGATTTTACTTTTACTTCTATCCCATTGTTCAAGAAAACTACAATTTATCTCCTACCGACATTTGATGTATAATTTAACTGACCTGTCACATACCAAGACCACACCCTAGAAGATATGACACTCTCAGAGATTAATCAGCGTACTGGACCTCTCAGAGGTCTTGTACAAGCCTTTTCATATCGTTCATCGCATATGCATAATGTAAAGTAGTGCGGAATTCAAACTTTTCACAAAACATTAGAATTTCTTTAATAACATCTTTCATTGGAAATCATAGGAAATACTAAGTCTCAATCTAATGAAAGCTTAGATACGAGAATACTTGGGGAGCGACCCATACATCAAAATATTGAAATACTTACTCTATTACAATACTTCAATATAAAAGAAAACATGCATACCTATGCCCTCAAATCAAGAGAGGACCTACTTCAACTTCACTTGAAATCATGCTATACTCCAAGCCTTGCTTCCAAATGCTCTTCCCCTTCCAACCACTATAGAGATATAAAATATATGTGGAATTATTACAAACACATGTACTAAGTACGACAAAATGCATAAAAATCATGAAAATGAACATTTATTTGAAATATGAATCTTTTGATTTAAATATCAAAATATAATCATAATAACAACATTTAACACCTTAGAAACACATAAGAAATAACATAGACAATTTATCAAATTTTAGGAACAACCTTACAGTGAAGTAATTCTCTCTACAGTGAACAACTCCACTGTTACAGTGAAGTTTCTTAATTTCACCTTAGACACTTTATAACATGTAATTCCCTCACTAAAACCTATCCTAAGACTCACTTAAGTAATACAAAGAGAGATCTGCTCATACACCCTCTCTAAGCATGCCTAAATGACCCTCAAGACTAGTTATAATGAGACATATACATTTACAAGTCACCAAAATGCATAACATCTATAATATGACATTCTCCTTACCAAGGCTATCAAAAGAGTTACTTAAGTAATATTAGAAGAGAACGCCCATACAACATTTTCAAGGTTACCTATATAATCCTTAAGACTTCCTAAGTTCATATCATGCCTAAAGTATCAACCAACTTCTCTAACTAGATTAATTCTCAAGACTTCCCTAGAAAAAACATGAAGAGGTCATCCCTTATGCTCATTCATTTACATGTTTTCTAACTTAAATCAATTATTTTGATTAGTTCATTAAAATATATTCATCACATAGTGGACATTCAAGTAACGGTGTTGGAGAAGACCTTTGACTATCACTAACATCTTTAAAGACTCAAGGTGCGATGTTTAGGTAGCGTCCAATACCACCACCTAAACAAATACTAATATGTATCCCATGAGATGAGAATAGGCAATAACTGACATAGACCATGGTATTAAAGCATGGAATAAGGAGTCGTAACCTACTCCAATGGAGGATTTTCTATTTGCCAATGGTAGAACTTGGACACATCCCATGTAGGCACATGGTTATGGAATATAAAGGGCGTACTTTGTACTCTAGTCTCGTTCTTCACTAGAGCTATTTCACTTACCATACTCACTCAATGCTAGCCTTTGTTCTCATAGACTAATTCACATTAAGGATCATATGAAGAGGTTCAATTTCTAGTTTATAACCTAATCACATTCACCCTACCAAAGAGGTCCCCTAGGGCTGCCTTACAATGGCGTCGAAGATAGATTAATGACTTTCCTAAGGATGATATGATGCCTTTCTAGCCAAAAAATCTTAAGTCCACCATTCATTACAAGAAGGACATCGTTACAACTTTAGACATCAAGGTTCATAACCCTACCACTAGGTTCAAGGTTTCACATAAAGGACCCTCTTAAAAACATTAAAGGTCTCATACCATTCATACATACAAGACTAATAGTACTTAGCATCCTAAGTCAAGACATATCATAATCACATTCATACATACATCAAGTAAGGGACACGAGTCAACCACACAAGACACACCAAGACTTCACTGTATCACATATAACATATAATACTAGAAGCACATCGGAATAACCATTACCATGTTTATGTCACCCTATACACTTATACAAAATCATCAATGTAGTCATCATAACACTTAATAACCAAATGGGGAGAATCATGCACCAACTCTAAGAATACACACATAAAGAAAGTCATAGTCTAGCATGATCACCTAACATCGATAGAAGAAACACATACTCTCACATTACTTAAAACGTAGGTAGATATGATAAAACTTCATGTAATCAACTACGCAAAGCATCAGAATATTTCAAGTAGTACCTAAAAGGTCATGATCATCATAATACATAATGTAACAGAGACAAGGACACAACATTAACATCGCACCTCCACCATAAGTGGACCATTCCAATCACAAAATAATTGAAGATATAAATTACATAAAATAAAGGGAATTAGGGAATAGTACCACCAATCCATTCTCTCCACTTCAATCCATGTCTAAATCATCCAATTCAATACCAAAATTCCCTTACACATTGTCATGAACATCAATTCCATACAACAATCATAATACTCAGTGAAACTAGGTCAAATAAATATAGATTAATTAATCTAATACAACCTATACATCAATTGAATATCAAGTCAACCACAAAGTAGTCAAAATCTAGGGTTCATGGATTACCAGGGTTCATAAGTTTATTTAGATAAAATCATATAATTAACATAAATATAATCAATATATAATAATTCAAAACCCTTAATGCAAGAACCCATGGATAAATCATAAAATTGGACAAGTTCATCTTTGAAAACTTTAGAAAACCCTTTGAATTTAGGACTCCTTGATGAATAGAGTTTCAAGGATCAAAAACAATACCTCAATGCTGTTAATCCTCTAAATTAATGATAAATAACCACTAAAATCTCCATCAAAGCTCTTCCTTGAGTTTTGGATTCAATGGAGTTTTAGAGAATTTCTTAGGGAATTAGGATTTTGATTTGAAAATGATTCATCTAGGTATATAGGACTTATATAGATGTTTAAAATACCCAAAATACGCTTAAGTAAACTCCCTTTACCTTATTTGTATGTGGGGTGAATATACCAATCCACCCCTTAACTTAACTGTTAACTGCACAGGAACACAGCTCAAAGACGACTTGTCAAACGATGGGGAGTCAGTCCACAAACGGACCGTCCTATCCTCCGTCTATGAGTTCAGAGACTAGCGATTTGAAGCTTGAGATCCCTAGGATAATTCTTGACCCTTGCCTACCATATACGGGGTGTCGACTGGACAATGAGCTGTCATTTGCCTCAGTAGATTGGGATGGTCCAAGACAACCTTTGACTCAAATGGAGGTACTTCCTGAAGGTCCCTTGGTTGGTCCTTGGGGATGTTTGCCCGGACGTTTTCAATCAAAATATTATTGTATACAAGTTAGGACCTCCCATATAAATTTTATCCAAAACAAACACGTAAAACTCGACAAAACATGCTTAGACACACAAGGTTGTTTCAAGGCAAACCTTTCAAACGTCATGGATATTGTTGGACGTTTGACCTCCAAACTTCACGAAACATGCCACACGGCCTACATACACTATAATAACTCATTTAAGGACCTCACAATATAATGAATCACATATACACACATTTGAGGCACATAGGTGACTTAGTCGTCCCTTGACGTTTGACTTCCAATCCACCTAAACTCATAAGCACTTCCTCAATAACACATTATAGACTATTTTAGGATCTTAGAACATCATTAAACCATTTTAGGCTCTAGTTCACCCAATTCATTTTGGAATCTTACATGGACTCTCTATCAACTTGATGTAAGTAATGCTTTCCTTCAAGGAACTCTAGCTGAAGAAGTTTATATGGATTAACCGTCTGGGTTCACTAATAAAAGTTATCCTAATCACTTGTGTAAACTTCTCAAAGAAATTTATGGACTCCGTCAAGCTCCTCGTGCATGGTATACAAAGTTCAAGAACCTTATTTCTTCTATTTATTTTGTATGCTCACAATCAGATTCTTCTTTATTCATTCTCCATGGCACAGACTGTTGTATTTCTTCTCCTATATGTGGATGGTATCATACTTATAGAATCTTCAAACTCCAAGCTTTACCATGTTAATGATGCATTGGCTCGTCATTTTTTCTCTGAAGGAATAATCTCCCTTGACATTTTTTCTTGGTGTTGAAGCTTTTCGTCAATCTACCAGTCTGCATCTCTCTTAAAAGAAGTATATTACTAATCTTATCTAGCGCTTCAACAAGATAGAGGACAATGGAGTCTTTACTCCTCTTGATTCCTCAACAATTTTGAAAGTAGATGATGGATATTCGCCTATTGATTGTAAAATGTACAGGTAGCTCATTGTCTCTCTTCAATTTCTATGTATCACAAGGCCCAACATTACCTTTTGTCAATCACTTTTCTCAATCATGCACAAAACCTCGTATCAACATTTGCAAGCTGCAAAAAAGGTATTGTAGTATCTATAAGCTACCAATCACCTTTATTTACTCATTCGACCAGTTGCACCTTTAAACCTAACCACTTATTCAGAATCTAATTTGTGTGGGAATCCTGATGACCAATGCTCTACTGGTTCATATGTTGTCTTAGTTGGAGGCTCTCCTAACAGTTGGTAAGAAGCAACAAACAGTAGCTCAGTTCTCTACTGAAGCTGAGTACAAAACCATTGTTAATGCTAGTGCTGACATAATTTGGATTGTCAATCTTCTCAGAGAAATCCACTTCTCTATTTCAAACACTCCAACCATTTGTTAACATAACCTTGAAGCCACATTTTTTTTCTTCCAAAATCCAGTTTTCCACACATGTATGAAGCATCTTGACTTGGATTATCTTTTTGTTCCAAAATTGGTTCAAGATAAGTCCCTTATTGTCCACCATGTTTCATCATCTTTGTGTCTAGCTGACTCTCTTATGAAGATTGTACCTGCTACCAATTTGCTCTTTCATTGATCAAAAGATAGGTGTAGTTGAACCACCACCTATCTTACGGGGGCATAATGAGAAAAGATAATCTCAGGATATGTTCTCTTTACTCTTTTGATTTTTCAATCTTTTAGATCTTCTATATCTTGTTTATATCCCTTATTTCATATAATCTTCTGATTATTTTTATTTAGTGTCCTTTGTATTGTATTAATCTCTGCTCCCCTTTATGTATTTAAAGATGGTTAATGTAATATACAAAACATAGCTTAAAGCAAAGCAACTTCTCTCTTTAGGGCCATAGAAACTTTAAATGAAGATCTAAATCCCAGCCATTCTTCCCTTTTTGGATAACAGATCTCCTCCCCAGCTACCCAATACTTACCTTTAAGACCACCAGTGCTTCCCAAGAATTTTTTTTCAAAAACCTTATGAATTTGTTCATTAATCCTCTTAGGGGGTTAATTATTGATAATGGTATAATGGTATTGATTGCAGAACGTAGTTTATGAGAGTGTACTTTTCTCCAAAGAATTGAAATTTATTTTTCCATGAGAGTACCCTTCTGATAATCTTCTTTACCGAGTCTTCAAATTGAGATTTGTTATCTTTCCCATAAAAGATTGGACATCCCAAACATAAAACGGAAAAACTCCTTGCTTGATACCTATCACCCTTCGCAATATGATTGCTACAATTAAAGGGGTTCAATCATGCAGAAAAAGGAACTTTTTATCTTGTTTATCAATTGTCTAGTTACTTGTTTGTACTTCTTCAATATTTTCATCATTTTTATCACATAAACTCTATCACCTGAACAAAATAATGTTGTTTCATCAACATAAGATATGTTATTGATTCCTGGACTCCATTTATGCATTCCATAACGTAAAAATCTACTATCTCCATGAAGGTTGTTAAGTCCTTTAGACAAAACCTTGATTAACTCCTCTCAAGGAGTGGAAAAACAATGGGGTTGTCCGTTAATTAGTACGTAGTACCAATTATTTGAGACCAACCTCCAAACCATATCAATAATTACTTCTGAAAATCCAAACCTTTTTAATACTTTGGTAAAAAAAAATCCATGATACTCTATCATATGCTTTAGCCATTTATAATTATATATTAACATTCTTATTCCTCCAATTGATATATTTTATTATCTCCTTTGGTAGTAAAAGAATCTCAGTATTACTTCTGCCCTTCACAAAACCTAACTAATTTTCTTAGATAGTGTTTGGTAGTACAACTCCTATTCTCTCATGGACCACTCTAGAGATCAATTTGTTAATGAAGAGACCTAGAGATATCAGTCTCAAGTCACTGAAAGTTTTCACTATTCACTTCTTACGAAGTAGGACAAGATTGGTACTTGTTACAAATTTCGGTAGCTCCTGACCACACATAAAAAAGCCCTTACTAATTTGGTGATGTCCTCTTCTATTATTTCCTGGAAGCTTTGAAAGAACAGCCCAAAAAATCTATCCTATATGCAAGCACTATCCCCATTTAGTATGAAAACAACAATTTTAACTTCATCATGACTAGGTAATTTAGTTATTTCTTCATTAGGATCATCTTATATCATTTTGGGGATGATGTTTAATATAGGCAGATAACGCACTTCATATTTTTGTCTAAACTGTTCCGCAACAAAATCAACTGCCTCCTCTCCAATTTGCTTATTTTATTCAAGTATTACCCCTTAATCTAGTGATTTATGCTATATGTAGTTTCTTTCTTCTTACTTTTAAATAGGAGTGAAAGAACCTAGTGTTTCTGTCCCCATCAGTAAACCACCTCATTCCTGCTTTCTAATTCTAGTATTCCTCCTGAATTTTCAAAAAATGCTTTAACTCCCTTCCGTCCTATTTAATTCTGCTCTGTTTGAACCTATGGGTTCAATCTCCATTAGTATTTCTTTCACCCTTATGACATCCTTTAAGGTGGTTATTTGATGAAATATATTCCCAAACACTTCTTTGCTCCATGTTACAGGTGTGTTCTAGATTTTTTTTAATTTTTCTTGGAATTCAACAAACTGACTTCCCACAACGTATATGTTCCAGTTTTGTCATATAAGTTCCTTGAATTGAAGATGTTTGACCCAAAAAATTAAGAAATGTGAAAGGTTTTATGATAGGTTCCTCATATTCACAATTCATAAGAAGTGGCGCTTGATCAAATCCATGTCTAATGAGATGTTGTACTTCTGATGAAGGAAAATTATTGATGAATTCATTATTGACTAACACCCTCCAATCTTTTGAAAATACACGCTTCTTTTATTCTACCATTCCACCAGGTGAACTTGCTTCCTGTAGTTTTCAATTCTGAAACAGCACAAATAATGATGCAACTAGAAAAATCTATTTCCACTTGTTGATTGAAATCCAAACCACCTAGCTTCTCTTCTTCATTAAGAATTATATTAAAGTCCCTATTACCCAGGTTAAATTATTTCCTTGATTTAATTCTTCCAGTAGTTCCCATAGTTTCAACCTCTCCAATGCATTGCACGTTGCATACACTACTGTGAGGAGTATAGGTTAATTATCATTGCTGAATTTCATTGTGATCTGTTGATAGGAATCAATAATCATTTATCCTTCCCATCCATCCATCCAAGAAACTTGTATTTTGTTTGAATAGTTTTCCAAAGAATTACTCATTCCTAACCTGTGTATTGATCTAACTCTATGGGATTCATAAAAAATTCAACTAAAGATATGCATGGATACCGATGTCTTTTGTTAAGTTCCATTAACCGCTCAAATGAATTTTGCAACTTAACAAATCTAATATTCCAAACAACATTTTTGTATTAATTGTTCAAAACTTGTAGATTTATCTTTATTTCTCCTAGTTTGAACGTGTACATAAAGTATAGATCTTTCTTTTTTGTCTCTGCTCTTCAAGCTACTAGTGTGTCTAGGAGATAAATCTCCAGCTATACTTATGTGTTGTATGTTTTCCTCTAAATTATCATCCCCTTCTGCATTTTTTCTATTTTGAATTTCTTCCTCAAACTCCTATATCATATTTGGAGCTCATTGTAGTGACATGTTACTCTCTTTTGAAGTTGTAATAAACTCTTGATATCAATCAACTCGTGTCGAGATACAATGATCAACCCTCAGAGATGAATCCACACTATTCACTTCAATGAGAGTATTTTCGGATTCTCTTATCGATCTTTTTAGGGCACTCCAATCTTTGTGCATTAACTTTTCCACGTAATTCATTAGAGTTTTTCATGTTACTACCTTTCTTATTAGTTGTTTCTACCTTTATCACGTCGCTGGATTCTGATTTACTCCTATTCCCTTTGTCTTCCTTTGGCGTGTTCTTGTCAAGAGTTTCTTTCACCCACACTTTGGATGACTGTGGTGGTTGATGTTTATTAGTTCATTAATCTCTGGTTTCTTATCCTCCATTCTTTGTCACCAAGGTCTTCAAATTGATTGGGAGAGACCACCCTCACCTTATCCCACTTCATTAACTGAGTTTTCCTGCATTGTCTCGCCATCCTCCTTTTCTTTTTTTTTTAATTTCTTGGAACTTTTCATTCTCCTTTTGCTTGTTCAGTTCAGTTGTCATGCTCCTCAATTCCTTCACACCATCTGTTTCCTTCTTTTTATTTTCCTCAACCATGTGATGCGCCTCTGTTTTGTTTGTCGTTTCCGCCTTTGGTATAACTTAGGATGAATTACATAGCATTGTTCCTCATTATATCCTTGTATCATGCATGTCTTACAATACTTGGGGACGTAATCATACTTGATCCTTATCTATTTTTCTGATATTTCGCCATCCTTTTTCTTCATGCCAATTCTGATGCGCTTGGGAAATTCCCCGAACAAATCTACTTCTACCTTGACTATTGCACAATTTGGTTGTGTTTGGTTTTTTATTGCCATATCTACTTGTAATTGCTTCCCAATAGCTTCTTCCAACAAGAAAATAGCTTCTCTACCAAAAACAATTGATGGCAATAGCAGAAAAGAAATTCATGCATTTTTTGTAGTAGTTTGTTCTTCTGGATCAAAAAGCGGGTCTGGGACAATGTTATCATTGGATACGATCAACTCTGATGCATAAAATAGAATGTTGGTTCAGACAGTAAATTCACATAATCCTCCAATCGTGTTGCCCTTATCAGCACATGCCAATTGCTTAGTAATCCAATACTACACTCTCCTTTTAGTTCGCACTGTTTCGAAATGAGCCTTCTTAGATCTTGAATGTCTGGTCTTCCTGATGAAAATTTTCCAATCACAACATATTCAAGATTTTCATTAATGTTATGACCGAGGAGCACCCCTAGTAGTAAGCGGCGTCTTTGTCCTCTTATAGGCCTTAGACAAGCCATTAACATACATCATTGCAATTAATATGTAAGAAAATACAGAAAAATTATAGAAACTTTGCATATCAAGTACACATAGACTTCTCATTTACCAACATAGTCAAACTCATAAACTTAAACTACTATTGTCTCACACATAACAATCCAATATCAGAATGCAAGGTTTGGGACATAGCTTTACACTATTACAATATATTTCATATAGAACTTACAATGAAGTCTTAAAGTAAGAAAATAGAACATTGTCTTAGAGATAGTCAAATAGCTAAAACTAGAATAGTGGGTTTCATCCTCAGACCTGAAGACTCACCAACTTGGGAAAATCTATCCAAGTTTCTTGAATCTTGGCCTTGAATCTCTTCAATGGCCCGAACCTACGTAATTGTAGAAATAAAGAGAATATGGGTTAGTACAAACCACACATGTACTAAGTATGAATATATGCAAGTAAAACATTTATAAACTATGCACGCAAGGACATTTTAGAATAAATATACTAAATGAACTTTTGAAAAGCCTTTATGCACATTCAAGCATATTCAAGTTCATAACATAACAACAAGAACCATAACAATATTCATGTTAAAAATTACATCATTAGAAAGGCATAATCTACAATATATATTTAAAATACCTTTCATCAATATGTCATAATACCTTACTCACACTTCAATTCAAGCCAACTAGTGTAATGTCTACATGAAGCCCCATAAACCCACATAACCAAGTCAACTAGAAAAGAGACCATAAGCATTGTATCTACATCAAGTAACTTCATAACAAGTGTAGTCAACATCATATATAACAATTTAGACCAACATTATGTAAAACAAGTAAATCCATCATCATGTAAGAACAACATCACATATATCATGTATTCATAAAGAACCCCTCCTAGAACTCCCTTCAAGGTCCACTTGTGCAATGTATAGGTAAAGCCCCATCCCTTACCTATACTAAGTGATACCCCTTAATTAGTACTAGTTAGTGTTCATATTACCATTATTATTTATTCATTCATTTACTTTAGGGAAACTTCGCCATAATTGACAATATACCATGTGAGATAAACATGGAATCCGATGTTATCCCCTCACATCGAAAGGAGGGCATCCTACTTGCCAAGGTAGGAACTATACATCATAATAGAATCTAGGTGGATCCACTAGCTAGTCTTCCTCTCTCTCTCTCTCTCTCTCTCTCTCTCTCTCTATATATATATATATATATATATATATATATATTCAACCTCAACCCATCATCCTCATCATAAAACAACCAATTATACAAGAGCTCCATTAATTTCATTATAACAAGCCACCTATTTACATACTTCAAAGATTAGGGTTAAGGAAAAAGAGACATCCATGGTTTTTTTGAGAATTAGGTCAAACCCAACAACTTAGAATCAATATGCAATTAAACAACCATGAGTAATCATAATTAATCTAATTAGTCATGAATTTCAATTTTGGAAGAAAACCCATTTGTCGAGAAAATCCTTGAATTTGGGTTATTTTTGAAACCAACATTGAAATTAAGGAAGAAAATTGGGTACTTGGTCTTCCTCTTCAATCTACAAGGTTTCTTCAATGGAGGTTGGTGTATAGAGAGATTGTAGAGAGAAGTGGGAGAAATTGGGTTTGAAGTGGAAATTGAGTGATGAATGAACTACAACAAATATATAGTCAACCCAAATATACCCGAAATACCCCTCATTAGTTAAAAATTTAAAAATTAAATCCAAATTGACCTTGATTGTCTAAGCTCTTCCACCTTCACGCCTCACTTCACGAGCTGTGAACTGCTTAATGAACCATGCTGGTCATGAAGTATGGGACAGTAGCTCCCCCAAAGTTCCGTCCTGAAGGACCTATAAGTAAAGTTCACAACCCACTCCCCTTGTTCGTGGACATGCACCATGACCCGTAAAATGGGTTGTGGTGATTTGGGTTGTAGCTCCCCCAAAACTAACCTTTTCCAAAATGCTTAAGGCAAGACCACGAGCAAGCCTCTCCGTCAATCAAGTGCACCACGAGTCATGAAATTGCTCGTGGTTCCATTTCCATATCTAGTCCGAGGTTACATCCCCCTGTCATGGACAAGGCATCTTCACGAGCTCCCACTTGTCAGTGGTCATGATCATGGGTTGTGGTCATGCTCGTGAAGGTTGAGGCAGTAGCCTCCCTTTTGGGGAAACCTTGGCCTTTGGCTTGCCCCTCATGGTTGGCACTCCTCCCTTTTTCTTGAATCCTTAAACCCTCTGTTAGGAACCTACGTCTACTCCAATCATCTTCCCATGGACAACCCTTTAGACACCTCTTTGAAACCATCTTAGCACTGCTAGCACCACACTACTCTAGATTACTAGTTCATCGGACGTCATGGTCGTTTTATATTTATTATCAACCTATCTTCCAAAAATATGTTCAATATCATTAAATAAGACCTCTAACAACTTTATAACCCTTTTCAAGTCATTGAACTACTCATGCAGCCTTAGCCTAAATCTCTGAATTTACTAGCTGTAAAAATTAATAATCATTTGTTCAATCTCTTCGTGCTCTGATATAATCATTGATTCTCCATGTAAATATGATACTGGCTTTAGTGGAATAAATTTTCCGGTATTTGATTGTGTCTTTAGGTGGGTTGTATAGGTCGGTTTGGTTGTTCTAATATCAGGTTGTCCTTTCTCAAGTGAAGGAGGACTGTAGGTTTGGAGGCCATTGCCACTGGAATGTGTAAACAAAGCTAAGGTTCGACGGTGATGGTGGTTGTTTTCTTTTTATCTCATAAGCTTTTTCAAAAAATATATGAATATATCTGAATCATTTGAAAATATATCAATTACAAAATAAAATTTATATTCAGTAATATGGAATAAACTTTACATTTTATTCCTACAAAAATTAAAAGTCCTATTTATTTATACAAGTAAAGAATTAGTTAGAAATACAATATTGTACATTTATCGTTTAGTTATAAAATTATAAATTCTCTTAGTTAATTCTAATTATTGCAAATGTTATTCATACTCTTTGAGATTCTTTAGTTATACTATTATGAATTCTCATAGTTGTGACATTAATTATCTGGGAAAGTGAAAAAGTACCCCCCTAGACTAAACCGAAATTCCAAAGACACACCAATGGAGACATTATTCTCGATGGCTGAGTTTGCTCGTCTGACAGCTAGATAGCCTGAACTTTTTCAAAATTCAGATCATTTATGTTACTTTTGCCTAACATTTGGAGAATTTGTATCTATCCACAATGTGAGATATAAATTATATCAATTGTTTGTAGAATTCAGTGAAGATGAAAAAAATTAATATATAAGGGAAGAGACAAACAATAATAATATGGGGAAAATGACATACTCGCAATAGAAATAATTGCAAATTCTTAACTTCACACTGCATGCAAAATGAATTTAGTATTTTCTACAATTTGTGTATGTGAAATATCATATCTAATAGTTTACCTTGAATGTATGAAATTAGTGCATATCCATATGAATATATGGAAGCTTAGACAAACAAAACAACAAACTTATTAGACTTCAATACTAAAATAATAATATTAGTGTCATGCGGTGAATCATAATGACATTCTTAGCATATTGCAGTTTGTATGAGCTGATAATGAGTATAAAATTGTTTCTACCGTAGTTGATAGAAGTTCTCTGATAAGGATGTTAAAGTTATTTTGAAATTGGGAAAAAATAACAGTGGTAGATTACACTTTCTTAAATTTTTATCAAGTCATAAACTGCCTATAATATCAGGTCATAAATTACAATCTGCTACAAAAATTAAAATGTTATCAATACACCAACGATTTTTGGAATTTCAGCCCATTCAAAAATAAAGAATGCCTAATCCACATTGTGAAAATAAGAAGTTTGGTTGGAAAAATTATATTAAACTTTTAATTCATTTAAGTGATATAACTATGGTTTTGAGATCATGTTTCCACTTATACCAGCTACTAATAGTTTCTTGCTTTGTCTAGACACTGTTAATTTTGTAGAAGTTTTCTGATCTGGATGCTTGAGTTATTTTTAAAGTTGGGAGAAAAAAATAGTGGCAAATTACATTTTCTTAAATTTTTATCAAGTTATAAACTGTCTATAATATAATATCATAAATTACAATCTGCTGGAAATATTAAAATATTATCAATACATCAATGATTTGGTCAATTTCAGCCCATCCAAAAATCAAAAAATGCCTAATCCACATAGCGAAAGTAAGAAGTTTGATTGGAAAAATTATATTAAACTTTCAATTAATTTAAGTGATATAACTATGGTTGTAAGATCATGTTTCCACTTATACCAGCTACTAATAGTTTATTACTTTATCCAGACACATTTCTGTTAATTTATTTTCTAGTTATTTTCATCTTCATCGGTAGCAAGACAATAACTTTGTATCCTTTAAACTCCTCAGACACACCCAAATCTTTTATCAATCAAAATGGAGAAAAACACAGTGACTGGACATGCACTAACGAAGGAGATAAAATGAGGAATGAGAGAAAAAGAAATCACAATAACGGATAGGTAGGAACATATCTATAGCCAAAGCCTTAATTGTAATAACGACAAATCTTTAACTTCACGCTGCACCATGAAATAATTGTAGAATGAATTTAGTATTTTTGTAATTTGTATTCATCAAACAACAGTTGTTATATTATTTGACCTTATCTATATAAACAATTATGTTGGTCCCACAATTAAAGGTTGCTAAATTTTCGGTTCAAAGAGGTCGTGTCAAAATACACATGAACAATAGGAATTTTGATAAACAAAAAGTTACTGTATCTATTAAAACACAATAAAAACGTAAAAGAAATCAAGGATAGAACACCAAAAACCATAATCACTCAACAAAAATCATAGAGTCAAGAACGAATCTAATGAAAATGGATCTCACTATTATAATTGGATTGAAATAAAAATTGGATGAACTATTCTAAATGAAAATGAGCAGAAGTGTATAACATGGACAACTAGAGGCATTCTATGAACCTCTTGAGCATTTTGGGACTCATCTGGATCAAGCACTGGCCAATTCATAATTTACTACACTGCTGGTACAAATTAGGGTTGGGGAAAGTCTCTGTCAAAGTTTGAAATTTAACTCCTGCAACTATGATGGTCCACATGGAATGGATGTAGTGCAAGAATTTTTGAGAATAAAAAAAATCCGTTATTATTGTAAAATACTAATATATCTCCTTAATTTCTTTTTGGGATAGCATAGCTTTAGTTAATGGTGTAGAAGTCATAATAAAAAATAAAATGAAATTATTTTAAAGCCATGGTCGTTTCAACATGCGAAGTAGCTGCTCTGTATTTACTGTCCAACAATAGTCTTGATGCTCGAAAGCAACAATAAGGCTCTGGGGAAGTTTGTTTGTGCTGATAAATAGTCGATGACTATTGCGGTATTGACTCTACAAAATTATTGGGACCCCAAAACACAAAAAAAATCGTACATCACAAAGATGCAGAAAATTAATTCAGATGGAGAAAAAACATACGAAAGGAGGAAGTTGAAAAGAATTTTGATAAAGAAAATTAAACTATACTGGTAAGAAAACACAATCAAAATATATTGCATGTGAAGATATATGAATTTTTCATCTATGAACAAAGGCTGAAACAAACACAAAACTTCTCAAAGAAAGGATATTTATAAACTATGCCTATCCACCACATTAAAAATGAAATCCAATTTCATTCTTGTTTTCACACCATAAACAAGCAGAGGGCTTTAAATCTATTTTTAAAAAAAGGATTCTTACATTGGCAATAGAATCCAATTGACACATAAAACCTTTATTCCTTCTAATTCATCTCTTATAAACCTCCATATCACACATATCCATATCAAATTTCATATATTGACACACCTAAATCAAACTTAATCACCCAATTAAAAGGATAAGCAAACATCATAAACAATTCCAAAAAGAAAAATAAGTGAATATTCACACACCTAGATCAAATTTGGAATTTCAACTTTGATGAAAAGGAAGATGACAAAAAAAAGAGCTTCACGTAATCAAATCAAATCTGGAATATTTACACATCTAAATCTAACTTAATCGCCCAACCAAAAGGATAATACAACATCAATAAGAATCTCAAATGGGAAAATAAAGGAATATTCCCACAGCCAAATCAAATTTGGAACTTCAACTTTGATGAAAAGAAAGATAACGAAAAAAAAAAGCTCAATTGAAACATGCTAAATCTTACCTGGTAAATGTTGAAGAGTATAAGTGAACTTTGATGTGAAAATAGTGATATAAGTATAGGAATAGTATAAGGAAGACATAGAGGAACACATGCATACATTCATATTAGCATTGGAAGACACGTTGAAGTAGGAAATTGAAAAGGCAAAAATTGATTAAGCAACAAGATGAAACCTAGCCATTAGAGAAAATTGAAAAGACATAAATGTTCCTAAACAATGAAGCAAGCATGTTGAAATACCCTTTTCTAATATATATATATATATATATATATATATATATATATAGATGACGGAAAAAAACGAGCTCAATTGAAATATGCTAAATCTTACCTAGTAAATGCTGACGAGCATAAGTGAACTTTAATGTGAAAACAGTGATATCATTAGAGGAAGAATAAAAGGAAGACATAGAGGAACACATGCATACATTGATATCAGCCTTGGAGGACACGTTGAAGTAGGAAATTCAAAAGGCAAAATTTGATTAAACATCAAGATGACACCTAGTCATTAGAGAAATTTGAAAAGACATAAATGCTCCTAAACAATGAAGACAGCATGTTGAACTACCCTTTTCTAATATAAGAGAATATATATATGTATATGTATATGTATATATATAATAATATTCAATATTTCATGGTTTATTCTCTATTATTTGATTAAGTGTGAAAATATATGATTTAAACTAAATTTGTCAAAGAAAAAAATTATCTTCTCACCCTTTTGTTAGTGTACTCAATTAAAGATCTAGTAAAAAATTGAAAAAAAAATGCAGTAGAAATTAAACATCATTACTTTATTTAAATTTATGAATCATGTGTAAATTCAATAATTACATTTATGAATGATAAATATTATTTAAAATTAAATTTATCTTTTTATTATAATAAAATAAATTATTCAAAGGATAGTACATTATATTTGTTGCCTTTTCAATTTCATATAAAAAAGTAACAAACGAGTTTGTTATTAAGAGATTTAATTGTTCTAAAAATAAAAATTTATCAATCATAACTTCCAACGCTAAAAAGACTAGGGTGCACATTTTCCATATCAACTAATTTTCCTCAAATATAAGGAAAATGATTTCTATTCAAAACTTAAGCAAAACATTTTCCAAAACTTTCTCTCAGTTTCAAATTACAATTATCTTTTGATTGAAAAAATCAATTTATTTTGTTCCTAACCTCAAACCAGCCCCCCAACCATCACCAGCACCCTTCCAAAAAAATAGATTTTAATTTATAGATTGTTCGAAAAAAATGTTTTTTACTTCAATTTGTTTACCTCACCCTCATCCCTACCACAACCCCCTACACACACGTACATACACACACACACACCAAAAAAATAGAAATGTTAAAAGTTATTTTTAAATGATGTTTCTAATTTCAATTTTTTATTTTCTTTGCCCCCCCCCCCCCAACCACCACCACCACCACCCACTCATAAAATTAATTTAAGTTAGGTTTTTTTAAAAATATTTTATATTTTCACCCCTACCCTTGACCCCCCACCCATCCCCCGGGAGTCCCCCCCCCTCCCACCCTTAAAAAAATAAGCTTGTTTCTAAAATATATTTTCAACTTCAAAATTTTAGTTTGTCACTTCGATCCTCGATCCCCCACCCGACAATCCTCCCTACCAACCTCACCCCCCCCCCAAAAAAAACACGATTTAAGTTTATTTTATGAAACACTTTGAACTTCAATTTTTTTTTTCATCCTTACACTCGAATACCTATCCCCCCTAGTAGACCCCCCTCTCCTCCCTCCCCCCCCCCCCCCGAAAAGAAAAAGATTTCTGTTTATTTTTAGAAAATATTTTCAACTTCTAAATTTCTTTTTTTTTATCCCTACCCTCGACCTCCCTCCACCCCCCCCCCCCCCAAAAAAAAAACTTTTAAGTTTGTTTTGTAAAAATATTTTCTACTTCGGATTTTTTATTTTTCACCCGTACCCTCGACCCCCCTCCCCCCTACAATCTCCCACCACACCCCACACCCCAAAAAAACTTAAGTTTGTTATTAAAAATTATATTCAATTTCAAAAATTATTTTGTACTCTAGTAAAAATAATATATATTTCCCAAAAATATTTTTTATTCATAAATCAAAGACTCAAAATGTTATCCAGAAAATATGTTCTACTCACCAACCAAACACGAAAAAAATAAGCAAAAATCTACTTATTTACCCTGAAAATATTTTCTAGGAAAACATTTTCCTTTGTGCCAAACACACCCTAGATTTATCGGTATTATAAAATTGAAAACTATTACATCATATAGAAAATTATTTAAAATTCATGTGGTAATACTAAAACAACTCTATCAAATAATAAAAAAAACAACAATATAAAAACAATATTTAAAAGAATAAGATATATTCAAATTTTACAAATTCCTTTTGTGTAAAAGGATCATAAATTATTTTCGTCATCATTATGTATAGCTTACTAAAATAACTATTATGTGTTCTCAGGATATCTACATGTCATTACCATATCGTCGTGATCGGACCCACACTAACTCTCCGGGGGGGAAAACCACTACTACAACCCAAAACAATCAACTAAAGATAAACTAAGGCAAGAAATTGTGAGTTCCCATAAACTCCAACAAAATTCTAACAATAAAATTAGCATTGCGAAAGTAAAAACCTAGAACCTCAAAATCAATATACCAAAACATCTAATGTTCAACAAGTCTAAAAAAGAATGGATGAAACTCCAAACTAATGAACTAATACTAATTAGAAAGTCTATGTCCGAAATGTGGACATAGAAGAAAGGAGAAATCATGGAAGCCCGGAAGTGTTGGCTCACCCTTGAATTCAATTGATCACTGGTCTTCTAAATGAGGTCTGACAATGGCCGCTTGAAGATGCCCTGTACTCAACAAAGAAAGAGCAAGTGCGGTATCAGTACACAACCACATTGTATTGGTAGATCACACGGATATCACACTAAGTGCAACATAAGCAAGTCATTACAACAATGTAGTCACATGCATATAACAAACATATACAATATCATCAACATTTATGAACAACAAACAAGTTCACATTTCTCAAGATACACAATTATGACAAGTCATTGGTCTTCTCATGGAACCCAAACCCAAAACCAAATAGTTAGCATATTGGAACTTGGTACCTAATCTAATAATTATGTAAGAATGTGACAACCGACTCCATATTTATGTCGGAACATGAGAATATATCAAATTAAGTTATGCCGGAATGGGACAACCAATCCATTTAACACACCACAATCATAATCACAAAGTATTTTCTCAAGATCATACATTTAAGTCACGATTCATGAAATTTATCATTCCTATATCTCATTTAAAACAAGTGTAATTTAATAATGCAACATTTGTACATGCAAGTATCATCATGAATCAAAAATAAATGTACATCACACAATCATAGAATTACAATCATCACTTATCTCAAAACAAGCTTGAAACCCTAAGAAACTTGATCCTTCTCTTTCCGAATTCAATCCGCTTGGTCTTGGTCTACAAACAATCAATATAATATGGAAATAAATAAACAATCACTAATTACCTGTATTACTAACAATTCTATGAAACCTAGATCAAACCCATGATCCTGATTATCCCAATTCGGGGTGGATCCACCATAGAATCTAGATCAAAATTTCTCCCCCTTCAATAATATGCATTAGATTACGTTCACGGATCAAAAAATATATTCGAGAGTAAAAATCTTACCTTAAGCCTGAAGAATGATAAAAACAATTAAGATTTTGCGTGGGTTCGTTCCTTAGTTCTAAAGATAGAATAGTATAGAATGAGATCCTTTAAGGGTTTAATTACGAACTTAAGTCGCATCTTGACCGCCACAATAATCCTTACCCTGCTCAACGGTAACAGCAGACCGACAAAATCAAGAGACAAAGTGGCTTGCACAATATAGTGAGCTATTTTAATAATTTCATGACCCCCATTTCGCAACACACTTCTAGCCAACGACACCTTTAACCAAAGACACTTAGAAAATTCCCTTCACGCTAAGATCAATTTCAGGTGCTATAGTCGTCCGAATTCACTTTCATAAAGTCATGCAGATTCTTTAACGAGGTATCTGACTAATCATGTAATCAAAATCATAATTAACTCATCCCATTATTACAAAATTTTCCTACATCTTAAAGACTCTAGTGTAGTCTAAAGTTGGACAAGGTTGGGAAAACCAAATACTACAAAAAGTTTTTTCGGTCCCAATTATTTCCAATCTGCATTTCTATAACGATGGGAACATGTCACTACAATAGTTACTAATTTACCCATCACCCTTCCCTGAGTGACACATTTCGGAAAAATAGGCTAAGGAAAGAATAAAGTAGTACCTAAATCGACAAAAAATAGGGGATACTTTCCTAGCATGTCCCTCTCGGTCTCCCAAGTAACTTCCTCAATGGGACGACTCTTCTATTGAACTTTCACGAGGTTAATATCCTTGGTCCTAAACTTACCCACTTTAGGATAAAGAATTGCAACCGGTTCCTCCTCAAATTGGAGGTCTTTGTCTAATTCAACTAAGTCTCACTTAATGATATAATCTCCGTCACCCTGATTCCTCTTCAACATGGACACATGAAATACCAAATGAAAACTCGATTGATTAGGAGGTAAAGTCAATCTATATGTTACCGGTCCTACACATTAAAGAACCTCAAAGGGGCCAATGTATCACAGACTTAGCTTACCTTTCTTGTCAAATCTTATCACCCCTTTCATCGGTGATACCTTAAGAAGAACAGTTTCACTAGTTTTAAAGACCATGTCTCTTAACATATAATCGACATACTTTTTAAGTCTACTCTAGGCTGCTTAAATCTTAGCTTGAATATTCATCACCTTATCTTGAGTATCCTTCACTAAATCAACCCCCTCATGTTTCACATCTATAACCTCAAATCATCATGTGGGTGATCTGCATTCCCTCCCATAAAGTGCCTCAATTGGTTCCATATTAATGCTTGAGTGATAATTGTTATTATAAGTGAATTCACACAAAGGTAAGAATTTAGCCCAATTCCCTCCAAAATCAATTACACATGCTCTTGACATGTCTTCTAACACTTGAATAGTCCTCTATGACTACCCATCTTTTTGTGGATGGAAGGTTGTACTAAAGTGTGTGCCCCAATTCATTATGTAATTTTCTCCAAAACATGGATATTAATTGGGTACCACAGTCTGAGATGATATCGAGGCGCACCCCATGTAACCTCATTATCTCTTTAACATAAACTCTATCAATTGTTCAGCATTATAATCTTTTCTTACCGGAAGAAAGTGGGCTGACTTAGTCAATCTACAAACCATTACCCAAATAGAATTAAACTTCCCCTTAGACTTGGGAACACTAACAACAAAATCTGTGGCTATCCTTACTTACATTCCGGAATTGGCATACATTCTTTGAAGCAAACATGCTGGCCTTTTATGTTCATACTTCACTTGTTGGCAATTTTGTCACTTAGCCACAAAGTCTGCTATATCCTTATTCATGCCTAGTCACCGATAAATTTTCTTCAAATCTCGGTATATCTTGGTCACACCCGAATGAATAGAATATCGCAAACCATGTAACTCTATAAATATTTTTTTAATCAAGTCATCAACTCGAGGAACGAAAATTCTTCCTTTGAGAATAAGTACACCTTCCACATCAAGAATGATCTCTTGTGACTTACCATTCATAATCTTATTTCTAAGGTCCTCCAAATTCTCATATTCAAATTTTTTTGTCTTGATCTCATCAAAAAATGTTATCCTCACTTCAATGCTAGCTAAAACCCCACCTGCTTGTCAGATGCTAAATTGCATTAACTTAGACTCTAAGGTATGAATTTCCTTAGTCAAAGGTCACTTTCTTATACTTAATCAAGATAACCTACCCATACTCACAACATTTTTACTCAAAGCATCTGCTACCACATTAGCCTTGCCCAGATGCTATTGAATGGTCATATGATAATCTTTAAGTAACTCCATCTAGCTTCGTTTTCTTAAATTCAGACCCTTTTGAGTGAACAGATGCTACAAACTACGATGATCAGTAAATACCTCACACTTGACACCCTAAAGTTAATGTCACCATACCTTAATAGAAAATACTACCGTTGCAAACTCTAAATCATGTGTTGGATATTTCCTCTCTTGCACCTTCAATTGACATGAGACATATGCTATAACATTCTTATACTACATCAACACAACACTCAAACCATAATGTGAAGCATCACAATAAACAATAAAATCTTTACCTTCCACGGTAATGCTAGAATAGGCATGGTGGTCCAGAGAGTCGTAAGCTTTTGGAAGTTTTCCTCAACATTTTCCAGTCCATTAAAATGGTATCTTTTTTATGGTCAAATTAGTCATCTGAGTGGCAATAGAAGACAAATTCTTCCTAAATCGATGATAATAGCTAGCGAGCCCCACTAAACTCCTAACTTCCATCACAAAGTTAGGCCAAACCCAGTTCTTAACCGCATTATTTTGAAACTACATGTCCCATGAATGCAACCAAAGTCAACCAAAATTTGCACTTAGAAAATTTAGCAAATAATCTTTGTTCACAAGAATACCCAAAACAATGCGAAGATGGTCGGAAAGTTCTTCCTCACTTTTCGAATAAACTAAAATATTATCACTAAAGACTATGACTAAAGAGTCATGAAATGGATTGAACACCCCATTCATTGAACTCATAAAAGCTGGAGGTGAACTAGTCGATCCAAAGGACATAACTAGAAACTCGTAGTGCACATAATGAGTTCTAAACGCTCTCTTGGGCACATCCTCAGGCCTAATTTTCGGTTGATGGTAACCGGGTCTTAGGAAAACTTTTGCACCTTGCAATTGGTAAAAAAATCATCTATTCGAGGCAAAGTATACTTGTTTAAAATACAGACCCTATCTGATTGTCAATAATATATACAGATTTTCATACTACTATCATTTTTCTTAACGAACAAAATTGGAGCACCCCATGGAAAATATCTAGGACAAACAAATCCATTATAAAGAAGCTTATGGATTTGAGTCTTAAGCTCTCCTAATCCTGCCAGAGCCATGCGATATGGAGGTATTGAAACGGAATGAGTATCAGGTTCTAAATTAATGCACATGTCAATATCTCTATCCGGAGGCATACCTGACAAGTCATTATGCAACACTTCTCTAAATTCTAACACCAGATGAATAAACTCAATTGATGGAGTCTCAAACTCAACATCTTTCATAAGACCAAATAAGCGAAACAACCTTGCCCTATCAATATCTTTGCCCGAATGGAGGATATGATGTTAGATCCCTTAGGCTTGTACACCCTTTTCCACTATAGTTTATCCTTTACAAAATTTCTAGAGTTAGGGAATTACTATTATAATTATGCCATGCCTAGGACTATATCAAAATCAGTCATCTCCAAAATTACCAAATCAACCCAAGTCTAAAAACCGATAAACAAAAAAGGCACAATAGACATAGGTAACTGTGATTGACTCTCCAACTTGGGTAAAAAATGGAAAAAGGCATCAATTATATCACAAATAATATCAAACCTTGAGACAGATCTCACAGATACATGAAAATAAGTAGATACAGAACAAATAACACATTAGCCATCTGATGATGGACAAGAATAATACATGTGATCACTACAAAACCCTATGCCTTATTCTTTCCCGTAAAACCACAACCCTGAGCCTTATATTCCTAACGAGCCACTTTCCTTCCTTGATGCATATTTCCACTACCTCTGTTACCATTTCCTCTTCCTCCACAACCTCACTGACTACCTACTCGCCCACCTTGTGGATTCCCTCAACCATTTTTACCATTCCCCGTGCATACCACTACTCTTTTTATGCGACATCTAATACACGTGTGTGGGGACCATATCTTCTTATATACCCAGATTCACTACAATTGTAGCATGTACGGTCAAAATGTTCTTTGTCGCCCGTCAAAGGCGCGACTCCTTGGCAATCATGAAAATTAGGAGATGGAGTTCCTGCGTAATAACCTGTAGAGGCGGGCATGAGAGATTGTTTGTCTTGTCTATAAGCATCGGCCTCCCTTAGTCTCTTGAATTAGAACCTTGAATGTATCCTGAAATCTTTGCATTTTTTTCCAATGCCTTAGCCTGATTGTGTAGCCTCACCCTTCCACTTTCTTATCTAGTATGTTAGACTATTAAATCTCTTTCCTTATGAATTCATATGAACTATTAATACTTGCAACTCAGAATTTAGTCCCCTAATAAATAAGCAGATCTTCTCCCCCTTAGTAGTCACCAATTTCGTAGCATATCTAGATAAAGGATGGAATTTGGCCTCAAAAGTAGGCGCCACAGAGATACCAACTTATTCCAAATCCATACATTCATCTTTCTTACTATCTCTCAAAGTTCTAGGAGCATAATTTTCCATGAACAAAGCATGAAACTGGATCCAAGAAAAGTTGAGGTAAAATTAAAAATCTTTATTCCATATATGTTCTCCATGAAAGCTTTGTTTCACATTGAAGTTAAAAGTCATGAACTCAACCCCATGTTGATGGAGAATTCCTAAATTATGAAGCCTCTCATAGCGATCTATGATAAACTCATAAACATCTTCATTCTCAGAACCAAGAAATAGAGGAGGCTTAAGCTTCAAAAACTTAGTCAATGAGTCATGCTCATTACCAGTCATAAAAGAACCCCACAAAGGACAGAAAAAAGCATCAGTACATAGTTTTCCACTAACCTTCGGAGTAGTGATAGCAATAGGAGGGATTAACGGGAGCTTGAGTTGCTTATACGGATGGAAGAATTCAAGGACAAGAAAACCCCTTCAAAAATGACATGATCTGTTGAGCTAACACTAGGTTGGTGACAGCTATACATGTACCCTTAGCCTGCACCTCTTTCTCTTGTACAACCTCCTCAACATTCTAAACATCAATATTCTCAACCTATTCATGATGCATGGGATAAGCCTCATTTTAGGGAGAATTTTCAACCAGTACCCCATTCCCAAAAGGCGCTACGACATTTATCACATCTACCCCTAGCTCTTCCTCTACCCTTGCCTCGACTGCGACCTCTTGATGTTGATATGCTCAAACCACACTTTTAAAGAAGTATTAGTGGTCGTGTCAAGTAAAGAACCCAACTATTAGGTTGGGGTCGATTCCACGAGAAAAATAGTTTAGACTTAACTTTAATGTACGATTACCTCTATTTAGTCAAGTCCTTTCTGAAAACTGGTACTTAAAGGGGGTTTTGGGAAACAAATCTATTGTAAAATTGCAAAATAAATAAGTAGCAAGAGTGAATTATTAGTGTTTATTAAGTCGTGAGAGAAACTAGGGTGTAAGTGTTCCCTATAGGTTCATAACTCCATAATCCTAACTATAACAATTCTTCCTCAGTGTTTTTCATGCAAAGTGATAAGTTATGTATCTCTAAATCCTTGGTCCGACATTTAGAGAATTTCACCCCATACCTTGGTCCGGCTATGTGTGCCTAAGTTACTAACCCTTACTTTTACTTCATATTAAGCATCATATACGATATATATGGCTTAGTTGTTACATCGCACCAAAACAAAACTAGCCTATTAGATAGTATCCCACTAAATCTATGTCGATAATTATTTTCCTATTAACTACACCCTTTGTACGGCAAGTATTAATAAGACGGTTCAAACGTGTGCACTTGTTAAAAGGACTTCTAAACGAAAGAATTATCGATGCATCCAATAACTTGTTTGACAATTATTATTTAGCTATGTTTATTTGTTAATCACCCAGGGTTCCCACAACCCTAGTTGTGGATTTAGGTTCCCATGCTTAGAAGAACACAATTCATAGTTGATAAATAATAAATCATGAACTTACTTTGACAAATTCAATGAAAAACCAGAAATTCAACTTAAAATCACGCAATTATTTTTAAAACAAAATCTAGAAATTTGAATTAATGCCCAAGTTGCAAAGACAAATCTCCAAAAACAAAAGTACAAAATTAGTAATAGAATTCAACCCCAAAAACGAGGTTTAACACCCTATTTATAAGAAAAAAGGGTCCTATATTAAGAGTAGTTCAAATAAGAAAAGTTTGTCCAAAATGTAGCTTCAATCGACGACCCCCACAAATGGTCCATCGATCAAATTATGGATCGTTGACTGCCTCCGTAGGTCCATACTTAGCATCTTTTCTCATCCTTCACTTTGCATCTTCTCTAATCCAATCAATGGATCAACAGCACGGTCCGTCAATTAACCTTCGATCTATCGATGCTTCTCGTCGTCCATACATAGATTTTCTTTAACATCGGGTACTGGGACATTCTCTAATCAAATTGACGTTTTGCCAAGATGGTCCATCATTCAATCGACAGATCATCGATCTTATTGTAGCCCCACACTTAGTCAGAATTCCCCGAGTTGCTTCTAAATGTCTGAACCTCCAATCGACGGTAACCACCTATGGTTCGTCAATGGGACGTCGGGCCGTCAATGGCCTTCATAGGTCACTTCTACACTGTTTCTTCACAGTAATCTACATTTTAGTTTTGGACAACTTTCCTGCAAAACAAAGACAAAAACATTTTAAAATTACTATAAAAAGTCTCTGGACACACAACAATCTTTAAAAAAAAAGAATTGAAGGTACCATGAAACCACAGTATATCAACACCCTCAACTTAAATTTGTTGTTTGTCCTCAAGCGACGCACTATGACTCAACACAACACTTTTTACACAAGTATCCTCTTTTAAGCTTCTGCAATCAAATGACTATCAATCCCAACTTTTTTTAGTTACTTTAGCAGGTGTTTCTTCTTTTAGTATTGATAGGTTTACTCATGTGGATCAGACCATGACATAGACTCACCATGCACTGACACCTCTAATCTTTTGTCTCTCGCCAAGTTACCAACTTTCCGATATTGCAACTAGTGCCCTCACTTCCAAGGATATCCTCCTTTTTCACACAATGATTTTATCATTGAGTATAAGGATCATTTTTCAACACTCACTCTCAAAACAAATTCACACCTAGTTGAACTTGTCTCCATAGGCTTTCCCTTATTTTCAGAGCTTAAGTTCACCATATTAGACTCTTAGGACCACGATAGGACTTTCTTGGCTTGTAACGTAGGCTCAAGGTCAGGGATGGTACGTGTTTGTAAATTTTAGTGACTTGTTTCCCTCCTTTACATTACGGCTAAGCATCCTACCTCTTTCATTATTTATTATGCCCTACTTTTCATGTTATCTTTGCCTTATTTTCTCTTTTCTTTCTCTTTTATGGAAGTGACTCTTACTTTTTTTTGTTCAACACTCTTTTTCTCCTTTTTTTATATTCAACTGACAATTTTCACTGAGTCAATTTTCTTGTTCACTGTCCCTTTTATTTTCCACATTAATCTTTTTAATGCCCACTTTTCAAGTCATCACGCATAATAGCCACCCTCAACTTATTTCTTTGCCACGATTTGAGGTACATATTACCTAAGGTTGGGTCAAGGCCAAGATGGGGTTATTTTCTGCATTAGCCACCCTCAACGTATGCTTTTGGCCTAAGTTGAGGTGCACATGTCCAAGGAGGGACCAGGGCGAACACATTATACCCAGGGAAGTTGTGTTGGTAAAGAAAAGAAAGGTCAATTATAGGCTCAATCTATTTAGATAAAAAAGGGATAACAATTTCATTCAGCTCACTTCACTTTAGGCCAGATGTCTCATAATTTTAGCAAGGGCCTATGATACTTTCCGAATTTTCTAACAAAGAATCCTTTTGCAGGAGTTCTAGCCATATACCAATAGGGGAACACTAAAATATCCTCACTCTCTTGGCACCTCATTACACTATCTGGTTATCGGTCACCTAGTTTGAGTGTTAGAGTGAGGATCATGCAGTGGGTGCATCTCTATGTCATGATTAGAGCCAACATTCAACATTCATTATACTTATTCATGCAAGCACCTCCTTAGAACGGGATATCATTCAAGTTTAGCCATCACGATTCATTTTTTACTTTCTTACTTTTTAAAAGTTACGACACATGATGGTTCAAGTGTAAAGTAATAGTCTCTTGGGGCAAAAGAAGACAAGCAAGAAAACCACAAAAACAGGATCATGAGTTGGGCTACTCAGACTTGACCCTAGCACTCACTTTCCATCTACCCCACCCACAACAAAAAAACATGCATTTGTCTCTAAGGCATAAGAAATATAAAGATAGGGTGGTAGGTGAAGCAAGCCTGAGGTGCGTAGAGCCGAATATCAACAAGCAGGCGGGTTTGGTTTCCCAAAACCCGCACCCTCACTTGGGGTATCCTTAGTAGTACCCAAAGCAGTATCCGCACCCTCAGTTGTGCTCCTCTCAACAACTTCCACTATGGAGCTAGAAGCCCCAACAACCAACTCTCAAACCTTCATCTTGCAGGTCTTCTCATCATTCAATGAGGCTCTCCTCGCTGCCTCAAAGATCTGTCCTCTTTTTCTTCCTAGCACGAGCCTTATCTCCCTCAACTATACGAATGGAATGGTGTCGCTTGGCACACTCACGAGGCTAAGGTGGTGGTACAATAAGAGTAGTAAAAAGTGCAGCAAGCATTGTATCCTCCGTTGTCTCAAGTAGTGAAGCCTCAGGCTCGGGTCCTCTTATCTCCATTATGTTGTCCATATCTTCCTGCAGACTCGCCATGGCATCCTGAAGAGTAGTCTAATCAATGGTGGGGGCTGGGTGTGCTAGAACTCGTAGCTTGAATGCATCGAGAAGCTGGTGGACCGCATGAATCTTCAGTTCTGTTTGCTGAGCCGCCTTCTTCTCAATCCGGTCTTCAACCTTAGGAATGGATTTATGCATCCAAGGATGGATATGATGCAATAATGTGGACATCTAGGCCTCTAGCTTCTAGACCCTAGCAATCGGGACTAGTGTTGATGATGGTGGTGTAGACTGGGAGGAACTAGGTTCCCTACTAGTGCTAGGGGAAGAATCGATCGGGATGGTATTGGTAGGCTCTGAAGTGGCAGGATTAGCCACTTGGGCTTGCTCTGCCATATCCGCCAAGTTCTCACTCAACAGCTACAAATCAACTCTGGGCCTCGCTGTGGTGACACCACATTGGCCTCATCCCTGATGAGATTGATATCCACAATCCCGGTCGGAGTATGAAGGACATCACTATTTCGATGGGCGCTCTAGTATCCCTGCATAACTAGAAAATCATACAAGAAAAAGGGTAGTGGTAGAGGTCTTAAAGGCCCTCTCATGTATCACAGAGATCAAGAACCTCGTGAAGTCGATCTTCAACCCACTACAAGTGCTTCTACCAGGACTGCTATATCCCATGTAAAGATATTATCTACTGCTGTGGGGGAAAGGCGGTGGCGGACTAACAACCAGAAGACCTTGGTCGTAAAGGTGAGGTTGGACTTCTTGATAAGGCCTCTGGGGCCCAACACCAAGTCTGCTCCCTCACCGTCAATGGAGAGTTGTGCAATCCATCTCTTGGTGGACTCTCACTGGTCTCTACTCCCCTGAAACTGGCCACTGTTGACCAACTACCACTTGTAGTCAAACTTAGGAGTGAGGGGAACCCTTGCGGCATCAATATACCCACCATAAAAGAAACGGCGGATGGAAGTAGAAGAAATGTCCACCCGGAAGCCTCGAACTCGAACATTTATCAATAGGACGTGCTTGACATGGTTTGACTGCCTGTCCAAAGAACCTTAGAAAGTATATATGTATGAGGCATAGAACTATCTCACAACCTCCTAACTATAGGACCCCACACTCTTCGCCATCTACTCGAGGCGGTGGTGGGTAACAAGTCATGCACTGCAGGAACTGTGTGTAGATTTCTAGTTAGAACTCGCCGCTCGACTGTCACCAACCGAGTCATCGCACACTTATCATTTAACAACTTTACATCTCTGTAGACCTGGTAAAGGTCATCTATGCACCCCTGTTTTTCCATAAGAAACCGGTGCAGGGGTCTCATGCTGGGGTGCCGGAGTAGACTCTAAACTCTGAGACTTATTAGACTAGGCATTGCGGGAAGGGACACTAGGAGAGTGGCTCCCTATGATCCGGAACCAGAGTCAATGGCCTAATTCGACCTCGTGGAGTGGGACGACTCTGAACCTGAAGCCTCCCCAACAGCAGATGCTCCCTCAAAAACTGAGGCTGACCTAGACATTGTGCCGGTAAGTGTGCACTACTTATCAGACCAGGAGGCAATGACTATACTGAACGCCACCTTTGTTTGGGGGTACCCTGAGTGGCTAGAAACTGGTGTAGGGGTCCGGGTGCTAGGGGGTACGTATTCCAAATCATGGTAATCATCGAACATACCTATCAACCGCCGGGAAGGTGCTATGGACTTGGACCTACCCCTTTGAAAAATGAGGTATTATTTTGGGGCCATAAGTACCTGAAAAGCATATTATTAGTCTAAATTTAATAAATCTACACAAGCGAAATGATCAAAACAGAGCCACGATACAAAAAACCCAGGCTAGTGAAAAATTGTGAAATTGTGAGATGGTCAGTATCGACGGCCCATCGGTAGTGTCCGTCGGTGGACACTTAGAAAATTTTAGAAGTCTACATTCATAGACCTCTCGGTTAGAAAAGAATGATGTGCAAACCATCTCGTCAATGAGTTGACTCACCGTAGTGCACTTCACCCATTTGATACTTAGAAAAATTCAAACTTGTTCAGAAATCAACATTTTCGTTAGAAACGACAGGCGTGTAGAATGGCCGATCGATCAAGTGATGGATTTTAGTCCACATCCGTCATTCCAAAATTAAGTATATTCAGAGGTTAGTCATTGAAAGACCCCACCGAGGGTCCATAGATGGGGTCTCGTTCTGTTGGTCAGAGACAGGGTTGTAGGACTTGGTTTTAACCCCCCCCCCCCCCTCATATGAACAATTTCAAGCACATCACAAGTTACACCCAACACATAGTACAAGTTAAAGGACCAATTCATCATCCGTAGCGCTTCGATTCACAAATTTTTACTATGGATTTTACGAGACTATCAAGCCCTAAGTTGGAAAATCAACAAGAATATTGAATTTACACAGATTCCTCCCCAAACCCATTCAGTTTCTATCATTCTAAGGGTCAAGAACCAAATTTTAAAAAGATTAACATGCAAATTTTTCCCTAACTCAAGACCCACATACAAGTTATTTGTTTCCACAATCAAATGAACAAGAATTCATTAAGAAAAGGGAAATGAAATATGTGTAAACTGTAGAGGAGTGAATGAGTGGGTGATATCGCAACACCAACCTATGTGCCCGCCTTCACACGATCGCAGAATACATAAAGGAGACAGAGTATAAATTGGGTAGTTAGCGTTTTAGGATTTCTGGGAGTTTTGGATAATTTGGTTCTTAGAAGAAAATGGAAGGGAGTGATTATGGGAATTAGTGGAGAAAGAATGGTATAAGGGGAGGAAAACAGTTGGGAGGAAATTTGAAAATATGTGGGGGTAAATGAATAGGTATATTCTAATATAGTCGGTAAGGTCGGGTTGGGTCATTGGTTTTTGTGAGCTGATGGTACCCCGTTGATCAGTAAGTCAGTCGACGTACCGTTGATTGGACCGTCGATGGTGACAAAACTTTAGAAAAAATCTCAATACATACCTGGGATTTAAGGGCACCATCAACAGTCCATCGATTGAATGACGACCCATCGGTTAGTCCGTAGATCTGTGCACCAGACCAATTTCTGCAGAATTCTTGTGGTTTGTTCTTGCATATTGTGCAACCATTAAGCCATTCATTTTTTGTTTTCTGAACACTTTTTAGACACAAACCCTAAACTACTCTCTAGCCAACACACTAAAAAAAATTAACACATGAAATTAGTAAAACAAAACGAAACAAAAGAATGCAAATATTCCTACAAAGAAAAGAAAAACCTATTGTTGGCTAGAGGATACACATTAAGTTGCCTCCAAAGAAGTGCTTGATTTAACGTTGCGGCATGACACAAGATCCTTGATTACACAGACTACATCAAGGCAATATTCTTCAACCACTTTATGGAAACTTTCTGCATGTCCTAGATAGATCTTGATTCATTGACCATTTACCATGAACATTGAACCCTCCTTATTCTCTAACTCAACCGCTCCATATGGGAACAATTTAGTGATCAAGTATGACCTAGTCCATTTGGCCTTGAGTTTTCCCGAAAAAAATTGCAATAAGCACCAAGTCCCCAATCACAAATTTGCGCTTCTCAATCTTTTGGTCATGGTACTTCTTCATCTTCTCTTTGTAGATGTCTGAACTTTTATATGCATTTAGGCGAAACTCATCAAGCTCATTCAACCCATTAAGTCTTTGTTCCACAACTTAATTCTAATCCATCTTTAGCTTTTTTATCGCCCACATGTCCTTGTGATCTAATTCAACCGGCAAGTGACATGTCACGACCTGGATTCTTGAATCCGAATCGCAATCGGCATCTTTGACCTCTCAGAGGTCATAGACAAGCCTCATCTTGCATTCATATGGTTATTTTTAGCAGAAAATTTAAAACTTTTAAATGTATAAAGTATACATAGACTTCATATAGTTATTTTATGAATTTATCAAATACTAATCTCAACATAAAGATAGAAACCATCTATCATAAGAATGAATTTGAAATAGAATAAGAATATCTTATAAATACGTTTTCCAAACACGACCTTATTACAAAAGCTTCTAAATGTAAGTACGAAATAAACGCTAGGGACAAAATCCACTACCTTTTTCTAATATAAGTATAGACTAAAACTGTAGCATCCTCGAAATTAAGAGGACCTACTAAATGATTTGGAGAAACGTTGATGTCCAAATCGTTGCAAGAGTCGTCAATATGTCCCTTAACCCGCATTTATAAAATAGTAAACAATAGGGGTTAGTACACCACTTGTACTATGTATGGGTGTATGCACACATACACATAAGGCTATGCCTGATCAAAGAAAGATCTTTCTAAACCACATGCTATTTTTGGAAAGCCTAGTCACTACACTTCCCAAAATCGTTAGTTGTGAATTGTGGTATGAATATGATGTATTTTAATGAATTCAAAGCACACAACTCATTTTATATACAATTACAATACATTAGTATTATCAACACAATTTTAGAACAACTCGGGCAAAAATTTGAGATTTTGGATCCTCTTAGCTCCTTTTTACACAGATTATTTTTCAGTCTTCTTCTTCTTGTTGTTGTGTATTTCAATAATTCATTTGTTCCTATGTGTTACTTACAAGTGCAATGATTCATTGTATTCCCATACCCAAAATGAATCGATGTAAGTAATCCAACGATAAAGAAATGATTTCCCTACCTTATAGAGAGTCATTCTTTACATTATATTCATTACTTTTCAAAAGTAATTCTCCATTTTTTCATTACTTTGATGTTTTATATATTATAAATTTCATATACACGACACTTTGGAATCATTGATGTAGCATAAGACATCTCAAGTGAGGGCCAAACATATGGGACCTCAACCCGAGGGCCTTCTTTAGCAAACATAGAGTCTGCTTCATTTGTTCATTCGTACTTCACATTATTCGTTTCTTTCATTCGTAGGTTGATGTAAACACCATCTATACCTAGGATGAAGTTTAAGACTCTATCGGGATCATAAAGTGCAATGACAAAGAATGACCTAATGTTATTATTTGAATTTGATTTCACCTCCTGATTGTCTTGCACAAACACCTTTGGTATCATTCATTTCATTATCTTTCATACTTTGAGGAACTCCAACCTTAACCAACATAGATAATGTGAGCATCATGAAATCCAGTGTCTAACCCACACCAAAAAGATGTGGAATCACCGGCCAAAGTGACCCAAAACATGCTAGCCTACATGGGAATTGAACCCCACCAAATTTCTATATTGGCAGTATAGGTTTGAAGACTAGGAGATATAAAGAAACTGATACTCATCATGCTGAATAGTCTCATCTCATGAGAGTTACGTGAACCTCCGCCCTTTCCGAAAGAAGGCATCACCGCTCAAAGCTAGTCTATCGGTGCTCAGTATAAAGTTCCATTTCATTAAACTCATACGTCATGGAAGTTGGCTTCTAGCATGAGGAAGTTATAGCTCAATATATGATTTCTCATCTTATCATTAGTATTAAGTATACATCTGTCTCAATACTTTCATTAGAGTGTACATATAGACTGGTCTCTTCGTCATCTTTACACTCTCATATGTGAGAACGATTTGGTAACATTTACTTGGGCTCATTTGAGATTGCTCTCATCTTTCATATTAGCCTCTTATCATGTTGTTAACACTAGCACATTTGCTTTTCATAATTACTCACCCCTTTACGTGAATGGTCATTTCTTCTTTATCTTCCAGTATTGACTCAAGCATTTTGAGGCTTGCTTCTAGGCTTATATTTACTCACTCTAATGATGACTCGTCATCCTTACTTTACATTGATGAAATGTGAATTTTCCTTACATATCATCCTTTGTTGTTAATGAAACTGGCTCTCACCTTCAAACACCTTCATACGTGAGTATTCTTTAAACATAGTAGCATAGGTGTAAGTGAGACTTGTCTCACTTCCTTTAAAACCCTATTCTGGTCACTTACTTTATACCCCTTTAATTATTTTATAACTCACGTTACTTACTTACTTTAGTGTAGTAGATTCAGATCATCGTTTATGGATGATGAGAACTTAATTCAATGAGTTTCATGAGTTCATGTCATTCTTTTAGAGAATGTTCGGAGTTGTCCCAATGAGTGGTATGCCCTTGATTATGGGTTCATTGAATTAGTTTAGAAGTGCTTATATTATCATTTGATACTCTAACTACACAAGATTGACATATGACTAGTATTGGCCTCAACCTTTGAATATTAAACTACATAACCATTTTTGTTGGCATGTGCCAATTCTACATATGTTCATATTTAAATTTAATATGTATGAACTATTAGCCAATTTTTTATTTATTTAACATTTTATGATATTCATTTACATACATCACTTTTAGACAATGTATTGTTAGCAATTTATTGGCATACGATTAGTATTGGCATAAACAATTGGGCAAATATTTCATAACCATATTTGTTGGCATAAGTCAATTTTTCATGTGCAACATGCTTAAGTTTTTATGCATTATACATTAGCCAATATTTTACTTATTTAGAGATAACATTATAGCTAATTCCAATTTAAATTTTGAACAATGTTTTTGTTAGCCATTTTATTGACATAAGACAAACATTCACTCAAATTATGATTGCGCAGAGATCGTTTTTAGCTAACCTTATAACATAACTTTAGGCATAACGTTTTTTAAACATCTTGGACATCATCATATTAGAATTTTATGAATATATCATCTTTATAACGTCATATTAACATCAAGTATGCACAATAGACTGTAACATCTTCATACATAATATTTTCGGTCATATCTTTAACATAGTATCATTCTCTTAATTCACATAATAACACTTAGCATCAAATGAGTCCAATTAATAGATTCATTCAATCATTATTTAATCACATACACTTTAATATCATTCATCACCACATACCAACAACATGATTTCTAACCTATTCAACATTGAAAGTGTAACAACGATACTAGGGAAAGGAGTTCGACAAGAATGATGGGAAACAATGATACGCTCAAACTTACTTCTCAAATGAGGAGTAAAGCGGTCGTGTCAAGTAAATAACTCTACTAGTGAGGTTGGGATCGTTCCCACGAGGAAAATAGTCTAGACTTAACTTCAACTTGTTATTACTATTGTTCGGTTGATGACTTCCTTAGAAAGTAAAAGCATAAAAGGGGGGTTTGTACTTCCTAATGAGCAAAAATAACTAACGAACTTGAAAGAGACACTTAACAGCTTTTAATGTTGAGTTTTAATCAAGTAATCAAAGTAACTAGGGTTTACATGTTCCCCACAGGTTCATAACTTGATAATTCTAACTATAACAATTCTTTCCTAGTATCTTGCATGCAAAGTAATAAGTTATGTATTTCTAAATCTTTGGTCCGACATCTAAAAAAATCTCACTCCACACCTTGGTTCGGCTACGTGTGTTGCTTTCCTAACCCTTATCCTTACCTCATATTAAGCATCGTATTCGATATTTAACTAAGTTATTACCTCGTACCAATCAATACAAGCCTATTAGATAGTATACACTAAACCTATGTTAATAATTCTTTTCCTATTATCTACCTCCTTGGTCCGGCAAGTAGCATTAAGGCGAGTTCTAACGTTGCTCATCCGTTAAAAAGACTTCTAAGCGAAAGAATTATTAATACATGCAAGACACGATTCTAGAATTTTTATTTTAGCTAGGGTTTATCTCATTATTTGCCTATGGTTCCCACAACCCTAGTTATGGAGTTTAGTTCCTCATAGCCATAAACACAATATTCAAATATGGTAAACAAGAATTCATGTACTTACTTCAATGAGAAAGAATAAAGTCCGAAAATTTGCTTGATTAATCACCAAAAATCACTTGTAAGAATCTCTAACAATCAAACACTCAAAACACAAAGTCTCACAATATAATGTTTAATATCACAGAGTCTAACCTCAAAAATGAGGTTTTTCGATCTATTTATAAAAAAATAAAAATCTAATTAAACAAGCATTCTAATTACTGGAAATCTGCCAAAACGCGACTGGGTCGACAGACCACGCGACGGACCGTCGTGGTCATGACGGACCGTCGTGGACACCATCGTCCCATACTTGTTGCAATTCTTCTGCTGCTTTCTTCATTCCCCTCGACGGCAAGTGTGACGGACCATCATAAGCACAACGGTCCGTCGAGGGTCTCGTTTCAAAATACTTCAACTCTTGGAATCTAGGTACTGGGATCACTTCTCTGATCTTCACGACGAACCTGCAGGACGGACCGTCATAGCTATGACGGACTGTCACAAGCTTCGTAATCCCACACTTGGTCAGACTTCCCCATCTTCCTTCAGCAGCTTCTCTACGCTGCCACCTATGGACCGTCACAGGCACGACGGACCGTCATAAGATTCGTAAGTGGTCTCTTCTGCATTTTTCGCTCAAAATCTCCGCATTCAGCTTTGGACAGATTTTTTGCAAAACAAAGAGAAACTTATATCAAAATTAGCACAAAAAGGGCTTTCGGACACACTAAACTTAAGGAAAAAGTATTAATTATACCGTGAAACAACGGTATATCAAACAACCCTAGTTTTCAAGATCTTTGAATCATTTGAAAGAAAGCTCTATTGGATAAAGAAGTCCAGGATAGAAACCCATATCTTATGTAGAACTTAATCTACGAAGACCACCTTGAATGAAACCTTGAAATCGCCCTAGAGAAATCGATAAATTTTCTGCCATTATCTTGTGTTTGTTGCTTACTTTTTTTGCCAATTTTTTGTCTATGAGTTTGAACTTCATTTTTATGTTCTTGACTCATTCAACTTAGGGTTTAATAATTTAATTAAATTAATTAATTAACTAATTACTAAAAATCCCCTCCTAGATTGACTAGAGCTAGGAAAACACAGTACTTGGTCAAATCTGAATTTTTTTCTAAGAAGTTCGTTTTGAACCTTTAAATTAATTAATTAAATGGTTAATTTAATTAATTAAGATACATATAGTAACTATTAAAGTTCCCCTAAATTATTGGAACAAAAATTAACCCTTTTGGACAATCCTAGGTCAAGTACTAGGATGTTTCTTGATTTTACTTGGTTAGTGTAAGAATTTCAGTTTGACCCCTTTAGTTTAATTAATTAAATGGCTAATTTAATTAATTAATTGACCTAGGGTAATTAATAAATTACCCTTAAGTTGTTATAACCATAACTAATCCTTTGAACCATTATAGGTTAGGTATTAGGTTGTCTTTTTCTTGTTTTAACCAAAATCTTGATATTGCTTTGTGATTTCGGTTTTGCCCTTTAAATTAATTAATTAAGTTTCTAAATTAATTAATCAAGTATACTAGGGTAATTACTAAATTACCCTTAAGTCGTTAGGATCTTAACTAACTCTTTGGACCATCCTAGGTTAGGTACTAGGTTTTCCTTTCTTGTCTGAACCGAAATCTAAAAATTTCCATTTTATTTTCGGTTTTGCCCCTTTTTAATTAATTAATTAATTTTCTAAATTAATAATTAGGTAACATAGTGGAATTACTAAAGTACCCCTAATTTTTTAGGACCATAACTAACCTTTTGGACCATTCTAGGTTAGGTACTAGGTTGTCTCTTTAACTAGTACTAGGTTAGTATCAACCCGGTTTTGATTCTAGGTTGTCAGGTGCACTAATGGGTCCAATTCGGTATGTCCGAGTTTATTTAGTTATTTAGGGAAGTAGGTTAGTCTAGAATTGGTAGGGGGTTTAGTCCCCACATGGAGTGGCCCCTTGTGCACGTTTTCCCCCATAACTACCCTAACCGAATTCGGTTATGTGGTCCCCTTCTTTGGCAGCTTCTTCACATGTCTTGCACATGTTTTTGCACATGGGTTGGTTTCACTTTCCTAAGTAACTATTATTTATTGTTCATTTGGGAATGTTTAATTATTGTCCCAGGGGCCCTCACTATTTCCTTGGGCACTATTTAATCTACATGATCATTTTAATTGATCATGTGTTATGGTATCTAGGCTTGACACTTGGATGTCTCATACCTTTTATGTGATAAATGAAAAATGAAGATTTTTATCTTGGGGTCTCTATTGCAGTTACATCTCTTAAACATGCTCATTAACATTTTGAAAAATTGTCTAACACCGTTTAAGCCAATATTTTTAATATGCCCAATATTGTGCTTAATTGGGCATTATATAGAAATTGGCTAATACCCCTTAGCCAATTTTCTATACTATGTCCAATATTTCTCAATATTGAGCATTGGAAGACCTATGTATCCCCAAAACGCATTCTGAAAGACCTATTGGGCTCTTCAGTAGATATGTAATTTTCCTGAATGTTACTTGACAAGTCTTTCCATATACAAGTTTGAATGGAGACATACCTATAAGGGTCTTGTATGTAGTCCAGTGAGCCCAAAGAGCATCATCATTCCTCCTTGAGCAATCCATTCTATTGGCTTTCACTGTTTTCGGCAAGATCTGCTTGATTTCTCTGTTGGAAACCTCAACTTGCCCACTAGTTTGTGGATAGAATGGAGTGGCTACATTATGGCGAACCCCATATTTCTCCAATAGCCTTTTGAACAACTTGTTGCAAAACTGAGATTTCCCATCATTAATAATGGCCCTAGGTGTGCCAAATCTGGAGAAGATGTTCTCTTTCAAGAACGCGGTGACACTCTTCCCTTCATTGTTGGCAAGTGTTATGACTTCCACCCATTTTGACTCATAATCCACTGCCAGAAGAATAAATTTCATCCCATGAGAACTCACAAATGGTCCCAACTCACAAATGAGCCCATAAAATCAATGCCCCATACATCAAACAACTCAATCACTAAAACAGGATTTAAAAGGATCTCTTACCTCTTTGAAATTCCTCCATCTCTTTGGCACCTATCACATGCCTTGGAGAACTTATTAGAATCTTGGTGGATGGTTGGTCAAAAGTACCCAAACTGATTATTCTTATGGCACGTCCGGATACCACTATGATGCCCACCCACAGGCGAGGAATGACATGCCTCCAAAACCCTTAGCATCGCCACATCCGGCACACAATGACGATAAGCCCATCAACACAACTTTGATATAAGTAAGCCTCATCCCTAAAGAACTTTTTCACATCATGCATGGACTTTTTCTTCTGATGGAAGGACAAGTTCGATGGGACTGTATCACTAGCTAGATAATTTGCAAAATCAGCGAACCGTGGAATCTAATAATGAGAAGCAACCAGTACATGTTAATTAAGGAAGGTATCATAAATTCCAGTCTTTTCACCAAACTCTCGTATAACTTCATCCTCTAATCTGGACAAGTGATCAGCAACTTGATTTTCAGTCCCGTTTCTATCTTTCACCTCAAAATCAAACTATTGCAATAGTAGCACCCATATAATCAACCTTGGTTTCACATCCCTTTTTGCCATCAAATACCTCAAAGCGGAGTGGCCGGTATACACTATAACTCTTGTGCCAAGAAAATAGGAGCAAATATTTTTAAAAGCAAATACCACCGCAAGGAACTCTTGTATAGTCACAATGTAGTTCTTTTGCGCTTCATTTAGGGCCTTACTAGCATAATAGATGGGTGAAGGATTTTATCCCTTCTTTGTCCCAATACCACACAAAGAGAAACTCCGCTAGCATCACACATCACCTCAAATGGATTACTCCAATCTGGGAAAATAATTATGGGCGCAGACACCAACTTCGTATCAAGTAAAGAACCCAACTATTAGGATGGGGTCGATCCCACTAGGAAAATGGTTTAGACTTAACTTCAACGTATGATTACCTCTATTTAGTCAAGTCCTTTATGAGAACTAGTATTTAAAGGGGGTGGCTTTGTGAAACAAATGTATTGTAATATGGAGAAATTAAACAAGTACCAAGAGTGAATTATTGGTGTTTATCAAGTCATGATAGAAACTAGGGTATAAGTGTTCCCCGTAGGTTCATAACGCCATAATCCTAGCTATAACAATTCTTCCCTAGTGTTTTGCATGCAAAGTGATAAGTTATGTATCTCTAAATCCTTGTTGTGACATATAGAAAATTTCACATCGTACCTTGGTCCGGCTACGTGTGTCTGAGTTACTAACCATTACCTTTACTTCATATTCACTACAAGAAAATCAAGAATTTACAACAACTTTTTAGCAACAACTAAATTATTGTTGGCTTATACTGATAATGGCAACAACTTAATTTTGTTGTTGATATATCTTACAACTTTTAACCACGTTTTTTTTGTTAGCAAACATTTTTATCTTGTTGCCATATATTATGGTTCATATATTGATTTTTATATATAAATAAATTGCAACAACTTTTTAGTAACAATTACAATATTGTTGCCTAATTTTAGTATTTGGCAACAATAAATTTTAATTTTTGCTAGCGTAATTAATTTTGCAATTGTAATAAATTATATTATTTAGTTAACCGCCAAAACAGAATGTGGATTAATTTACTTCCCCCAATTTTTAGCGCCTTATGTTTTCCACCAAAAGCAATGCTAGGTTTCTTTTTTTCCTTATTCCGCTGATATCTCCTCTAGATTTCTCATATTCGAATTTACTCAAACTGTTGTTGCTTGATTTCTTTTGCTGCATTCAGTCCAAGGACTGGTGAGTTATTGTTTGTGATTTAGTTTTGTGATTTCTTGCTTATAATGTTGTTATTAGGATATTCTTTATTATTTTATGGCTTCGTCTCGGAGTTTATGAAGTTCTTTTACCTTTGTGATACGAGTTCAAAACTTTTGAACAAGAAAAGTTTGATTTAGTTTCGAATTTTACATGTATTTAAATCTGACACTAAAGGAACTAATTTTGAGTTTATTAGGAGAAACTTTGTCGTAAATATTCATGGATTCATTGGTATGGTTTGCACCAGAAAACAACAATTCAAAACAGAATAGTTTTCTGTGTATCAAACTTCACAAAAGCACTATAGAATGAAAATTGGGTGGGATACACCTCGACCCATTAGTGGATCTTTTCTATTGTTGTGTGTATCTGATTTTCAAGGTTCAACTAGAACCTAGAGTTTCGTTTTACTTTAATATTCATTTGTATCAGTAAATTATACTCAATTATGTTACAGAGAACTTGTATAGTAGAGGCAGTTGAAGGGCTTGATTATAACCATTTTTTTGTTATTCTTGTGACAATTGTTTCAATAACTATGTCTATTATTGCAATGAAGGTAATATACGGTGGACGTTTTAGGACTATGAAAGTAAACAATTTATTTTGATTGTTTAAAAGATCTAGTATTTGGTTTCAATTTTTACCCAATAAGAGATCAAAACCAACGGAAAGAATGGAAAACCAAAAACAAAATAGCAAAGTAATTCAATTTTGATCTAGTTTTTGATTTTATACCAACCCCTACTTCACATTCGCCAAAAATATTTATCACTTAAACCATCTAATTTCATATTTCCATTGGAATTTAAACATTGTCCATTCCCAAATAAAAAGCTCGTTCTTGGTATCTCTTGCCGCATGTACTTCATTTGTTTGTTTAATTTAAACCTTTTTCTTTCGGGAAGTGTTCTATCTAAGTGCTTATATCTTATATATTTTTTACTTGATTTTCTTTTTCTTCTCTTATGACCTTTATTATTTTCAAGTGATGGATATGATTGACAGTCCTTATATTTTTCTCGCCCCACTCTTGCGTGCGAGAAGAGTCAAAACATGCCACACTACTCGGTTCTTTATCTTCATTCTTCATTAGTGTAAGAACTATTGTTCTTTGATTCAGCTTCATCTAATTTATGGGTACATTATTTCTCTTGATAAGAGCACCTAATGTAACGACCTGTTTAGTCGTTTTGAGCAGCAGATTTTATTTCTGGAAAAACAGGCTAAGGCGACGAATCCAACGACGGACCGTCATGGGCACGACGGACCGTCGCAGGGTCTCGTTTCAAAACACATAGAAAATCTGAAATTGGGTACTGAAAATCGACTCTCTAAACTTCGTAACGGAGTGGCAGGACGGACCGTCACAGGTGTGATGGACCGTCACAGGCCATTCACCCAAAATCAAGTTTCTGAACTATGCGACGGATAGCAGGACGGACCGTCGCAGGCGCGACGGCGCGTCACAACTTGCGTAATCCCAGTTGGAGTCGGATTTCTGGTTAAGTTTTAAGGGACGTTTTTGACTATTCTTGCCTTAATTATAAAGTTCGTGGGTTTATATTAATAACTCAAATTCTTGGGGGTTAAAAGAGGTAACCTTAAGTTAATTAGTGGGGTATTATTTCCATCTTTTATTCTTAATTATATACTAATTAGGTAAAAGAAAGAGGGTTTGAATAAGAAAATAGAAAAAACAAGAAGGGAGAGAGAGAAACGATCGAGAGAAGAGGAAAGCACCAAGCTTTAAGGATTAACTTGCTTGATTTCAATTCTTCGGTGGAGGTAGGTTATGGTTTTCATGCTATTCGTAGTAAACTCTTAATAGCGAATGATATGTGTTAGTAGTATTGTAAACCCTTCTATATGCTTAATTGTATGCTTGCATGAATGATGTGATTATGTAATTATGAATAAATAAGCATGATAAAGCTATTGAATCTCAAATCTTGAAACGAAACCCTAATCTACTTTGTTAATGATGATGCCTTGGTATAAAAGAAGGCTTGATGAATTAAAGTAGTGAGATTAGGGGATCGGGTGCCACGTTCCGGTACCAGGATAGTATATGAGGATCAGAGTGTCACGTTCCGACACCAGGATAGAATATGGATCGGGTGTCACGTTCCGACATCAGGATAGAATATGGATCGGGTGTCACGTTCCGACACCAGGATAGAATGAGGATCGGAGTGTCACGTTCCGACACCAGGATAGTATATGGATCGGGTGCCACGTTCCGGTACCAGGATAGAATATGGATCGGGTGTCACGTTCCGACACCAGGATAGAATGAGGATCGGAGTCTCACGTTCCGACACCAGGATAGTATATTGAGGAGCGGAGTGTCACGTACCGACACGAGGGGAATAAAGATAATGAATCTTGAAAGATATTAATATATTCAATCTAATGAACCTAATTCCCAAATGAGTATGATGAGGAGGTGTGAGTCCTCATTTATGTGCTTGGTGTTCTAACCAAGGTTTATGGTAACTGTAAATGTTGCATGCTAAGGATATTAGTTGATTTTATGATATTGCTTAATATATACTGTTTTCTATTTTGAGTTGGCCGATGATATCTACTCAGTACCCGTGTTTGTACTGACCCCCTACTTTTATGTTTTCTTCTTTGTTATTTGTGGAGTGCAGCAAACGTGCCGTCGTCTTCAACTCAACAGTAATTCAAGCCAGTCTTTACTATACCGGAAATTCAGGGTGGGCTAATGCTTCTAGCTTGGACTGGATCTTCTTCTTCAAGTCTTGATGCCTTGAACTTCCGGCATGGACTAGCTTCTTATGTATTTTTAGCTTTTAGAATACTCTTAGTTTAGTCAATTGATCGCAGATGTTCTTGTGGTGATGACTTCTAGATTTTGGGGAATAATAGATGTTGAATTTTAGAAGTTAATAAATTGGTCTTTATTTAATGAGTTTAAGTCTTCCGCATTACTTTCTGTTGATATTATATTGAAATGTTAAGGTTAGATTGGTTGGTTCGCTCGTCATAGGAGGGTAAGTGTGGGTGCCAGTCGCAACCTGGTTTGGGTCATGACAAACTTGGTATCAGAGCATTAAGTTCATTAGTCTCATCAGACAAGAACGAGTCTAGTAGAGTCTTGAGGAATGGTAGGGGGACGCCTTTACTTTTCTTTAAGAGGCTATAGGACTTTAGGAAAATTCCATTCTTTCTTTCTTTCTTTCGTGCTACTACTTGAATCCAATTGGTATCTAGGTGATACAAATTGGTATCTGACCATCTTCACTCTCTTTCGCAGATGGTTAGAATTAGAGCAACGACTACGCCAACACCAACACCAGCACCAGCAGGACAGGGTGCGTCTGAGCCAGCCACTGGGGCTGTGGCTCGAGGAAGAGCAACGGCAAGAGGCCGTGGTAGAGGTCGTGGGAGGACGTCCTCTAGAGGAAGAGGACGAGCACCTAACCCATCTGATACTAGGGCGGTGACTCCTCCACCGACTTAAGAAGTAGTAAGAGAAGGGGAGGATGGGGAGGATGAACAAGTGCAGAATGAGGAAATGCCACCCCAACCTACCCCAGAGATGATCAATCAGGTTCTGGCTTATCTTAGCGGGTTATCTGATCAGGGCCAGACACCCCCAGTGTTTTCTGCACCAGCACCTCAGGCTTCGGAGGTACAACATGCGGCTACTATGGCTCCCCGCATGGATGTTCCATTGGAAATAAGCACATTTCCTCGTCTGACTACAGGGCCTGTAATGACAAATGATCAGCATGAACTTTTTAGTAAGTTCTTGAAATTGAAACCTCCAGTCTTCAAGGGTGCGGAATCGGAGGATGCTTATGATTTTCTGGTTGACTGTCACGAGCTACTACACAAGATGGGTATAATAGAACGGTTTGGTGTTGAATTCGTGAGTTATTAGTTTCAAACGAACGCCAAAATGTGGTGGCGATCACATGTTGAGTGTCAACCGACAGAGGCACCACCTATGACTTGGGCCTCGATCTCTAGCTTGTTTATGGAGAAGTATATCCCTCGGACTTTGAGGGATAGGAAAAGGGATGAGTTCTTGAGCCTAGAGCAAGGTAGGATGTCGGTTAATGCTTACGAGGCTAGGTTTCGCGCACTATCCAGATATGCCACGCAACATAGTTTCAGTCCACAAGAGAGGATTCGCCGGTTTGTGAAGGGGTTGAGATCAGAGTTGCGGATTTCGGCCTTACAAGTAGCGGCTACAGCAAAATCCTTCCAAGAAGTGGTAGACTTCGTGATAGAGGTGGAAGGAGTGAAGCCCGATGACTTCACCTCGACATCGACATCAAAAAGGTTTCGAAAGGGAGGTGAGTTTAATGGTTCTTACTCTAGAGGACAAGGTTCCGTAGGTTACGCAGTTCGACCCATTCAGTCTTCACTACAGACTGTAGTTGGGGGTCCACCTCCGACCGGTCAACACTTCTCTGAGAGACCTATGCATGAACGCAGAGAGTGCTATGGATGTGGGGAGATTGGACATATTAAGAGATATTGTCCAAAAAAGAGTTACAGACCTCCAAATGTTAGAGGTAGAGGTGGTCATGGCAGAGGCCGTTATTCTGGAGGACGTGGTGGTCGAGGTAATGGTGGTCACCAGAACGGCCGAGGTGATGGGCAACCTGGATCCACTACATCACAACATGGTAGGGGCAACGGACAGACGGGTAAGAGGGCCCATTGCTACGCTTTCCCTGGGCGGTCTAAAGCGGAGGCATCTGATGCTGTCATCACAGGTAATCTTCTGGTTTGTGATTGCATGGCTTCTGTATTGTTTGATCCTGGATCCACATTTTCTTATGTATCTTCCTCATTTGCTAATGGTCTAAATTTACATTGTGAATTACTTGATATGCCTATTCGTGTTTCTACTCCGGTGGGTGAGTCTATGGTAGTTGAAAAGGTATATAGGTCTTGTTTGGTGAACTTTGTGGGGAGCAACACTTATGTAGATTTGGTTATCTTAGAAATGGATGATTTTGATGTAATTCTGGGTATGACTTAGCTTTCTCCGCAATTTGCGATCTTGGATTGTAATGCTAAAACAGTGACGTTAGCCAAGCCTGGGACAGATCCGTTAGTTTGGGAGGGTGACTACCCTTCCAATCCGGTGTGTATCATCTCCCTTCTTCGTGCTAAGAAAATGGTTAGTAAAGGGTGTTTATCTTTCTTGGCACATCTCAAGGATGACACTAACCAAGTACCTTCGATTGAGTCGCTTTCGATGGTCCGTGAGTTTCGGGATGTGTTCCCTGCAGATCTTTCTGGTATGCCACCAGATAGGGATATTGATTTCTGTATTGACCTTGAACCGGGTACTCGCCCCATTTCTATACCCCCTTACTCCCGCGGAGTTAAGAGAGTTAAAGGCACAACTTCAAGAGTTGTTAAACAAAGGCTTTATTAGACCAAGTGCATCTCCTTGGGGTGCTCCGGTTTTGTTTGTAAAGAAGAAGGATGGGAGTTTTCGAATGTGTATAGACTACAGACAACTAAACAAGGTAACCATAAAGAACAAGTATCCTCTTCCCCGCATTGATGACTTGTTCGATCAGTTACAAGGTGCTTGTGTCTTCTCTAAGATTGACTTGAGATCCGGTTATCATCAATTGAAAATACGGGCAACGGATGTGCCAAAGACTGCTTTTCGAACGAGGTATGGGCATTACGAATTTGTAGTGATGTCTTTTGGTCTTACGAATGCCCCTGCTGCATTCATGAGCTTGATGAACGGGATTTTTAAGCCATATTTGGATCTCTTTGTGATCGTATTTATTGATGACATACTGATATACTCTAAAAGTAAGGAGGAACATGAGGAGCATTTGAGAATGGTATTGGAAATGTTGAGGGAGAAAAAGCTTTATGCCAAGTTCTGTAAGTGTGAGTTTTGGCTAGATGCAGTGTCCTTCTTGGGGCACGTGGTTTCTAAAGAAGGAGTGATGGTGGATCGTTCTAAGATTGAGACAGTAAAGAATTGGGTAAGACCTACTAATGTGTCGGAAATAAAGAGCTTTGTTGGGTTAGCTAGCTACTACCGCTGATTTGTCAAGGGATTCTCTTCTATTGCTTCCCAACTGACGAACTTGACTAAGCAGAATGTTCCATTTGTATGGTCGGACGAGTGTGAAGAAAGCTTTCAGAAGCTCAAGACTCTGTTAACTACTGCACCAATTCTGACCTTGCCGGTGGAGGGTAAGAATTTCATTGTCTATTGTGATGCATTTTATTCGGGTTTGGGTGCAGTGTTAATGCAAGAGAAGAATGTGATTGCTTATGCTTCGAGGCAATTAAAAGTGCATGAACGTAAATATCCAACTCATGATTTGGAATTGGCCGCGGTAGTGTTTGCATTAAAGCAATGGAGACACTATTTATATGGGGTTAAGTGTGAGGTCTATACGGATCATCGTAGTCTACAGTATGTCTTTACCTAGAAAGATTTGAACTTGAGACAGAGAAGATGGATGGAACTACTGAAGGACTACGACATCACCATTTTGTATCATCCGGGGAAGGCGAATGTTGTAGCGGATGCTTTAAGTAGAAAGGCGGGAAGCATAGGAAGTCTAGCTCACTTGCAAGCCTCTAGACGCCCATTAGCTAGAGAGGTTCAGACTCTAGCTAACAACTTGATGAGATTAGAAGTAAATGAGAAGGGAGGATTTTTGGCTTGTGTGGAGGCAAGATCTTTCTTTCTTGACAAGATTAAGGGAAAACAGTTTGATGATGAGAAACTAAGAAGAATCCAAGATAAGGTATTGCGAGGAGAGGCTAAGGAAGCACAAATCGATGAGGAAGGTGTTTTGAGAATCAAGGGAAGGGTATGTGTACCCCGAGTTAATGATTTGATCAACACTATTCTGACAGAGGCTCATAGTTCAAAGTATTCGATACATCCGGGTGCAACCAAGATGTACCGTGACCTAAAGCAACACTTTTGGTAGAGTAGAATGAAGCGTGATATTGTCGATTTCATTGCCAAATGTCCAAACTATCAACAAGTAAAGTATGAACACCAGAGGCCCGGAGGAACACTTCAGAGAATGCCCATTCCTGAATGGAAGTGGGAGAGAATTGCAATGGACTTTGTGGTCGGTCTTCCCAAGACATTGGGAAAGTTTGATTCCATTTGGGTAATTGTTGATAGGTTAACTATGTCTGCTCACTTCATTCCGGTCAAGGTGACTTACAATGTAGAGAAGTTAGCCAAACTTTACATCTCGGAAGTGGTGCGATTGCATGGGGTTCCACTATCCATCATATCAGATAGAGGTACGCAGTTTACTTCTAAGTTTTGGAAAACATTGCATGCGGAATTGGGTACTAGGTTGGACCTTAGTACTGCGTTCCACCCTCAGACCGATGGTCAGTCCGAAAGGACGATTCAAGTGTTGGAGGATATGCTTCGTGCATGTGTGATAGAGTTTGGTGGTCATTGGGATAGCTTCCTACCCTTAGTGGAGTTTTCATACAATAATAGCTATCACTCAAGCATTGATAGGGCTCCATTTGAAGCATTGTATGGTAGGAGATGTAGGTCTCCCATTGGTTGGTTTGATGCGTTCGAGGTTAGACCTTGGGGTACTGATATTTTGAGAGATTTGATGGAGAAGGTGAAATCTATTCAAGAAAAGCTTCTAGCGGCGCAAAGTAGACAAAAAGAATATACAGATCGAAGGGTTAGAGACATAGAGTTCATGGAGGGTGAACAAGTCTTGTTGAAAGTTTCACCAATGAAAGGGGTGATGCGGTTCGGTAAAAGGGGTAAACTAAGTCCAAGGTACATCGGACCATTTGAAGTACTTAAGCGAGTAGGAGAGGTGGCTTATGAGTTAGCCTTGCCTCCAGGGCTGTCCGGAGTAGTACATCCGGTATTCCATGTGTCGATGTTGAAAAGATACCATGGGGATGGAAACTACATTATCCGTTGGGATTCAGTTTTGCTTGATGAGAACTTGTCTTATGAGGAGGAACCTGTTGCCATTCTAGATAGAGAAATTCGCAAGTTGTGATCAAGGGAGATTGCATCTATCAAAGTTCAATGGAAGAATCGACCCGTTGAAGAAGCCACTTGGGAGAAGGAGGCGGATATGCGAGAAAAATACCCACATCTGTTTACAGATTCAGGTACTCCTTTTCGCCCTTGTTTTCCTTCTTGTGATCGTTCGGGGACGAACGATGGGTAAATTGGTATCTATTGTAACGACCTGTTTAGTCGTTTTGAGCAGCAAATTTTATTTCTGGAAAAACAGGCTGAGGCAACGAACCCAACGACGGACCGTCATGGGCACGACGGACCGTCGCAGGGTCTCGTTTCAAAATACTTAGAAAATCTGAAATTGGGTACTGAAAATCAACTCTCTGAACGTCGTAACAGAGTGGCAGGACGGACCATCACAGGTGTGATGGACCGTCACAGGCCATTCACCCAAAATCAAGTTTCTGAACTATGCGACGGACAGCAGGACGGACCGTCGCAGGCGCGACGGCCCGTCACAGCTTGCGTAATCCCAGTTGGAGTCGGATTTCTGGTTAAGTTTTAAGGGACGTTTTTGACTATTCTTGCCTTAATTATAAAGTTCGTGGGTTTATATTAATAACTCAAATTCTTGGGGGTTAAAAGAGGTAACCTTAAGTTAATTAGTGGGGTATTATTTCCATCTTTTATTCTTAATTATATACTAATTAGGTAAAAGAAAGAGGGTTTGAATAAGAAAATAGAAAGAACAAGAAGGGAGAGAGAGAAACGATCGAGAGAAGAGGAAAGCACCAAGCTTTGAGGATTAACTTGCTTGATTTCAATTCTTCGGTGGAGGTAGGTTATGGTTTTCATGCTATTCGTAGTAAACTCTTAATAGCGAATGATATGTGTTAGTAGTATTGTAAACCCTTCTATATGCTTAATTGTATGCTTGCATAAATGATGTGATTATGTAATTATGAATAAATAAGCATGATGAAGCTATTGAATCTCAAATCTTGAAAAGAAACCCTAATCTACTTTGTTAATGATGATGCCTTGGTATAAAAGAAGGCTTGATGAATAAAGTAGTGAGATTAGGGGATCGGGTGCCACGTTCCGGTACCAGGATAGTATATGAGGATCGGAGTGTCACGTTCCGACACCAGGATAGAATATGGATCGGGTGTCACGTTCCGACACCAGGATAGAATATGGATCGGGTGTCACGTTCCGGTACCAGGATAGAATATGGATCGGGTGTCACGTTCCGGCACCAGGATAGAATGAGGATCGGAGTGTCACGTTCCGACACCAGGATAGTATATGGATCGGGTGCCACGTTCCGGTACCAGGATAGAATATGGATCGGGTGTCACGTTCCGACACCAGGATAGAATGAGGATCGGAGTGTCACGTTCCAACACAAGGATAGTATATTGAGGAGCGGAGTGTCACGTACCGACACGAGGGGAATAAAGATAATGAATCTTGAAAGATGTTAATATATTCAATCTAATGAACCTAATTCCCAAATGAGTATGATGAGGAGGTGTGAGTCCTCATTGATGTGCTTAGTGTTGTAACCAAGGGTTATGGTAACTGTAAATGCTGCATGCTAAGGATATTAGTTGATTTTATGATATTGCTTAATATATACTGTTTTCTATTTTGAGTTGGCTGATGATATCTACTCAGTACCTGTGTTTGTACTGACCCCCTACTTTTATGTTTTCTTCTTTGTTATTTGTGGAGTGCAGCAAACGTGCCGTCGTCTTCAACTCAACAGTAATTCAAGCCAGTCTTTACTACACCGGAAATTCAGGGTGAGCTAATGCTTCTAGCTTGGACTGGATCTTCTTCTTCAAGTCTTGATGCCTTGAACTTCCGGCATGGACTAGCTTCTTATGTATTTTTAGCTTTTAGAATACTCTTAGTTTAGTCATTTGATCGTAGATGTTCTTGTGGTGATGACTTCCAGATTTTGGAGAATAATAGATGTTGAATTTTTGAAGTTAATGAATTGGTCTTTATTTAATGAGTTTAAGTCTTCCGCATTACTTTCTGTTGATATTATATTGAAATGTTAAGGTTAGATTGGTTGGTTCGCTCACATAGGAGGGTAAGTGTGGGTGCCAGTCGCAACCCGGTTTGGGTCGTGACACCTACAGGATAATTTGATATGTTTGAATAACCTTGTGAGGGAGTATTGCCCTTTACATAATTCTTAGCTCCAATATTATTTTCTCTCTCTCTCTCACACTCGCTCTCTTTATGTTTAGTTTTGTAGAGTGTTTCAGCAATTTTGGTATGCTTATAAAAACTCTCTTCTGAGTCTATGAGAAGCTAGATTTTCACTATGTTGTCAAAATTTTCAATGGACAGGGTTTTGGTCTTAGTATGAGAAAACAAGTAATCCCTACATTTAAAAAAGAATAGTGTCCTTTTCTTTTTAGTCTGTTTAAACAAGAATGACCTCTTCTTTTTTTTTGGTAACATTTCAGTTATTGCTTTTAACATGGCTTGTTTAAGGCCACAAGATTGAAGGGTAATTTTATACATTTGACATAACTTTAATTTTGGACCATAAGATTCAAAAGTTTCATTATTTTCTTAAACTCTGTGTTAAGTAAAACTAAACCACTCTTTTTGAAACGGAGAGAGTATGTTCTTTTCGTACTATTCATGGCATTCTTTTCAATTTTATCAGGTTTGATCATTTTTTTAATTCTACAAGCTCTACATCCTTTGATTAAGGATCTAAAACTTGCGAAAAATGATATGTTGATATTTTACCAGATACAACAAGCCTGGACTGCGGTTCTATTTCTGCTGCTTTGATTTCCTTATCACATTTTTTTACAGAAATAAGTAGAGACTCAATCCTTTTGTTAATGAACTTGTCAAAAGTTTCTGAACAAACAATGAGAAAGAATAAATTTTAACTACCACAAGAAAGATCTAGGAAGCCGTTGGTTGATACCTTATGTCACTCTGAATTTCTGTATATCTAAACACTCACATCATTAAAATTGTAGATGATAAATGAATTCATATTGAAAACACATATCTTCCTTATTGTTAAAGTTACTAATGATATCTTCAGAAGTCTTTTATGTGCACTATATTACCAGATTATCACTTTGCTAGACACTATGGATTTGTTATTTTCATTCTAATGCACTCTATGCAGGTAGTATTACTATATGTTATTTTGTACTTAAATTATGCCATATTTAATAGAATGGACTTCCGGCTGCAATTTTCACTATGGTTGCTAATTCAACTAGACTTCTATCAACTCATGTAAAATTAGTTTTATTGGTCGTATGCATTAATGAGTCGGTTAATTACTTGATTAAATTTTGGTATGTTCTGTATTTTATAGTTATATGTCTCGAAGTTGTTCTCATCATGGTTGTATATGTAAATGTTTGTCTAAATAATTTTTATTATGCTCTGTTGTAAATTATCTGAATCTAACTGACAGTGCATACTTATGTTAGTTTCTAGAGACATACCACCTACTTCTTAACGAGAAATAAAATCTCTTCTACCTTGGCCAGTAAATAATTTTCCTCATTTATTCAAAATACACTTCTACCTAGCCTTGGCAATTTTCGAAAAGGATCTCTTGCTTAGTCATTTTCTTTTAAGTGAACAACTACAATATATTCTAAGAGTTTTGAGTCCATCATAAAATTTTATAATGCTAAATTTAAGTTGCTAAAGAAATGTAACACAATAAGAGTTGGAATCAACCATATCATATGCCTAAAATTTATATCTACTAATATATATATGTATAAAAATTAAAGCTTGAATAGATTTTTAAATGCTTATAGCTTTATATCTTTAGAGTTAGAATCTGGATAAGACTCTTCTTGTTTTATAGTTATACATCATGTTTTTTTTTTTTTAATAAGATCAGGCTTGAGAACTAGCACAATACAGTACTTTTAGATAGTAGAGATATTACAAGAGCTAACAAAGAGAAATGAGAACAGATGACTTCACTTTTATTGCTTTATGAGTCTTAGAAACATTTATTGCTAACACCTCAATGAAATTTTGCAATTCATAGAATATAGAACTATAAGTCAAATCAAAACTTATAGGAGTGTATAAAGTATAAAGTTAGTCATAATGTCTCCTCTACACAAACTTAAGTTCCAAGCTTCAACTACTTTCTTATTCAGCTTAAGATTATGTAGTGGTTAATATCATGATATCAAATGCAAGACAAAAATAGAGCTTTATATTTATTGTATATTTATCAAGATGCCAAGTATTTTTTTTCTTTTTACCATTGTAACAAGGTTTCAAAGTAAGACATGGAACATAGGAAATGAAACATTGGGGGAAAATATCCAAGAGAAAACTTTGTTTTAATATTGTCATTATTGTCTATTACGGTCATTATTTTTTCAAAATGATTTTCTATTTTTATTTTATCTATTTCATTTCTTGCTGTTATTTTATGTTTTGTTGTTAATATATATAGATTTTTACATCTTGCTGTGAATACCTTACTTCCTGGTGCTAACTCTATTCTTGACATTTTCCAATATAATATTAATGATTTATCTATATTTGTATCTGTTAATGCTACTGTATAATTAGCACTTATTATAAATTTAAATTTTTGGTATATTAAATTTCCTTTAACTGCACTTATTACACTTTTTTCTATAGGATGTTTTATTCTATCATCTGCTAAATATATTTCTATGGGTGTATCTATTCCTTCTCTGAAACAAGCTTTTATTAGTATTTCTGTTCCTCCTAAATGTACATATTTAATAGCTTCTTTATTTTTTATGTTTTGTATTTCTTTATTTATTATTCGTTTGCTTATTATAGGTATATATGCTTTTCCGCTTGTATATTTACCGTCTATGACGTGTTCTTTTTGACTAACTACATAGTATTCTTCTTTCTGCCTTTTAAACCAGTTTTTTAGTATAGGTATGTCAAGTATTTTTTCAACACTTAAATCTAATTCTTTTCCTTTTATTTGTTCAAAAAGTGTATTGTCAAATATAATTTTTTGGTGTGATAATTCTTCATCTTCATAATTCTCAGTAGGACTAAAGCTTCTCATGTTTTGCAAATTGTAAGGATATCTACTCGAGAGTATATTTAGAGGATGAAGTTTACCCTTAAAGGTGCGGCACAATATTGACTTTCGTTTGGTATGGAGTATTAGGAGAAATAGTCCAAGTATTATGTGTAGTATTATTTAATACTATGTTTGGTAGGAATTTTGGGTCAATCCATGGATTAGTTATACATCCTACATGGTATTAGAGAGTGTATAACTAATACCTTCCATTTGGTGGTATTATCTCTAATACCATGAGACTAATCTAGGTAAAGACAAAAATACCCCTTCAAATCCTTTTAATCCTTTTGTTTATTTTTTTGATTTCATATTTTATATTTATACTAATAAATTTATTTAAATCAATTAGCTTACAAATTTTATTATTTAGATATTATTTTTTGTTTCTAAAATAATAGTTATTTAATTTATTAATTATTAATATAAAATATTATAATCCGACTAATATGCTAATGTTGATGTATGAATTTAAGAACGATTCATAAATAAAATATTGTCTCTTAATGAAAGTCCATTAAAATTACACAAGTAGTCTAAAACAAGAGTATATATACACACATAGAGCACGTCTCGAGTATAAAAATAGTTTAAATTATTTTGCTATGTTTATTTTTTTTTTTAATGACAAAGAGTCTTTTTAAATTTTATTTATACAAAACAAAGTTCTATAAATTTTCTCTATAAATCATTATAGTTGTGTGACCTTTTAAGATATTAACTCCAATTTATTAAGATGGCAATTATTTATTCTAAATTAATTTAAGTAAAAAAATAGTGAACATGACAATAAAATTTCTATTCTCCTAGCAAGTTAAAAATGTAAAAAAAAAAAATTCGTCGTTAATTATCTACCTTGACTCAATAATGAAATAAAAAATCTCATAATAACTCTAGGGTACAATTGGAAAGAATTTTTTGTGAACTTTTAAGTCACACACAAAATTAGGTAAAAAACAATAAATTAAACACTTGATAAAAATAATCTTGCAGTACTAATCATTGCATTACCAATCCCTGCATTATCAATCCATGCATTATTAATCCTTACATTATTGATCTTTATACCAAACGTCCCCTTAGTTGGACAGCCCAAACACAATCACTTTTGTTAACTACATACTGTTCTTTAGTATACTTGATAGACATCAGTTTGTTCTCCAGCGGGAATTTCTCTACTAGGCGTATTTCATAGTTATTAATTGGTGCAGCTTTTCTGGGTTGATATTTAGCTGTTGTGATTTGAGTGATTTTCAGCTTTTGTTTATTTTGCATTATTTCTCTTGATTTGATACCTTTAAGGTCTTTGGTGGGGAACTAAGATTAATTATTCTTAAATAAGTTATTCCATCATGTATATGGAATAACTTATTACATCACTAACGTATAAATGGTGGGATAAAATAATTCTATATTTTATCATGAAATTATTATACCGTATACCTCATACAAAACTAAAACTATTGATGTATTTGGGTTGAAAATTTTGATTTAGCTGAATGTTTCTACCAAATAATTCTATTGAATGTAAGCTTTAAGGGGTGTGATAGTTGCAGTGTTCTGTTAGTAGTCTAATATTACGTGTTTCCCTTTTTGCCTTTTACATAAATACTTGCTTACTTAATTAACTTTATCAAAATGTATTTATATTTAATTTTTGTTTGCAGGTTGAACATGCATAAACCAGAATTATTGATGACATGGTCCATGTAATGCAAAGCTATTTGAAGAAGATTTTTTAGATTATTATTTAGATTAGAATGTTAAGAGCTGGCTTATATTCTTTTATTGGTCTTATAAGTATAAAAACACATGTTTAGTAGTATTTAATTTTTGAAGTTGTATATATGTAGTACATTAGTTACATGTATTTCTTTTTGCATATATATACAAGTCTTAATTCATATTTGATCAGTTATTTTTAAAAAAAATCTGCATAGTATAGACAGAAACGATTCACAAGTGATTGCTAATATATGATTTGTGACAATAGATATTATTGTTGCTAAAAGCTTGCATAAGAGATTCATCCAACTTTTTGCAACAACTAATATTGTAGGTGAAATATAATTTCTAGCAATGATATGTTTTGTTGTAAAAAATTATTATAAGCCACAACTACATGAATTTTTACCAAAAATAATATAATTAAAGGCAACAAGTATTTTTGGTTCCTTTAAGTTAGTTTTTTTGCAACAATTTATTTTGTTGTTGCATACACTTTTCGTATCGGCATTTATTTCAACAACATGCAACGACTTTTTTTTCGTAGTCAAAAGTACTTTTGGCAACAACATTCAATATATGACAACAATTTTTTTTGTTGGGAAATGCCTTTTTTCTTCTAGTTATTAAGCATCATATTCGATGTATGACTTACTTGTTACTTCGCATCAATCAAAACTAGCCTATTAGATAGTATTTCACTAAATCTATGTCGATAATTCTTTTCCTATTAACTACCCCCTTGGTCCCGCAAGTAGCAATAAGGTAAGCTCTAACGCATGCCCTCGTTAAATGGACTTCTAAATAAAAGAATTATTGATGCATGCAATAACCTATTTGAGAATTGTTATTTATCTCACCCATGATGTCCACAACCCTAGTTGTGGATTTAGTTACTCATGCTTAGAAGAACACAATTCATAATTGATAAATAATTAATCATGAACTTACTTTGACAAATTCGAAGAAAATCAAGAAATTCAACTTGAAATCATACAATTATCTTAAAAATCAAATCCGGAATTAATGCCCAAGTTGCAACGACAAATTTCCAAGAACAAAAGTATGAAATAAGTAATAGAATTCAATCCCAAAAAGGAGGTTTTACACCTTATTTATAAGAAAACAAAGTCCTAAATTTAAAAGAGTTCAAATAAGGAAAGTTTGTCCAAAATGTGATTTCAATCAACAACCCCCACAGACAGTCCGTCGATCAAACAAATGACCGTCGACTGTCTTTGTCTGTCCATACTTAGCATCTTTTCTTAGCCTTCACTTTGCATCTACTCTGATCCAATCGACGGACCAACAACATGGTTCATCGATTCACCTACGGTCCCTCGATTCTTCTCGTCGTTTCATACTTAGCTTTTCTTCAACATCGTATATTGGGACATTTTCTTATCAAATCGACGTTTTGCCAGGACGATCGGTCGATCAAACGAAGGACCATCGATCCTTTCGTAGTCCCACACTTATTCAGAATTCTCCGAGTTGCTTTCAGATTCCTGAACATCCAATCGACGGTCACCAGCTATGGTCCGTCGATGGAACGAAGGACCGTCGATGGCCTTCGTGGGTCACTTCTGCACTAATTCTTCACAACCTTCTACATTTTAGTTTTGGACAACTTTCCAGTAAAACAAAGAAAAGAACATATTAAAATTACTAAAAAAAGGCTCTAGACACACATCAATCTTAAGAAAAAAGAATTGAAAGTACCGTGAAACCATAGTACATCAACAGAGTTGAACGTAGTGAAAAGAGTCGTTTCTTTGATGAAAGACGCCACAAAGCTAGTATAGTTATCGCACACCTGGAGCATTGACAAGAGCTATGGGCACGACACCATCGCATCTAGTGTTAACCGTCATCAGACAGAAGAGTGAAAGAGATTAGAGACCAATTTGAATCGACAAATACCAATCGAAATCAATTTATAGAACGAATGCAGAAAAGAGAAGCAAAGATATTTCCTAAAGTCCTATAGCCTCTCAAGAAAAGTAAAGGTGTCCCCGTACCATTCCGCGAGACTCTACTAGACTCATTTTGATACATCGAGATCAACAAAATTTGGTTCTGATATAAACTTTATCATGACCCACACCATCGTGATTGGCACCCAGACTAACTCTATGGTGGGAGAACCACTATTACAACCCAAACCAAAAACCTAAAGATAAACTAATGAAAGAAATAGGGAGTTCCCATAAACTCCAACAAATTCTAACAATAAAACTAACATTGTGGAAGTCACAACCTATAACATGAAAGTTATTGTACCAAAACATCTAATGTTCAACAAGTCTAAACAAGAAGGAATTCAACCCCAAACTAATGAATAAATACTAACTACAACAAGCCAAAGTCTTCAATGTGGACATAGATTAAATGAGAACTCATGGAAGCCTGGAAGAGTTGGCTCACCCTTGAATTCAATTGATCACTGGTCTTCTAAATGAGGTATGACAATAGCCGCTTGAAGATGCCTGTATTCAACAAAGAAAGAGCAAGTGTAGTATCAGTAAATAACCACAGTGTACTGATAGGATCACACAGCTATCTCACTAAGTACAACCTAAGCAAGTTATCACAACAACATAATCACACGCATATAATGAACATATTCAATATTATCACCATTTATGAATAATGAACAACTTTACATTTCTCAAGATACATAATTATGACAAGTCATTAGTCCTCTCATGGAACCCAAATCCAAACAATTAGCATATCGAAATGGGGTACCCGATCCAATTATTATGTAAGAACGTGGCAACCAATCCTATGGTTATGCCGAAATGTGGTAACTGATCCAAGTTAGTTATACTGGAATGTGTCAACCGATCCATTCAACACACCACTAATCACAATCACAAGTCTATTCTCAAGATCATATAAGTAAGTCATGATTCATGGCGTTTATCATTCCTCTATGTCATTTATATCAAGTGTGATCAATAATGCAACATTCATTACATGCAAGTATCATAATGAAGCAAGAACAAACATATATCGCACAATCATAGAATCACAACCATCACCTACTTGAAACAAGCTTTAGACCTAGAAAATTTGATCCTTCCCTTTCCGGATTCGTTCCGCTTGTTCTTAGTCTACAAACAATCAATACAATACGGGAATCGATAAACAATCACTAATTACCCAAATCACTAACAATCTTATGAACCCTAGATCAAACCCATTATTTTCAATAATTCGGGTTGTTTCCGGCATAGAGTCTAGATTAAAATCCTCTCCCTCAATAATTACCCATTCTATTACGTTCTACATATCAAATATGAATTCGGGGAGTGAAAAACTTACATTTAGCCTCAAGAATGGTGGAAAATTGTTAGAGTAGCCTAGGGTCCATTCCATAGCTCTAAAAGTAAAAGAACTGCAGAACAGGTCGTTTAGGGGTTTATTCACGTCCTTAAGTCGCGTATGGCCCACCATAGCAGCCCTCACCCCTCTTCACCGACACCGCCAGAGCGAAAAAATCCAGCGCCAAAGCGGCTTGCACGAAACAATAAGCTATTTTAATAAAATTTCAAGACCCCCATTTCACAATACACCTCTAACCAACAAAACTCAGAAAATCTCCTTCATGCTAAGATCGATTCTGGGAGTTCTATTAGTCTGAATTCAATTTCATAAGATCGTACAAATTTCTTAACGAAATATGTAACTATTTATGTAATCAAAATCATAATTAACTCACTCAATTATTACAATATTTCCCTACAACTTAAAGACTCATATTTCTTCCAAAGCTGGACTAAGTTAGGAAAATCCAAATACTACGAAATAAATTTTCAATCTCAATTTCCCCTGTTGGCATTTATATAATAACGGGAACAAATCGTTATACTACATTAATAAAATTTCAGTATGTATTATTTTTCTATGATTAACAAAAACTAATATTAAAAAGAAAATTATAACTAGAAATTAAACATAGAATTAAAATAATTAGTATAAATACTTAAAAATAATGATAAACCTTTAATAATCATAAAAGTAATATACCCATTATTTATTATATTAGAATACTAAAAAGTTGGTAAGTTCCCCGACATCTAATCATTTATAAAGGTATAAACTATTCTTTTATTCTATGAAAAAATACAAATCTGATTTAACAATTTAAAGAGTTTAATCCTTATTTATATTTAATTAATTTAATGATTAATAAGAAATTTGTATAAATTAATTCATGTGTTGAATTTCGTGTACAGGTTTTTATTATTATTAAATTATTTTATATGTGTAACGACCTGTTTAGTCGTTTAAAGCAGCATAGTTAATTTCTGAAAATTACTGTCTGGGTCGACGGATCCCACGACGGACCGCCATGGGCACGACGGACCGTCGAGGGTGTCTCGTTCCAAAACACTTAGAATTCTGAAAAATTGGGTACTGAGAACAACTCTCTGAACTTCGCGACGACATGGCAGGACGGACCGTTGTGGGCACGACGGATCGTCACAGGCCCTTTAGTGAAAAATTAGTCTCTGAACTCTGTGATGACTCAGCAGGACGGACCGTCGCAGGCACGACGGCCCGTCACAAACTGCGTAACCCTGACTGGGTCGAATTTCTGTTAATTATTTTAAGGGGCGTTTTGGACTATTCCTGCTTATAATTAGTTAATTTGGGGTTTAATGTTAATAATTCAATTACATGGGGGTTAAAAGAGATAACCTTGGATTAATTAGTGGGTTACTTTTACCATCTTTCATACTTAATTATATGCTAATTAGGGTAAAAGAAAGAGTTTGAATAAGGAAAAATAGAAAGAACAGAGAGAAAGGGGCGAACGATCGAGAGAGGGAGAAACGAAGAAGAAGGCAAAGCATTGGAAAAGTAGATTTCTTGACTTCAATTCTTCGGTGGAGGTAGGTTATGGTTTTTATGTTATTCGTAGTAAACTCTTAATAGCGAATGATATGTATTGGGTAGTGTTGTGAACCCTTCTATATGCTTAATTGTATGTTTGCATGAATGTGATTATATAATTGTGATAAAATAAGCATGATGAAGCTACTGAATCCTAAATCTTGAAAAGCCCTAATCTACTTTGTTAATGATGATGCCTTGGTATAAGAGAAGGCTTGATGAACGAAAATAGTGAGATTAGGGGATCGGGTGCCACGTTCCGACCCCAGGATAGTATATGAGGATCGAAGTGTCACGTTCCGACACTAGTATAGTATATGGATCGGAGTGTCACGTTCCGACACCAGGATAGTATATGGATCGGGTGTCATGTTCCGGCACCATGATAGTATATGAGGATCGGAGTGTCGCGTTCCGACACCAGGATAGTATATGAGGATCGGAGTGTCACGTTCCGACACCAGGATATTATATGGAGCGGAGTGTCACGTACCGACACGAGAGAAATAAAGATAATAAATCTTGAAAGATGTTAATATACTCAATTTAATGAACCTAATTCCCAAATGAGTATGATGGGGAGGCGTGAGTCCTCATTGATGTGCTTGGTGTTATGACCAAGAGTTATGGTAATTGTAAATGCCGCATGTTGAGTATTATAGTTGATTTATGATATTATCTGATATATATTGTTTTCTATTTTGAGTTGGCCAATGATATCTACTCAATACTTGTGTTTGTACTGACCCCTAATTGTATGTTTCTTCCTTTGTTATTTGTGGAGTACAGCAAACGTACCGTCGTCTTCAACTTAACCGCAACTCTAGCCAGTCTTCATTACACTGGATTTCAGGGTGAGCTAACGTTTCTAGCTTGGACTGGATCTTCTTCTTCATGTCTTGATGTCTTGAAGTTCCGGCATGGACTAGCTTTTTATTTATTCTAAGCTTTCTAGATACTTTTAGAATTAGTAATTTGAGGATAGATGTTCTTGTGGTGATGACTTCCAGATTTTGGGAATAATAAGTATTGAGTTTTTAGAAGTTATTTAATCGATTTTCATTAATGAGTTTAAGTCTTCCGCATTATATTATGTTAATTATGGTTGAAATGTTGGGATTTTAGATTGGTTGGTTTGCTCAAATAGTAGGATAAGTGTGGGTGTCACTCGCGACCCGTTTTGAGTCGTGACAATATCAACTGTATTTTAAATTATTATTAATTATAATATTACACAAATTTAAGACTTTCAAATATATTTGAAAGTTTATGAATTCCAAAAAACATTTGTAAAATGAATCAACGTGTTATTTAACCTTATGATATTTAATATTTTATGTGGAAACTAAGAATTGATTAATGGTTAACATGGAGATAAAATTAGTTTATTAATACATCATAAAAGTAATAAAGGATAAATATTTTAAAATATTTGAACGATTTGATATTTTATGGCATAAAAATAGTTATAAATTTTTCCGCGTAAACCGCGGATACGTATACTGGTATGAATTAACGTTACCCGGATTTTTCTGGCAGAAAAAGTTATCTCTTTCTCCTTTCGCTTGATTAACATTTATTAATATAAATTAATGTTGCATTAGATTAGCATTGCACGGTTTTTTACCCACATAACTCATTTCAATCCCCTTCTCCTTCCCAATAATTACTATTTATATTACTCACTCCGTCCGGTATTATTTGTCATAGTTTTTATTTTTAAAGTCAAATTATAAAAATTTTAACAAAAATTTTAACATTATTATTCATCATATTAATATGCAAAAAGTTATAATTTATAGTATTTTTGATATAGTTTTAGAATATCTAATTTTTCAAATAAAATATCGAATTAATATAACCTAATTTAGCTTTAAAAATTAGTCAAATAGCTCTTCAAAGTCTTGATATCTATTAAAATGATAGTATAAATTTAGGAAAAAGCTGCAACAGCTCCATGTGATAGGTGAAAAACTCATGATATACATTTCATCAGGTAATTCTAATTATTATTTTTATTGGATAATTATACTGAAGGAATATTGATTGTATTGAAGTGTTAACCAAATAAGGGAATACATGGGAGATATATATAGGAGATATAGGAAGGAGTACTAATCCTAATAGGAATAGGATTAAGGAGTACTAATCCTAATAGGACTATGATTAGTACACAGTAAATACTAATATTATTTAATACTATTTATTTAATACTATCTGTTATTATCCCCCCTCAAGCTGAGCTGAGCGGAAGCGAACGGAAGCTTGGAACTGAGGTAATCGTGTTGTCGTCTCGGGAGAGGCTTGGTGAGAATATCAGCCGGTTGTTCTTCAGTGGGTACATACTGCACAGTCATGGTGCCGACCTGAACTTCATCGCGAACAAAAAGACAATAGAGAGCAAGAACAATGTGAGTGGTGCGGAGTTCGCGAAAACATATGTGACCCACATGGTCTCAGCAGCGAGAAGAGCAAGGGCGCGGTATTCAGCTTCAGTCGAGGACCGAGAGACCTTGGGTTGTTTTTTTGTACACCAGGAGATCAGGTTCGGCCCCAAAAAAACGAGAAACCCCGATGTAGATTTTCTGTCATTTTTATCATTCGCCCAATCTGAATCTGAGAACCCCCGAAGCTCCAAGTCCCCGGGTTGAATGAGTAAACCACGACCAAGAGTGCAAAAAATGTACCTGAGAATGCGTTTTAGACAATGGTAATCATGTTCACTTGGTTGATGCATGCGCTGAGCAACTCGGTTAGCAGCAAACTAGATGTCAGGACGGGTAATGGCCAGATACTGTGGAGCCCCAATGAGGCGCGAAAGTGGTGATATCGGCAAAGGGGGTGTCGGCTACATTCGTAGATGAAGAGACTGCCATCGGTGTTGGTTGACTGGTGCATTTTTCAAGTCCAGCTTTCTACAACAGATCTCGAGCATATTTTGACTGATGAAGAAACAAGCCACTGCCTGTCCGAGAAACCTCCATTCCCAGAAAATAATGTAACGGGCCAAGGTCCTTCATTCTAAAGGTAGTATGCATAGCTCGAGTAACATCCTGAATGAGAGCTGCAGTAGAGCCTGTAATAATGATATCATCTACATAGACAAGAAGAATGACTGTACCGTGTGCTGAATGTCGAGTAAACAGACTCGGGTCGTGTACGCAACACGTGAAGCCGAGTCCCTGGAGGAACGTTTTCAGACGTGTGTACGAAGCATGGGGGGCTTGCTTGAGCCCATACAGAGACTTCTGGAGTTTGCAAACATGTTGAGGGAAGCGGGGATCAACATAGCCCGGTGGTTGCGTCATGTAGATAGTTTCATCAAGCATGCCATGAAGAAAAGCATTGGAAACATCCAACTGATTGATAAGCCAATTGTTGCGCACACCGAGTGACAGTACCAGGCGAATGGTTTCCTGCCGAATAACAGGACTGGATGTCTCGGAGTAATCAAGCCCATACTCCTGATTGTAGCCTTTAGCAACCAAACGAGCCTTGTACCTGGAAATACTGTCATCTGCATTGTGTTTAATTTTGTACACCCATTTACAGCCCACTAGGTGCCGCCCATGGGGCTTAGGTACAAAAACCCAAGTTTTTTGATCAGTCAAAGCCTTAAACTCGTCATCCATAGAATGACGCCAATAAGCATTTTTTGAGGCAACAGAGTAGGTTGTTAGTTCACTATCGGGAAGGGGTGTATTTGGTAGTATGGTAGCCTAAAAGGTTTTGGGTTTAAAGATATCGGCTTTGTCACGGGTTAACATGAGATGAGTATTGGGGGGTGGCACGGGCGGTGGTGATTCGGGTGTGGCCGGTAAGGACCCAAAACGGATCGGGCTGGAGATGTTGTGGGTATGGGGTGGTTCGGGTTGGTTGTGAGTGTGGGTGGTGGTTGCGTGTGTATTGTGGGTGACTGTCTAAGGGGTGATGAGGGGTGGTTGGGTAGTGGGTGGAGGTGTGGGGGAAGGTGGTGAGGGACCCTGTGAGTATGTTGGAAACAGGGGAAGGACGCCAATGAATGATGTATTTGTGGAGGAGGAAATAGACTCATAGGGAAACTCATTTTCGACAAATTTGACATGACGAGATATATAGACTTTATGAGTTTGTGGGTCAAGACAGCGATAACCCTTGGAGGTAGGATGATAGCCCAAAAAAATATAAGGACGGGATCGGGGTTGTAATTTGTGAGTAATATGAGGGCGTAGCCAAGGGTAGGCAAGACACCCAAAGACGCGGAGGTTGGTATAATTGGGAAGTTCTTGGTAAAGGAGTTGATAGGGTGATTTGTTGGAGAGGGTGTGACTGCGCATTCTGTTAATGAGGTAGTTTGCGGTGACTAGAGCTTCTACCCAAAAGGAGACTGGGAGATGATATTGATGTAGAAGAGTAACCACCGTTTCAATGAGATGCTGATGCTTACACTCAACCACCCCATTCTGTTCGGGAGTGTATGGACAGGAGGTTTGATGTATAATTCCCAGGGATTGCAGAAACTGGCCAAAGATGTTATTTACATATTCCTTTCCATTGTTACTTCGAAAAAGTTTAACATGAGAATTGAATTGTGTTTTGACCATTTTTTCAAAAGTGACAAAGGTGGTGCATGCCTGTGATTTGTATTTTAGTGGGTACAACCAAGTGTATTTTGTAAAATCATCCACAAAATAAATATAATAGCGAAAACCAGCAAATAAAGGAACAGCAGTAGGACCCCATAGGTCAGAATGAATAAGTTGAAAAGGTGCAATTGTACGCTTCTCAGATAAAGTAAACGGTAATTTATGAGATTTAGCAATTGAACAGGAGTCACAATTGTTTACATGAATGAAAGAAAAACCTAATTGAGACATTAAAGAATTTATTATTTGAGTAGACGGGTGACCCAGACGACTGTGCCACAACAGACTGTGGCCATCAGCCGAAAGAGCCACCAGAGCCACATGAACGCTTTCTAAAACTGGGTGGGTAGACGAACTTGTGCCAGGAAGAACGTACAGACCATGCACACAGGAGCCCTGAAAAATCACCCTCTTGGTAGTATTGTCTAGGATCTGAAAATCATTAGAGGTGAACAAGAATGAGCAATTATTGTCTTTTGTGAATTGGTGAACAGAAAGGAGATTGGTTTTAAAAGAAGGGACGTGGGTAAGGTTACCTAGGTGAAAGATAGCGGTGGGGGTTTTAATGGTACCCGTGCCAGTGTGAGAAATATTAAGGGACTCACCGTTGCCAACAGTAATACCATTGGAGCCATGATATGGATTTGGAGCGTTAAGCTTGGATAGATCAGAAGTAACGTGCGTGTTGGCCCCAGTATCCAACAATCATTCAGAGGAGGGGCCGGCTTGAGATGCATAATTGGCACGGTTATCACTATTTCGGCTCTCCTCATACCGAAACCAGCAACGAACAGCGATGTGTCCTGTTTTCTGACAGATTTGACAAGTTGGACGATCCCGCTCGTAAGTGCCCTGCCCGCCGTTGGAAGATGAGTGTCCGCCGCCGCCGAAGGAGTGCAGTCTGTTGTTGTTGACGTGTTGCTGACCGTCGTACGGCGGACGACTGCTTTGCCGACCGCCACGCCCGCGGCCTCTGTTTTTTCTGCCATAGCCACCGCGACTCCCCTAACGGCCGCCACCACGCCCCCGCGATAGTTCTGGCTTGCGGTGAGGGCGGTGGCCGGCTCCATAACAGCGGCTTCTCGGAGAAGAAGTTTGCTCTCCAGATCCACGTTAATTTCTTCACTTTTTAGCCACGAGGAGAGAGTAGCCAGGTCAACAGGCATTGGACTGATGCGAACTGCGTGTTTAATGAAGGAGTAAGCTGATGGGAGCCCCCGAACGACGCACATGACGAGATCTTTTTAGGGAATGATTTCGTTCACGGTGTCGAGGGCTGTGATGATGGTGGAGACCTCATCTAAATACTCCGCCATAGTTTTCGTGCCTTTGGTAATTGTGTGGAGACGATCCCGCAATTGAAAAATATGAGAGTGGGAAATTGATGCATAGCGTGTTGCGAGGGCCGTCCACAGGGTTGAAGCAGTTGTGTAAGATCGGACGTGTTTTTGAACCGTGGGAGAGATGACCGCAATCAAACATGATCGGATCTGGCCATCCACGGCTTTCTAGGTGGCATGGGCCGGATTGGTTTTTTCTGATTTGTCCGTAGTGGTGATGACTACTGCCAACGGTTCTGTGCTTCCATCGACGTATTTGAGAAGGTAATTGGCCTCAAGGGCTGTAAGAACGGTGATTTTCCATGTAGGGTAATTTATGTCTGATAATTTTTTGGAAATCAGGGCATGAAGATTCCTGAGAAGGAGTTTAACGCCAAAAGGAAGTGAATCGAGAGGATCCACCTCGGTTGTCATGGCTGCCGCCGCCCAAGAGAAGAGAGGGAACGATCGGTGCCCTAAAGAGAGAAAAAAAAACCTAGAGAAAAGAAGATCTAGGTTTTCTGGCTCTTGATACCATGAAGGAATATTGATTGTATTGAAGTGTTAACCTAACAAGGGAATATACGAGAGATATATATAGGAGATATAGGAAGGAGTACTAATCCTAATAGGACTAGGATTAAGGAGTACTAATCCTAATAGGACTACGATTAGTACACAGTAAATACTAATATTATTTAATACTATCTGTTATTATATACTAACAAATCCTCTTATATGAATCAAAGTAATATTATTTACTTATTAGTTGTTATACATGATTCTAGGCAGAGGCGATGTCAAAATTTTTAATATGGGATTCATAATCTGTAGAAATAGATAACCAAAGGGGTTCGACATCTATTAAATATATATATAAACTTATTTTAACCATATATAAATAATATAATTTTTTGTCGAAGGGGGTTCAGATAACCCCTTAATGCAATGTAGCTCCGCCCCGTGTTTTAGGTGATCCTGTGATCTCTTCTCAAAATTTCCTTATGCATGAACGTTTGTAGTTGTGATTTCTAAGCTACATATCTTTTCTTTGATTGTTAAATAATTCTTTTTCCGAGTTTGTTTCATCCAGAAAGTGAAAAGAAAAATGTATCAACTGGCTATACTAGCTAATCAAAATTTCAAATGGACTGCTTATCAAACTACTTATTATGTGTAGGGGTGGGCATAAACACCGAAAAACCGAAACACCGAACCAAATCGAATTTTTTTAAAATTTCGGTTTCGGTATTGCGATTTTCGGTTTAATTTTTTGTATTTTTCGGTATTTCGGTTCGATTTTCGGTACATATTAATTTGGAATTCGGTATTTCGATTTAAATCGAAATATTATGCTATAATTTAATAATTTATAAATTATATTATATTAGTTAATAATTATTAATATTAAATAAATTTTTTTTAAAAAAAAAAGTAAAAAACCCTAATACCCTACTTTGACTCTTTCTCTTTCTACCAAATTTTTTCTCCTTTCAATTCACTCCTCATCCTCTCCTCTTCAGCTCTTCTTCCTCTTCTCTTCTCCTCTTTCTCTTCTACTCCGACCACTCTTCAGCTCCAACCACTCTTGTCTTCAGCAGCGCCGCCAGGCGTCAGCCACCGTCCACAACAAGGGAAGCAGTAGAAGAGGCGACAGCAGCACAGCAGCGGCGACAGCAGCACAGCAGCAGCCAGCCGCAGACAGCAGCATAGCAGCAACCAGCCGTCAGCCGCCGGCCGTGCAGCAGTCAGGCCCATTAAAAAACCGAAATAAAAAACCGAACCGAATTAATAAAAACTGAACCGAATTAACAAAAATCGAACCGAACCGAAATATTTCGATTCGGTATTCGGTACACAATTTACAAAAACCGAAAACCGAAAAAATCAAAAAAAACCCGAATCGAACCGAAATACCGAATGCCCACCCCTAATTATGAGTATCTCAAAGATCTCTTTTTGATTATGCTGGTAGATATTAATATTTAAATATTAATTTTGGCATTTTTACAGTTACAAAATTTAGTTCCAATTAAAAAGAGTGAATTATGTTGAACTAGCTATTTAAAAATTCGAATAATCTCATTTGAGTATGACATGAATTTGTATTTTGTATTTTACATGAGTAATTAATTGAATATAAGTTAATATCAATAGTTTGGCAAATAAAAAAAACGTGAATTGTATTAACATAACAAGTTTTTATTTATCTAAATATATGGTTACTTGAATTTAAAATTTATATCGATATACATTAATATTTATATAAAGTTGGGCAAGGACAAAGTGATATTACAACTCTATAACCAATAACCACATTTTTCTGTTTTTCTCAAATTTTTACTTTTCGCAATTTTTTTGGATTTTTTTTTGTTATTTAAACAAAAAACAAATAAAAAAAAGTCAGTACTTCGAATATTTCTTGTGAATTTATGTTACTCATTTTTTTTCCAGTTACTCATTGTTAACCACGACTTATTTAATTCAAGTCTCTTTAATGATTTAGTACCTGTCATTTTAATTTTGATTAAATAATTTCTCAATTAATTAGAGGAAGATAATTGCTATAAAATATTAGGAAAGATGAAAGAAGTTAGATTTTAAACAGGTGATGAATATTAAAATACCAAAAATTAAAAAAAAAATTGATTATCAAATAATAGAGCACAATCTTTGACCAACAATAAAAATTTGGAAACCAGAAAAGAATGAAGTAAAATAAATGAATATAGAAACACAAAGAAAGTAACGGCCCAGAAAAATAAAAAGAGGTAGTAGAATACGAGTGGGCGAGAAAACGGAGCTATCCAAGAAGAAAATAATGAAAAATCGAGATAAAGTAACCTATTTTCTAAACTAGAACTTATTATTTAGGGTATGAACTATGAACAAATGAGGGGGAGATTAGACACTGGAATATAACTTGTTCTTTTTAAACAATAATAGTCAACCAACGATATTAAAATACAATTCATTTCTACTTATATCTACCTTTACTTTTCTTTTCATGCTTTAGCTTATATAACTTGAAGAAAAAATATAATGTATATTATTGATTTTGTAAGGATATGTATGAAAGTATGTTATATTTCAATTAAATTTTAATAAGTTCATTTCTAAGTTTATAAATAGGTTGTAGGATCTCGTGAAGGGCAGAGATATTTGCTAGTATGGTGTAGTCACTTAAACTTTATTAAATGTAAATTTTGTAAAGTTGTTTGTGTTATATTAAATTGGTGAATATATTAGTCCAAATAAATATTATTGATTAATATAATTGATTTAATTATTTAAATTCAATAAATATAAATTTAATTAAAATCCGTTTCATAAAATCAAATAATATTTCACTTAAATCTGATTGGGCGAAGAGAGTTTCGTTCCAATCACGACCCCTCTATTCTAAAATATAAATAGAGGTCTCATAATTCAGAAAAAGGGACCCAAGAATTCAAAACAAGAATCTAGAGAAAACTCGTAGATCAAAAATCATAAATTTCTCTACAAGTTCAAGAATTCAAGAATTCAAGTGTTAAAGATCATGTACAAGTCCAAGAAGAAGACAAGATCAAGTTCAAGAACGATCAAGATCAAGACCACAAAATTCAAGATCAAGATCCAAGTCCTTGAATTCAACTAAAAAGTCAAGATCAAGATAAAATTTAAGTTCAAGATCAACATCAATTCCAAGATCAAGTTCAAGTCCAAGATCTAGATAGAGACCAAGATCAAGATAAATCTAAAGTTCAAGATCAAGCTTTAACTCCCTTGAAATTATACATAAAAAGACGAATTTAGAGAAATCGTAGAGATTGTAACATTCGCACTTGAAATAATAAATCGATTATTGTTATAATCTTCCGTTATTGATTATTATTTTCTCGATGCGAATTTTATTGTCTACAAAATTCTGGCACGCCAAGTGGGACAATCTCTACCTCTCATCTCAACTTTTCAAGCATCAAATAATATCAAAATCTCTTCCACTATAGAAGAACAACTAGCAAGCTTAATTAAATCAATTGAAGGCCTGACAAAGTACGCAACGAACAAGATACTAAACTATCCAAGCTAACAAATAAGATTGATAACATGATTGAAAGAAGATCAATTCAATCACCCATGAAGCTTTCTAAAATTCAAGACGAAGGAGAGTCTTGTGTAAAGCAAACAAAGATAAATGAGATTCATATCTCAACTGAAGATTTGATTCTAATTGATCAATTAAAGAACTTTATAATAGAAGCTATCGAAGACAAATCTGAGTCTTAATCAAAATTTCCTACCATATATGCAAAGTCATATACACAAAGGATCGATAACTTGAAAATGTCTAAGGGTTATCAACCTCCTAAGCTTTAACAATTTGATGGCAAAGGAAATACCAAGCAACATATAGCGCACTTTATTGAGACTTGCAATGCTGCTGGGACATATGGTGATTATCTTGTTAAAGAGTTCGTTCGATCTCTCAGAGAAAATGCCTTTGATTGCTACACAGATCTTGAACCTAATTCTATAGATAGTTGGGAGCGACTAGAGCAAGAGTTCCTTAATCGTTTCTATAGCATGAGACGTGTCATTAGTATGATGTAATTTACAAAGGCTCTTCAAGGTGAATATGAGTTAGTTGTTGACTGTATCAATCGCTGGACAAGTCTGAGCCTCAACTGCAAAGATCACCTTAGTGAAATTTCTAGCATTGAAATGTGCATCCAAGGTATGAATTGGGGTCTTCACTACATTTTGCAAGGATTAAAACCTAATACATTCTAAGAGTTGACAACTCGTTCACATGACATGGAATTAAGCATGACTTTAAGAGAAGATCAACAATCTCCTGTGAATGGACCTCGTGAAGATGAAGATATAGAAGAACGCCAAGTGGGACCAAATTTGCCCTTCATCTCTTCTCTCTTAAATCAAATCTGAAAATCTGAAGCTGCAAAAGTGGAAGTGAGTAATTCAAGCCTTCTCTTTGAGTTTCATCAAGTCTACACTACGTCAAGCCTTGAAGCAGGGGGAATTTGTAGACGTTGAAATTTTGTGGGACTCTAAAAGATGTGTTTAATTCGAGTTGGTACTCTACAAATTGTGTTCAACTCGAACTAGGATTTTTAGAGACTATTCAACCCTAAACATTAGTTCACGCCTATATAAAGGGTACTAAGTTCCTCTAAAAGGCATCTCGGACATTCCATAAAGAGATTAAGATCTCGAATAATCCGCAAATTGATGGATAATTCATATAGAGAGGTCAAATATAAATCATCCTAGTTCGAGAAATACGCCACTAACGACCCTCAAATCATGGATAAATCTTAGGAGAGTAAAATCAAGGGATTAACAAAATTGTATCCGCTCTCTTTATCAATATAATTATGTTTCTTCATATTTTATAGTGATTGTAATTTCTTTTCTATCGCTTTAAAATTTATTAGCAAACATATGGATATAAAAGCTAGCTAAGAAAATGCTCTGAGTTATTGACAAGGGAATACCAAAAATGATTGAATTGTTATGGACTTTTGTTATTCAATTTTGTGTTTGAGAGATTGATCATTATTTAATTATTACTTTATGACCTATATTTGATCAATATATGGAAATCAAATACGTTCATATATTTTAAATTTTTTTACTCAAGTAGTCATTACAGAGTAAAGCTTTTTTTAATATACAAGTAGTCATTACAGAGTAAAGCTTTTTTTAATATATAAATTTCAGTAACTTTTTAAATATTTAATGTTAAGTGAATATTTTTTTCGGAGAAGAATAAATATACACAACTCTGGTGTCCTCACATGACCAATAATAAGACTGTTACCCAATAAAATAAAATAAAATAAAATAAAATAAGAGGAAATGGTCAAATGTCTTCCTAATTTTGATTTGGATTTCCAACTACATACTTCAATTTTGCAAGAGTTCTATCACCTTTTTGAACTTTTTAAAATTAAATTTATTATTTCCTAACTACTTATGTGAAAATGTAAATGTATTTTATCTTCCCAAACAGAGTAAAGCCCAAAAATCAATATGAAATATTATTTCTAATATTTTTTCATAAATAAATATACTTTTACTTATTATTCCTTTTTTTTATGTTAATTGCTTTTATCTGTTTTAATTTATTTTTTTCTTCATAGAAAATTGATACAATATCTATGGGAAGCACCAAATTTGATCAACGTTTTCAAATCATCGCCATCACTATGTCTATAATAAACCATAAGTTGCATTTGTAATTTCACTATCACTCGCCACAATTAAGAATTATGTACCAAAAATCTTTCAAATCAAAACAAAATTAAGCTTGAAATGATTTCCTTCAATACACTTCGAATACTAATTTTTTTCATCCTATATTCAATAGTCAACAGACCCATAAGATTTTCCGCAACTGATTTTAATAATTGTTTTTTTTCAAATCTAAAAAATTTATTCATGAGATAGAACACTAGTTAGCTTATATTTTTTTTGAGTATGTCAAAGAAAAGTTCAACTAGGGCATTGATTGGATAGTCAAGAGATCATTAACTTTTAATTTTTTTGGTTAAACATGATTTTATTTATGAAACATGCGAAGCTTTGATCCCCAATGGAGTATTTTCTTTTTACATAAAATATAATTAGTGATTTAATAACATATATAATATGTTTTACTTAATTTAGTTACTATAAGTTAATATATTATTGATAGAATTTTATTTAGACTTAAATTTTATTATTGAGCACAAATTATAAATTTTAAATTTTAAATGTGGTCAAATTTTTTCATATCCATTCCTATAAAATCAATAGATATTCAGCCCCTATTCCACATTAATATCCCAAAATAAATCTCCTACAAAAATGAGAGTCAGGCAAACTCAATAAGATTGAGTGCTAAAGCCAAACTTTTGAGATGACCCCCTAATATTTGGTTATTTAGTTTATTTCGTAAAAAAAGAAAATAAAGAGTTTGTAACATTATTTTTTAGGGATACAATAATTTAAATTATTTTGGAGTTCATGATTATCGAAAACTATGCCACATTTTTACCAACTTCTCCTAGATTTTCTTCTTGGTTGTTTTTATCATCTAACTCAACTTTATTGGTGACTTGTTCATTTGAAGAACACCCCCCCATATTTTTCCATTAAAGATATATTATTTGTTAAAAATCTATCAAGCGCTTCTTTTTGGAATTTATTTAATTCTTCAAGTGTTTTCCTTTTTCTCTGTTTTTTATAATATCGAAACTATATTTTCTATTTAATATATTTAAATTGGATAAAGTTTAATAATAACTAAAACACACACACATGAAAAATTTTGCTACGGAAACCGAAGGTTTTCCACTTTCTATCGCACGCTTCAACTATTTGTTTATATAGTGTGAAAGTGCCTATGAATGAGTTCTAAGAAAGCGAGTGTTCACGTCAGGAAAAGAGACCGTTAAGGATGTACTTGTTTTTTTTTTGTCGATTGGGCTACAGATTTTTTTGTTAGTTGATTCTCGAAATTTAAAAAATCAAGTCTAGACCTACAAATGAATAGAAAGCGTGGCGAGGGTCCTTCATTAAAGGAGGAAAAGAGGGGTGAGAAAGAAAGGTCAATTTCCGAAAGGCCTTTGCAGAGCTGAGCTTTAGGGGATAATACTTTTTGTGGTCTTGCACATGAAAAAGACAAGTTTAGGAAAAATAGTTGGATGTGCAGGGTCAAAAATGATTTGGCTTATATGAAAACGTCCATGTTATTTGGAAGATCTATCTTGTGTATGGTAATGCGTGGTTCCACTCTTCAAGAATCCCAAATAAGTCTCTTGAAGTTCATATTTTTCATCATAAAGGATTCTCTTGCCCCGAAATGATCTAGACCAATAAGGAAATCCTCCTTTGTTTTAAGCAAGTCTCGCACCATGACTTCATAGCTGGCAAGCACGGTAGGGGTGTTTCTTAATACTTCCTTTTAAGAAAGGTGTGTGTGTGGGGATATATATATATATATATATATACATACACACACATACACACAAGTACATATTTTCAAGAAAAATTACTAAAAAAATAGGATAATAAAACTGGCTCAAGATTTTGATGAGCTGATACCAAGGTATTGAAATAGTGCTGCATTCCTTCAACATAATAACTGCTATTCCACTTCTTGAAATTTAAAAATTGCACCAAAAAGTGGATTTTGTTGTTTTGTAATGTCACTCTGTGAGGCTACCCTTTTCACGTAACACGAAAACTAGGATCACAAGTTACCCCAAGCTAACCATGAGTATGACATATATTAAGCATACTGAGAATAACTGAATAAAAAGATATACTATGCAGAAGCAAACATAATAGACAACTGAAAATGGGGAATGCCCATCTGGTTTGAATATATCACACATGCTAAGAGTTTAATAACAACTGAAAGATAACTTAACATGTCAAGTTGACTCTACTACTATGTTAGAAAAGCCTTTTACTGAGTTGAGTTGTTGCGACATGCCACCCAGCTAATTCTAACAAAAAATAATACAAAATAAAAGAATAAAAATGAAAATCATTTGCATTATCCTCGAAGTATAAGGACTCACCACTAAAGTTGCTGAATGCTGATCGATAATTGATCTAAGCATGATCTATATGTAGAGTACCTGAACCTACATCATTAAAGGATGTAGCCCAGAGTATGTGTTATGACCCTAAAATGATATAAGATAAAATAAAGCCTCATATATGTTTTCAATGTCCATAAAATTATTTATAAGGTGTGTACCATCTAGTAATGGGTTAATTGAAGATGTGTGAGGTCAAATGCCAAAGAATGACCAAGATATTCAAAAACTAGTCTTATGTGTGTGCTAGTACGCCTTAGTATATTTCATGTGTTTTGGTGTGTCATTTAAGGTCTAAAATCATAGGAGGGTACCCTATTATGTAGATGGTCATGTTTAGAGTAAAAATGTCCGGGAAAGACTCCCCAAGGACCACCGTAGGGGTCCTTGAGGAGGACCCAAGCATTGGTCAAAAGCTCCAAAGGCAGCCTTGAACCACGATGCAAATGACGACAAGTAGACCCATCGACGCCCTGTCAAATAAGGTGTGGCTCCACACTTGGTTGGGGGATATTCGAACAAAAATGAGGGGCCTTAATAACAAACCACAACCAGAAGTACTGCCACATCGACCCATCCTTGTCCATGGATAGGGTCATCATTTTAGCCTGCAATTTACTTGCAGTGGTCTCGACCAAGTGAGGGGTGAATTGGGAATTTCTCCACACCTTCCAGTTAAGTCAGGGATGGCTATTTTTAGTTTTTTTTTAGTAATTTTAGTATTTTTAACAATCAAGTAGCCCTTTAGACTTCATACTCCAAAACAAAACCTTCCCCTCCCGAAATCTCTCTCAAGATAACCATTGAAGAAAAAAGAAGAAAAGGGCAGAATGTATTTCAAAAAGATATCAAGCTTATATTATGGCTTTGATTAAAGGTATGTGAATATTGTTCAACCATGAATTCTTCCATCCATGAAGCTCCCATAGTTTCCCTTAATTGCGAATCCAAAATACCCCAACCTAGCTAGGGTTGTGTTTACATTATGGACAAGTCTTGATTGTGATTCCAAAGTAGTGGATAACATTCTATTATGTTTGAATTATATGATTATTATATGATGTGTCATTTGAAATTCCTTGATGAACCCAAATTTAAATTGATAAGGTGATCATTGTGGGTTGAGACCATTAGTGGCAAGGTTGAAGGGTCCTAAATTGATTTTCTTTTAATTGTCTTGAGTAGAAATTGATCAAAGTTAGGGTCATGTAAATATGAATTGAACTAGACCTTATTGATCAGGATTGATCTTGACTTATTATGTTTGAATTGAACCTTGAAGATTAATTATTGCTAGATTGACCTAGTAATGAGGAATATGATGAGAATTACTTTAAAAAAAGCCTATTACTTGAAAGTCTTGTAATATACACATGGATGAGAATAAAATGAGATAAAGATTTTGATAGTGGGTTGTTGTGTTGGCTGTAGATTTAGGAAATTGAATGAATGAAAGTGATAGAATCACTTTATCATGGATAGATTTTCAAGGACATCCGTCCATGAGAGAAAAGTGTTAAGCAAGGCTTAACAAGTAAACCTTGGAGTATGTTCTTTAATCAAAGTGGATATGCAAATGAGAAGGAGTGTCACACAACAAAGGGTCCTAACTCCAAAAAGAGAGCAGAGACACAGCTAGTAGATCTAAGGACTATTCAAGTTTAAGGGGAACACTTACATAGTAGAGTGTGGGTTTTCCCATAGTTAGGTCTCATGAGATGGGGTTCTTCACATAGTTGAACTAAGGTTTCCTAGTAGAGATATCCATATCCTAGGTACAAAGATGTTCTTGAGAAGCCTCTCATAGGGCCATAAGCATAATAAGACTTACTAAATGAAGTAACTCATAGGGTTAAAGATGTGTGGATGAACATAGACATACCCAAGGTGGTATCGCATAGTGTTCATGATTATAGATAGATGAAGACATATTATAAAAAGTATCTCATAAGGTCCATGTGAATAAGGAACTAAGACATACCTAATGAAGTATCTCTTAGGGTTCAAACTGATAATTAACTAATATGTGCTTGAGATAGAGTACCTCATAGTGTTCTAAAGTTAAAGATAGGAACTATGTTCCAAACTAAGATGTAATAGTAAGGGGACCTAAAAGTAATACTTAGCATGATTATTTTTATGGGGTGCTATGCATGCATTGCACAAAGTATGACTTAGGGTCACTAAGAGGAGGCTTGAGGTAGGATTGGAGTAGAGTTTCACTTTTCCTAGTTATAGTTGACTATAGGTGAGAGATTCTTAGTTAATACAGTTACGTTAACAATGAGGGCAAAGGAGGGTGAATATTACTAGGATGATGTCAAGATGAGTTTAATGTTTGAGGTGGAATGGGATGCCTCACATTCATTGCACAAGTGCGCCTTGAGGTGATCTAGGGGTATAGTGTGCTTATGTCATGAAAAACTTAGGTCTTAATTATGAGAGTGGATTATGATCAAGAATGATCAAATAGAGGTACTTAACTTAGGTAGTAGAATAGGATATACCTTGGCCTTGCACAAGTATACTTGGAGGTGGATTGTGATGTAGCTCACTTGACTAACAAGGACAAATGATTGAAGTATGAACTTATATATTCCTTATGATGAATTATTAAACTATGATATTCATAATGTATTTATGCTATTATCTCTTATGATTATGTCTGTTATTGACTAACCTTTTGAGATATCTTATACTTTTTATGTTAGTTTCATACTTGGTACATTTTGTACTAATGCATATTGCCTACATATCTAACAAAATGTAGGGGCTTTTGGGAGATTGAGTACTTTGAGGATAGGTTCCTAACTTGGAAAAGCTTGAAGATTGGTGAGTCTTTATAGCATTCCAGGACAGCAACATTTTGTTCGATTTATGTCATTCACTATGTTTTTGACTTTTTTGGGCTGCATCCCAAGACATTAGTACTCATATATTTCGTAGATGGTTCTGAGACATATGCTAGAAAGACTTGTTGTTATTAAATGATTTCTATATTATGTTTAAAGAAAGTTTTTTAAGTCCCTCCATTTTACATGATGTTATGTAATGAATCTATGTGGCTTGTATAAGACCTACGAGAGGTCAAGTAAGCCATGTTACTTCTAGGGGGTGCTCCCCTGTCGTGACAAACATGGTATTAGAGCATAAGGTTATGAAATGGTCCTAGGATGTCTTAAAACCATGTCTAGTAGAGTTTTATTCATCGGTGTGAGTCGCCACACATCTATGAGTAGGAGGCTTGGGATGCTTAGGAAAAGTCTTACTTCTTCATTGTTCAAGTTGTTCCATATATCTATAAGCTCTCTCTCTTATTCCTTATCTGGTGGTCTATATGATGTGACTATTAAAAGGGTTATGCTACAAGAAGTAAGGGAGAAATGTAGGCCGAAATGCCAATTATGGCTAATGGACTTGATAAAGTTGAGATTATGGGTTGATCAATGGCTATGTTGATGTTGGTAGAAGGCCATGATGAGTTTTGAGGTATGTTGATAAAATTGGTGTAATACGGTGTTTGAGTACTACCTAGAAGGGGCGAGTGAGTTGACTCCCTAAGAAGGGTAGAAAAGTAATTCCCATGGTTTAAGAGTCACCTTGGGTGAAGAATGTGAAATGTTAGTGATTTTTAGAAAGTAGTTAACATAGGCTTGCTTCAAGTGTGGGAATAAGGTTGTTATGTATCCTTGATATGCATGATCTAGGGTTACTAGATATTTTTCACCTTGATAAGTGTAGCAAGTATGAAAAGTTTAGTATTGATTTTCTAGGCTCATGTCGGATTATAAGTGGTTCCCAGTAAGATTGCCTAAGGCAAAGGCTAATGAGGGAAGGCAAGGAAGTTGCTCCTACTGATGTGGAAGATGGTCCTCAAAGAATAATAGGTTTTATGCCCTCAAATCTAGAGAAGATCAAGAATGATCTCCTTATGTCCCTTTTCGGTATGTACTTCCTTAATGATTTATGAAAAATTCCAGATTTTCTCGTTTTATGACTTGTGTTGTTGGACTTGATGTTTTCCTTGTTATGATTAATGTTATTGTTAGAAAGACATGTATGGGCTCATTCCCAAGTGGGTGATAGTGAGCCATTTTCAATGATTTTTATATGATTATATGTAGCCATGGTTTTCTTTGAATGTTATGAAGGTGTGTAGACCTTGTTAGAATGTACTTAGTTGCATGGAGTTGTCCTTTGTTGTGACATAATTGAGTCAATGCACATTCTAGGCTCCATAAAGTTATGTGAGCATGTCATAGCTAGCAGATGTTAGCTTCTCCTTGGAGTTAGTAAGAGTGTTTCCTTCATGCATATAAAGTTACATTAGATATGTATAGATTCGAATTAAAGTTACCTTGGTTGGGTTTGTTCATTTAGAAATAATGCATGCACTATGGGATTCTAGTTTAGAGTTGTCCCTTTAAGAAGTGTTCAGGAAGGTGTCATCTGAGGACAAATGTTTCCCACGTGGGGGTATTGTTATGACCAAAATATGAAATAAGATAAATTAGAGCCTGATATGTGTTTTAAGATTCCATAAATTGTTTATAAGGCGTGTCACAAATTGTGATGGGTGGTTTAAAGATATTTAAGGTCAAACGCCAAAGGACGACCAAGACCTTCAAAAACTAGTCTTATGTGTGTCCTAGTTTGCCTTAGCATGTTTCATGTTTTCAGGTGTATAGTTTGAGTTCTAACATGATAGGATGCTACCCTAATATATAGATGGTAATGTTTAGGATCTAAACTTCTGGGATTGACTCCCCAACGTCAGCCCTAAGAGTCCTTGAAGAGGACCCAAGCATTGGCAAAAAGCTGCCAAGGAAGCCTTGAACCACGATACAAATGACGACAAGTAGATCATCGATGCCTCGTCAAAGGTAGCGTGGTTCCACACTTAGTCGTGGAAGATTATATCCAAAATGAGGGGCCTCAGTCACAAACCACAACCGGCAGTACGACACTGTCAACCCATCCACGGTCTGTGGATGAGACCGTCATTTGAGCCTGCAACTTACTGCAGTGGTCTCGGCCATGTGAGGGGTGAATTGGGAAATTTACCCCACGATCTGATATTTTCATGGAGAATTCTTTTTAGTGTTTTTTAGGTATTTGAAGTATGTTTAATCAATTATGTATCCATTTAGACTTCATACTCCAAACACAAAACCTTTCCCCCCAACAACTCTCTCAAGATCACCAGTTAAGAAAAAGAGAAGAAGCAGGCAGCACCTAGGACGAATTTAACCAAGGTTTCAAGATTGTATTAAGGATTTTATTAAAGGTATGAGAATCTTGTTTATCCATATATTCTTCCATCCATTGAGACACCATAGTTTCCCTCAATTGTGAATCCAAAATACCCCAATCTAGCTAGGGTTTTAATTACATTGTGGGCAAGGGTTGATTGTGATTCCAAAGTAGTGGATAATATTCAATTATGTTTGAATTATATGATTATTATATGATGTCATGTGAATTCCTTGAAGAACCCCAATTTAGATTGATAAGGTGATTATTGTGGCTTTAGGCCATCAGAGGCAAGGTTGAAGGTTCTAGATTGATCTTTTTAATTAAATTATCTTAAGTAGAAATTGATCAATTTTAGGATCATGTAAATATGAATTTAACTAGACCTTATTTATTTGGATTGATCTTGACTTGCTTTGTTTTAATTTAACCTTAAAGATGAATTATAGCTAGATTCACCTAGTAATGAGAAATGTAATGAGAATTACTTGAGAAGAAGCCTATAACTTGAAAGTCTTGTAATCTACATATGAATGAGGATGTAATGCTGTAAAGATTGTGATCTTAGGTTGTTGTGTTGCCTGTAGATTTCAGAAATTTGATGAATGAAAGTGAAAAAACTCCCTTGATAATGGATATATTGTTAAGGACATCCGTCCATGAGGGAAAAATGTTAAGCTAGACTTAACAAGTAAACCTTGGATCATATGCTTGATTCTAGGTTGATATGCCAATTAAAATGAGTGTCACACAAGAGAGGTTCTGGACTCCAAGAAAAGAGGAGAGACACACTTAGTAGATATGAGGACTATCCAAGTTTAAGGGGAACTCTTACATAGTAGAGTGTGGGTTTTCCCAATGTTAGGTCTCATGAGATGGGATCCTTCACATAGTTGAGTTAAGGTTTCCTGGTAGATATATCCATATTCGAGGGACTAACACATGCTTGAGAAGAATATCATAGGGTCCAAAGAATAATGAACTGACTTAATAAATGAAGTAACTCATAGGGTTCAAGATGTGTGGATAAACTTAGGCATACCCAAGTTGGTATCTCATAGTGTTCATGATTTTATATAGATTAAGACATACTATATGAATTATATCCTAGGGTCCATGTGAATAAGGATCTAAGGCATAATTAATTAAGTATCTTTTAGGGTTCAAACTTATAAATAACTAAGACATGCTTAAGATAGAGTACCTTATAGGGTTTTAAAGTTAAAGAGAGGAGCTAGGTTCCAAACTTGAAGTAATAGTAAGAGTACCTAAAAGTTATACTTAGCATGACTATTATTATGGGGTTCTATGAGTGAATTGCACAAATTATGAATTAGGGTCACTAAAGAGGAGGCTTGAGGTAGGATTGGACTAGAGTTGCGCCTCTCCTAGTTATAGGTTACTAGAGGTGAGAGATTCTTAGTTAAGAGAGTTAAGTTAATATAAGGACAAAGAAAGGTGAATTTGACTAGGATCACTTCAAGATATGCTTAGTGTGTGAGGCAGAATGGGATGCCTCACATGCATTACAAGTGTTCCTTGAGGTGATCTAGGGGTATAGTGATCTTATGTCATGAATAACTTAGGTCTTAAATATGAGAGTGGATTATGACCTAGAATGACCAAAAATAGGTACTTAGCTTAGTTATTTGAATTGGATGCTACCTTGGCCTTGCACAAGTATCCTTGCAGGTGGCTTGTCACGTAGTTCACTTGAGTAAAAAGGACAAATGATTGAAGTGTGAACCAATGTATGCCTTATGATGAATTATTATGCTATGATATCATGTTATGTTTATGCTACTATCGCTTATGATTATGTCTATTGTTAACTAACCCTTTGAGATATCTTATGATTATGTCGATTATTGACTAACCCTTTGAGATATCTTATGTTTTTTATGTTATCTTTCATACATGGTACATTTTGTACTAACATATATTGCCTACATCTCTAACAAAATGAATGGGATATTGGGAGATTGAGTACTTGGAGTCTAGGTTCCTAACTTGGATATGCTTGAAGATTGGTGAGTCCTCATAGCATTCGTGGAGAACACCCTTATGGTTCGTTGATGTCATAACTATGTTTTATACTTTTGTGGGCTGCGTCCCTAGACATTATTACTCATGTATTTTGTAGATGGCTTTGAGACATATGTTAGAAAGACTTATGTTGTTATGAAATGATTTCCGTATTATGTTTAAAGAAAAGTTCTTAATTCCCTCCATTTTATATGATGTTATGTAATGAATCTAAATGACTTGTATATGACCTCAGAGAGGTCAAGTACATTACGTTACTTCTAAGGGGTTCTCCCCGGCTATGATAGTATGCATCAGTACTTTAAATGTACTGAGCATACAAGATATCGATACTAAGCTGAACAAATATCTATAAGATGAACAAACATAATTGAGAAATGACATAAACTGAGCATGAATGTAAATATTGAAAAAAAACTGAAGAGCTAAACTGAATGCAATGACCACACTAAAGAATGTAAATGCCGCATTTTTTCTATCATCTCAAAATATGAGGTGTTACAATATCTCACCCTTGGGAATATTAATACTCAAATGCAGTCTAAAAAAGTTGAGTATCAAAGGACGGAGCTCCGATCCCTACCACTAAGTACTAGAAACTAATGTCTAACGAACTTAATTCCAAGAACATGCAAATATGCTTAAATAAAAGAACAATTGAAGGAACAAGATAGTGATATTGAATTTATGCAAGAGTAAACCGAGAGACTGAAGAGAACCTATTACCTGAAGCTGAATCAGAATCAGAAGGAAAGATATGATGATACTTGACCTTCATGGTTGCTTCTGCTTCCAAGTATCTCCCTCTATGGATGGACTCCTCCATAAAACCTTCACTGAAGTGACTTCTTTATTTCTCAACCTACGAACCCGACTATCAAGAATCTCAGTTTGGTGGTCACCTCTTCATAAGTGAGACTATCCTTCATAGCCACACTCTCTAATGGTACTATCGACGCCGAATCACCCACACACTTCTTCACAAGGAAATGCCAAAGAGTGGACGAACCACTGTCAGTTCTTCTAGCAACTCTAACTCACAAGCCACTTTACACACCCTTTTGCAGGACCAACATATCTAAGACTGAGCTTACTTTCAAGCCAAATCTCATCATTCCTTTCTAGGTGACAACTTCAGGAAAACCCAATCATCGATTTGGAACTCTAAGACTGTTCTCTTCACATCTGCATAGGACTTCTAATGACTTTGGTCTATCTTAAGCATATCTCCGACGAGTTGAAATATTTCCATAGCTTCATGAACCAAATCAAACCCAATAAATTTACTTAACCTACTTTAACCCAAACAATTGTGGACCTGTATCTACGCCCATATAATGCCTCAATGAGGCAATCTAGATACTAGAATGAAATATGTTATTATAAAAGGACTTTAGAAGCGGTAGGTGATCATCCCAATTACCCTTGAAATCGATCATGCCAGCTATCAGCATGTCTTATAAGGTCTAAATGGTACGTAGCCTGAACATCCGTCTATAAATGAAATGTTGTACTGAGATTACCTGGGTACCTAGAAGTTTTTTAATCGATTTCCAGAAATGAGAGGTAAAGTGAGAAGCACCCTCTGAGATTATAGACAAGGGAACCCCATGCAACCTGACTATCTCATTGATGTTGAGTTTAGTGTAGTCATCCACTGAATCTGTAATCTTGACAACCAAGAAGTGAGTGGACTTAGTAACTTTGTCTACTATCACCCAAATGGAGTCATGTTGTGTGCGAATACAAGGTAAACATGTGATGAAGCGCATGCTTATCACTTTGCACTTTCATGTAGGAATGTAAATCTCTTGAGTCGTACCTTCTAGTTTGTGATGTTATACCTTTACCCGTTGACAATTAGGATACTTATCAACAAAATCTTCTATGTCTCTCTTCATGCCATTCCACCAAAAGACATCCCATAGATCACAATATATCTTAGTGACACCTAGATGAATCTTAGAATTAGGAGCTTCTGTAAGGATCTGATGCCTTAACTCACCCATATTAAGAACACATAAGCGACCTTGGTAATGAAACATACCATCTCCCCTTAGGGGAAAACATCAACTTTCTGCTGTTAAACTGCACCTTTCAACTGAAGTAATATAGGAACTCTTGGGACATCTTCTAGGAACACTTTTGGAAACTCATTTTCTTCTGGGATTAATTCAAGAGTTTGTATTTAGGAGTTGGAATCCTTAACCTAATCAAGATGGTAGATATAACCTTCAAAAATAATTTTTCTGACCTTAAGGTAAGAGATGAATCGACACATAGGCACTAAGTTACTACCTTTCCATTATAAGAATGACTCATTGGAAACTGAAACCAAATAATTTTAGTTCTACAATTGATTGAGGAATAACATGAAATTACCAATACATGCCTAGAATCTAACTCTACAAGATCTAAGAGGTGATTTTTTGAGAGATTATCACAAGGCAATTTCTATATACCCATCTAGCTATAATTGGGTAACCAACTAGTGTAGACACTGAGAATGGTTCTAAAAGATTTTTTTGTAAATACACAAAAGTTTACTTCTATACAGGGAGTTAAAAAAGCCAGTGTTTCCCCTAGAATTAATAATGCATGAACACCTAAATGAAAGAATCTTAACGTAGCGGTGACCTCATCAGAAGAATCATCCTAGTCCTGGTGATCCCAGAGAGCGTACAACCTATTTTGGCATTGACCACCGCCTTAAAGCACCCTACTGAGTTTGGCGACCTATTGGTAGTGCTAGAGTTATAGACTGATCACTATTGTTGTTACCTATTTTCCCCTTCCTAAATGAAGGGCAATCATTCAACCTATTTCAAGACTAACCACACAAAGATCACCGTTCCTTTCCTACAAGACACTAGCTCGAATGGTTCTTATCACACTTTGATAAGTTGAGAAAATCCTGTTACATGAATTACTTCTCTTAGACTTAGATCCTGATGACCTACCTTTATGATCATGTTCAAACGTGGGGGATAGACTACTAGATGATGAAGGTGCTGGGGATGTAGACCTCTCTTGAAACTGTGAGCAATTTCCACCACCCAAATTTTGATGAGTCTATTCATAATTCCCTGTCCTAGCCTGCTTGTTATCCTTAGCCATTTCCTTAAGCTTATCTCCCTGCACATGTTGAGTATGAGTCAATAAGGGTAGAGATGTTCATATCTCCTTACAAAAAAGAATTCTTTCACTTGGTGTTCACCAAATCGGGTACCCCAAACAAGAACTTGCTCATTTGTGCCCTCAAATCAACAACAATTTGTGGGGCATACCCGATATCCGCTTAGTGACCTTCAACCCATACTCTTGGACTGACACTGAACCATGCTTCAAAGTTCATGAATGTTTGTGACTTAGTTTCTATCAACTCCCTAGGTAAGAACCTATCTAGAAAAGTATCAATAAAATAATCCCATGTCACAGTATCTACATTCTCACCCCTATTTTCCTTCCACCGCGTCAATCAAATATATGCTACCTCCTAGAGTGGATTGGATTATAACTCAACACTCTTAGTAAGATTCACTTGCGTTACTCCAATAATTTTCTTAATCTTATCAATGAAGTTCTACAATTCCTCACCAATATGTGACTTTAGAAAATTAGGCCGGTTCATTCGAACAATGTCTCGAACCCTAGCTGCCACTGATCCACCATTTGTATTTGTAGGAGCTAGATCTTGCTAATTTGACACACTCTGAGCCAATATCTGGATCGCATTCCAAAATTATACGTTCGTAACCTCATGGTTTACGACTAGAGAAATTGGGTTAGGACTGCATGCATTAACATTCTGTGCGTTATCTCTAGAGGAGACATGATCTGAAATACATATTAAATAATTAGAAAAGATAACTTAGATCATTCCCATGTACCATACGAATATCAAATAAAGTCAAATGTTTTCTTTAAAAACTTTTTAGTATCCCTCTCAAAGATATGGTGCACCTCATACCCATGAAAGATAAGGAGCCATAGTTTATGTAGGGATTCAATCGATGAAAAAATTGCGATCACTAATAAGGTCAGAGAAACACCACTAATTTGCCACTCTACCCGAGTTTTACAGAACCCAAACCCAAATTGGGTAGGATCAAACAGAGATTTGAGTTGAGTCACCAATTTCTTTGGCAACACGCCAACTGGAATTTTGTCTCGCCTAACTTCCTTTGTCAAAAACTTTAGAAACCATTGTTGTGACCCTTTCACAAAAAGCAATGATAAGAGCTAAAATAATCAAAGAAAACTATTATATTAAAATCTAGTATGTAAATATGCATATTAAAGTGGTAGGATGTCTTCATTTAGCACCAAGTCAACGAGATCATGAACCTATCACTGACTGCTTTTGAGATGTGCCGAACAAACGAGATCTTTTCCTGTATTTCAAATATGTGACTTCTAAATAAAAGGTCAATCGGACGGGATGTAGAATATTACTGAACACTTTAGTGACACACCAATGAGATATGGATTAGTGCCGAATCAATCACTGAAGTACTTCTTTAGTGTGAAAGTAGAAGGGCGGATAAGGCCCTGTCTCCCAAGCATATCGACGAATTGCCTGATTTCTAAGACCCTAACAGCCGAGAGTGTCTTGTACCTTATCCATTACCTGCATCATTAACACATATTTTATTGAAAACACTAACAATTGGGTTGCCTCCCAAGAAGCGCCTTATTTAACGTAGTGGCATAATGTGGAGGTGTCCTCAAGCCTCTTCATAGTATATTACTTCAATTAGGGACATCTCATGGAATTCACCATAGTATGCTTTCAAATGTTGCCCATTCAACTTAAAAGAAGTCCTACTTGACATTCTACTTCAATGACCCCATTAGTGATTACTCATGTCACTCTAAATGGTCATGACCATTTGGACATGACATTTATTGGAAAAATTCTAAGACGGGATTATATTATAGCACCCAATCTCCGACATTAAACTATATCTTAGGTACTTTAGAATCATGCCATGTCTTCATCCTTTTCTTGTAGAGCGCTGAACATTCATAAATTGTAAACATGAATTCATCCAACTTGTTTAGTTGCTCCATTCTCTCTTTGGAGTTTTTTGTCCAAGTCCAAATTAACGACTTTTAATCCTTAAAGGGATTTGTGTTCCAATTTGACTGGAATATGGAAAGACTTTTAAAAGACTAGATAATATGGATACATACCAAGTCGATTTTTATGACGTATTATAGGACCATACAACATCGTCAAGATTTTGAGACCAATTAGTTTTGTTGGTGTTCACTGTCTTGGCTAAAATAATCCAAATTTCCTAGTTAGACATTTTGACTTGACCGCTTGTTTGGGGGTCATACGCGGTTTCGACCTTGTGTTTTACCCCATATTTACTCAATGCAAATGAGAATCATATATCACAAAAAGGGATTAATCATCACTAATGATAGCCCGAGGTGTACGAAATATAGAAAAAATGTAGCATTTTAGGTATTGAGCTACACTTTTCCTTTGATTGTGTGGTAGAGCAACAAATTCCACACAATTAGTCACATAATCTACAAACACGTACTTATTAAAGAATGAACTCAAAAACGATACCATAAAATATATACCCGAAACATCAAATAGTTCAACTTCTAAAATAGGGGTGAGGGGCGATTCATTTCTTTTTGACACCGGCCTTGCTATTGTCATTGTGCACATTTTTTACAAATTCGTGCGCATCCTTGTAAAGGGATGGCTAGTAATAGCTACTTTGGAGAACTTAAATTGCAGTCCACACACCGCTGTGATGACCCCCACCAGCGAAGCATGACAAGCGTGGAGAGTATCCATCACTTCTTCTTCGAGAAAACACCATCTAATGATGTGGTAAGCACATTCCCGAAGCAAGTATGGTTCAACCCAATGGATTTTTTTACATTGAATAAGAACCTCTTTTGATGATGGAATTTGAGATACTTTGGTATTTGCCCACAGAATAAATAATTTGCAAAATTATCATACCAAGGAGGTTGTTTAAGAGTTACACAAAGATCTTCTCGTCGGAAAAGAAGTCATTGATGTCAATTACTGGTTCTTCATTCTGCTTGCCTTCTAATCTTGATAAGTGGCCTACTACTTGATTTTCACAATCTCTGTTATATTTGACCTCTATGTCAAATTCTTGCAATAAAAACACCCATATTATGATCCTTCTTTTCCATGAGGTAGCGCAAGGAAGCATGATCAGTGTGGACAATCACCTTAGAACCAAGCAAGTATGCCAAAAAGTTTTTAAAAACATACACTACTGCAAATAACTCTTTTTCGGTAAATAAAGAGGTAAGCCGTGCACTATTCAAAGTTTTTCTTGCATAATTTATGGGATGGAAGATCATGTTACATTTTCCCCCAATAAAAAAACCAATGCAGTTCCATTTGCGTTACACATCACATCAACTGATTCAAACTTATCAGGCTGATGATGATTGGGGTAGACACCAATTTATCTTTCAGGCACTTGAAAGCTATTATGCAAGAGTCATCAAAGTATAACTTCACCTCCTTCTCTGAGTGTATGGAAAAGGGATGGGCAATTTTGGAAAAGAGTTTGACGAATCTCCGGTAGAAATCGGAATGCCCCAAGAAACTTTGAACTCCTTTCATAGAAACTAGAGGTTGCAATTTCTCAATCACTTCAATCTTATCTTTGTCAACTTCCAGACTTTTTTGTGAAACTTTATGCCCATGCAATATACCTTCTTTAACCATGAAGTGAAATTTATCTCAGTTAACGACCAAATTTGTGTCACACATCTTTGGAGAGCTTGGATTAAGTGTTTTAAACACGCTTCGAAGGTGTCACCCATAATTGAGAAAAATGCAGGTGTCAAACGACGGTTCCAAGATAATGGCGTATCGAGAGACTTCAGCTAATTCTAAGTGTTGACAGTCGTTAGTCAGTAATATAACCTAACTAAGTGAGTTGGGGTCAAATCCTATAGGGAGTGGTTCCTAGAATAATCAACCAAGTACAAATTAGTCTAAATTAGTCATAGCAAAAAACATTTACGATTAAAAACATAATAAATCAAAGGGGTGACATAAGTGTCAACTATTAATGGGAGGGGGGGGGGGGTTGTAAGCAATTGTAAATTTAAACAGTAAAAATAGGTTTGCGAATATGGAGATTGGATTCTTAGGATGTGATAGAAATATGGGATCAACCAATCAATCAGGTACATGCTATTGATAGTGAATCACCGAATATTTTTTTACTAAGATAGATTTTAGTGAGGGTCAACACTCTCTCGAACACTGATTTGCCTCAATTATGTCTAACCTTTACCTTAGCCCATCAACTCTCTCGAGTTGAAAGTATGGGAGAGGATTTAGAATTTACTCTCTTGAACTGAACCATGTCAACCCAACAACCACCGGCTATCGATTCAGTATTTTTGGTCTTAGGACCTCTGTTTTGTGCAAGCACAATAGACCAAGAAGAAATCATACTTGAAACTATAATCCTATTAAATTCTTACACAACTATTGAACAAAATCACATTTAAACATAAAATTAACTTTCAATAAGAAAGACCCAATAGTAAATTCAACCCATATGCACATCCTCACACCCATGGAATAGGGGATTTATCTCTACATAATTAATAGATACAAATAGATACCAAAAAGTGTTTATATTAAGTTGTATGATATAAAATGTCTTTATACATGTCTACGATGAACATTCTTCAAGACATAGTTCCAATTTCGTAGAGATTGAAACCTTCAAATCTTCAAAGCTCAATGTAGTTAGTCTGGATCGCCTGTCAACTCGGTGATCCTTCCTTTGGTATATTTCATTGTCGTCTTGCTTTTGCATTCAACATATTTGCGTTTTGTAACATTGGGCGATATAGTACTTCTTCACAAAACTGCTTGGAGACACGCCGACTTCTCCTTTTCATCGATGACTTAATTCTCTTGTTCAAGGTTCACCGTGCTAGAACATTAGGCGAGGATGATGCCTTTTGTCAACTCATCGAATGGATTAGAAGATACCCATTCCATCGTTTATTTATTATTTCAACTTATTTGTTACTTTTTACTCAAAGGTGTCCATGTATTGTCTCCATGTCCAAATACATGAAAATTCAAGTATTTTCATAAGTTACTATGACAAAAGATGTATTTGAGGATACTAAATCTACCAAAATATAGCGCTAAATGAGTCCAAACTGTGAACTCATCAACACCCCCAACCTTAACTTTTGCTCATCCTTAAGTAAGACTCTTGTTTAGCAGTTCAAAAAGGATATCTCAAATAGTGCACAAGACTCAATTATGAATTTATACAACATGACTCAACTTACTCACGCAAGAATCAATTGCGCACTCAATATTTAAAGTTGTGACATACATTATCAAAGAATTTCAAGCTCACAATAATGGTTTCAAATGCAAGTTAAAGCTAAATGAATGTGATGAAATGCCTTCACACAAAGAATAATTCCATATTCACACACAATGGTTCACAATTTAAACTTTCAGAACCAAATTCAACACTCACACTTACAAAGATGAATAGAAAGCATGATTTCACCCATAGGTTTGCTCATATTTTTGAATCAACCTTTGTTTCAGCTTACTTAGGATTAGAAAGTTCATTTCAAGGCTTGTCACAGGGCTGAGTGCAAAAGATGGTCATTTAGGCTAACTGATTTTAATTATCATGAAATGTTTCACAACACTTTTTTTTCCTCTTCTTTCATTATTTTATTTCTTGCTCATAAGTCATCCCATGATTCACTATCCATGGATTGTTCAGAAACTCCATTTCTTTTGGTATTTGCATAATTTTATTCCACAATTGTTTTTCATTATTTTCTTCTCTTTTTTTTTATTTCTCTTCCTTTTTTTTATGGATGGGTTCCATTCATCTCAACATCATGTGTTAAAGGATACTTTTGTTACACTTTTTTGCCTTTCCTTCCCTTTTCACCACATCCCTACTTAGGATTTTGGGCTAAGTTGGCTATTCAATCAAACACAAATCAAGAGGATTATAGGTAGTGGATTAGGAAAGGTCATGATTCCATCAAGATTCTTTCAAAGAAAGGTAAGACTCAAGGAGTGTTTCAAAAGAGGTCCGAACACTCATAAGGTAGGCCATAAAAAATTTATATGTCAAATTGGTTCAAACTTTTTCAAGGTTGCCTTAGATCATATAATGAGATACCATCACTTAACCAATCATACTAATAAGGAAAATTATAAATGTCATCATGTATGGTTTACATTAAGCTCATCAGATAAAACCTCGACACAACAGTCAAACAAGTCACTACATTTTTGCTAGTGTGTTATGTTCATCACAAGAAACTCAATTTGGTACTCCCTAATGACAACGAGATGAAAAAAGTTCAAATATTGTCTATGAAACATAATTTTGCCTAATCGTAGTGGCACATTCTTTCGTGCGATTGCGAGCAGTATTCATGGCATTGGTATTGATCTAAACTAAGACTCATATTTGCCAACTAATATCCATAGTCAAGTACATACAAGATATGGCAAAATGTTTTTGAATGGGTCAAAATCATTTGCAATATAAACATATGGAGCCACAAGCTCAAACCTCCACAAAATCAGTAGAAACCACAATTTTAAGCATAACAGCCCAAATATATACACAAAACATCGAACATCAATATTCATGAAAAAGGTGGGCCTCACTCTACAACAAATAAAAATATTTGTCCTCAAATGCAAAACATGGGATTTAGGTTAGCAATGTTTAATACCAAAAATAACAAGAAATGGGAAAGGCAATGTAATACAAGTTCCAAGCACAATTCCATGAATAAAATACTTCAAGAAATGCAAAAACATAGAAATTAAAGTGAAGGTGTGAGTTTGTTAACAAAATTGCAAGTTTTACAGGATCTCCAGTTTATGTAGGGACCCAAAAGGATGAACAAAATTTCAATCACCAACTGGATCAAATTGGTAGAATCAAATAGAGATTTGAGTTGAGTCACCGATTTCTTTGGCGACAGGCCAACTTGAATATTATCTTGCCTAACATCCCCTGTCAAGCATTATATACACCGTAGTAAATTGTCACCCTTTCGCAAAAAGCAATGATAAAAGATAACATATTCAAAGAATACTATTATATTAAAATCTAGTATATAAATATGCATAACAAAGTGTTAAGAAGTCTTCACTTAACACCAAGTCAACGAGATCACGAGTGAGTCACTTACTACTCTAGGGATGTGCCAACCAACCGAGCTCTCTGCCTATATTTCCAATTTGTAACTTCTAAAAAAGAGGTCAGTCGACAGGGATGTAGAAGATTACAAAAAACATTGGTGACACACCAATGGGCTATTGATCAGTGCTGAATCAATCACTAAAGTATTTCTTTAGTGCAAAAGTAGAAGGGCGGAGAAGGTCGGGTCTCCCAAGCTCATCGGTGAATCACCTGATGACTTAGACCCCGAACTAAACTTTTTGATTCCATTAGAAAATTTGAATGTGCCGCCTTAAGAGCTTCAGCGACACGATGAGAGTGTCTTGCACATTATCTATCACCTGCAACATTAACACACATTTTATTGAATACACTAACACTTAGGTTGCCTCCCAAGAAGCGCATTATTTAATGATGTGGCACGACGTGGAGGGTCCATCAAGCCTCTTCAATTTACAAAACTTGAATTAGGGTTATATCATGGAATTTGCCATAGTATGCTTTCAAACGTTGCCCATTCACCTTAAAAGAAGGTCTGTCTTGACCTTCTACTTCGATGACCCTATTAGTGATTACACATGTATCTCTAAATGATCATGACCATTTGTACATGTGATTTCTTGGAAAATATGTGAGACGGGAATTATAATATAGCACCCAATCTCCCACTTTAAACTATCTTCTAAGTACTTTAGAATCATTCCATCTATTTACCTTTTCCTTGTAGAGCGTTGAACATTCATAAAATATAAATGTAAAGAATGAGCCCACGAGGGCTTCAAGTGAAGGTCTATTAGGATAGATCATTCTTAACTTTCTGTTCATATTCAAGGTTCAATCTAAGTCTTTAATAGAAGGGCACCACTCTAGTTATACTTATCCTAGACATTCATTCATTATTCAATTCATCATACACATACACTCATACCTACATGACAAGGGTGCCTAAGCCTACCAAGTAAAAAGATCACCTCAACATAACTTTCATGTATGAAAAAGAGGGAACTAATTCTACCAATAAAAACACAACATTTCATATAAAACACTTCTTAGCCCTTCATCATCATACATCATCACTTGGAGAAGAATCATAATATTTGTACCCATAAAGGATCATATAGACATCACATGAGTACCTTACTTCATACCTTCACATTATACAACAACACACTTATATCAGATCATCCTTCACTATACTCATACACGTAAGCCATAACGCCTTATACATAGTACTCCACATAATCTGTAACACCCTGAAACAAACTAAGGTGAACTAGAGCTCCGTGATTGTTTCTCGAGTTAATTTTTGTTTTAAATGGAGTTATATTAATAACATTAGGCCGTATGTGAAGTTTGGTTTTATATTTGGAGGTCAAACGTCCAAGAACGTTCATGACATTTGGAAGGTGTCTCTTAGAAAGTGTTCATGTGTCTTGATGTGTTTTTGATAAGTTTTAGGTGTTCGTCTTTTTTACAATTAGTGTGGGATGTTCCTAACACATAGGCGACTATGTTCAGGGTTTTAACATCCAGGTACGAACCCACCTAGGACCCAAAAGGTTCCCTATAAGAGGACCCCATCTCTTGGCAAGAAGCTGCCAAGCAGTGACCAAACAATGGCCACAAGGGACGGACCGTTGGTCCAACGATAGTCGTCGACCTTGGACGTCGACCGGCGCTGAAAGGTTGAAAAGAATGAACCAGGAAGAATCGAAGTCCCCATCAATGGACCCCCACCAATGGGGCATCGATGGGCATACGGTCCGTCTGTGTGGACTCATCGATGGGGCATGTGAAAACTGCATTTTTCTGCCAAGGCTTGGGGTGTTTTGTAAATTCATCCAAAGTATTTTATGAACCATGGGAATTTATTTTTGGGTATATTAGGTATATTAAAGTGTTTGAAACACTAAGACCTAATTTTAGACTTCATTTCCTAAAACCCAAAACCCCTCTCTTTTAAAAGACTCTCTCAAGTCGCCATGGAATCTAGAACTCAAGAAGGTCTAGAAGGGGCTGTTGATGGTCGACTTATTCATAAAAAATCATTGGGGTTTATTCTACGTGAGGTATGGTAGTAATCCTTCAACTCTCATCCATTAAAGGAGGCCTTTGTAAGAGATCTCAAAAAGAGTTTTCCAACCCTAACTTCTTCTATCATTAACTCTAAGTATGGGTCTTGCATGAAAATGTTTCAAATGATTAAAATATGCTATTTATAAAATGTTATTTGGTGATATTAATGCTGAAACTTCACTAAAATCATGTTAAAGCTTTTTATCAAATTTTGGGTTAAGAATGGGTTAAACGGGCTTGGTTTTGTAGTCTTTGATCTCTGTTTTACATGTATTGTTATTGATGTTTAGATACTGACTTAAGGGCTAATTTACGATGAGTTGTTGAGTAAAATGTTATAGGTGATGGATTCTTGGATTAAAGGGTAAGTTGGTTATGTTGTTTAGCTTTAATTATGAAATGCTCTTGAGTGGTATGGTCCACCTTATTGGTGGTGGTGTTTACTTGAATTGTATAAATGTTGAGTTACGTGTGTATTGTGAATGAGTCCATTAAGGAATATTATGTGAATAAATATGGATATGAAGTTATTTTTGTTAATGTGTTTTATGAAGCTTTTTATGAAGAGTATGCTAAGGATTATGTCTAAATGTCTTATATGATTATGTGAAACATGTTAAAATGTGTGATGAGATGGAAGATAGGTATAAGCTTGTATAGAATAAAATGTAAATGAAATGATGCTTATGTGAAAGGTGTGTTCACATGTGTACACACACTCACACTTGAATGAATGAATGAAGTTAAGTTATGTCAAAAGGGGAGTTTTGGGGTGAAAACTCTTCGTTAGTTGAGATGAAGTGTTTAGTAGCAACCTCACTACATTCTAAGAGCTTTCTAAGAAAGGTTGGCGGATGAATTCCATTAGTGAGTTCAGATGTAATATTCACTAGTTATCCTTAAACCTATAGTTTATAATGTTGAGAATCTGTGGGGAGTTATGCCTAGCACCAAGAGTATATGAAGAAGGGGTGGTTACACTTTGTGAGTTGAGAAGTTGTATTCCAATGTACCTCTTAAGATGAGTACTACTCGTTAGTAGAGAATGAGTTACTTAGTAGCAATCTCCTTATCCCTTAACAATGCGCCCGCACAGGTGTAGTTATTAAGAAAGCAATGAAAATCTATAATTAAGACCTCACTCTAGGCAAGAGAGGGGACCCTCGTCCAATAAGGGAAGTATCGAGAGTCGATGTTTAGCTCTCATAGTCTATGTCGGTTAAGATAACACCCACAAAAGTAATGAAAGTACTAAGTATTCTAAAAGAGTGTACTACTTAGGGTAGTTAGTGGAATGAGACGCTATCTATCCATTGCACTAGGTAGGCATTCTGAAAGGTATATGAATTTAATGAGCTAAGTCTTCTAAAAGAGTGTACTACTTAGGGTTGGTGGTGGAATGGGACGTCATCTACCACTACTAAAAAAAGCCAAAAAGAGACCTAGAAAAGAGACCTCACGAGGTCTCTTTTCGGAAAAAAAAGACCGAAAAGAGACCTCAAGGCTAGGTCAGTAAAATGCAGGTCACTTTTTTACAGATACCTCATGAGGTCGCCAAACGGAGACCTCACGAGGTCACCAACAAATAATCTGATTTTTTACAAAAAGGAGACCTCACGAGGTCATTATTGTATTATTTAATTTAATTTTATATTTTTATATAGAGACCTCATGAGGTCACAATTTTATAATATTATTTAATTTTATATTTTAATAAAGAGACCTCATTAGGTCTCTAAGTTATTATTTAATTTAATTTTATATTATTTTAAAGTAGAGACCTCATGAGGTATCTTTTCTGCATTTATATTTGGAGACCTCACGAGGTCTCCATAATGAAATTTACGGAAAATATAATGCAGAAAAGAGACCTCATGAGGTCTCTTTTCTGCATTTATAAAATCTTAGAGACCTGATGAGGTCTCCATTATGAAATAGCTGAAAAAATTAATACAAATGGGAGACCTCATGAGGTCTCTTTTCTGCATTTATAAAATTGAAAATGGTAAATAGAGACCTCATGAGGTCTCTATTATGAAATATCTGGAAAAATTAATTAAAAAAAGAGACCTCATGAGGTCTCTATTATGAAATATCTGGAAAATTAATGCAAAAAAGAGACCTCATGAGGTCTCTTTTTTTGGAAAAAAACTGGCAGAAAATTATTATTTCTGCAGCTTCTCATTACCTGTCATTTTAATTCAGTACCCAAATCAAACTCAAAGAGCTTCAAAAACTCAATTGAAGCAATACATTTACTAAATATTCTCTTATCAACTCAATTGCAACTCACTTCAACATAAATATATATTAAACAAAAACCTTGATATCCATAAGTTATATAATACATTCCAACGTTATCATGTATTCACAAAACAAATAATTCCCATCACAAAATTATAAAGTTAACAAAATGATCCATAAGTTAACTATGACAAGTCTAAACTTCACTAATGTGGTAGTGTGTTTGCCACATAATCATCACTTTCTTCATCACTACTCTCATGGGTCATATTTCTTTGTTGACCATACATTGGATATTGAGTAGGTTGAGATTGAGGAGGTCGAGGAGGGAAAGTGACATCACCAGAACAAGGGGGAATCCCTCCTGAGGCAAGTAATGCATCGAATTGAGCCTTAAGACCTGCAAACTGTAATTCCAACCGCCTTTCCCTAGCTCGTGATTCTTCGGCTTGGCTAGATAGCTCAACAATCTTTTTCTCCATAGCCAAATTTTTCTTCATTGATTCATCATGATTTGAACTATTTAGGCGTTCAAACTCAGAAGAAAATTCACGAAAGGTTTCATGCGGCATTCCATATGCATACCCATATCTACTCGGCCCACAAGTCAAGTCTAACCAAACTCTCTCATCCTGTTCTTGAGTAAGTGGCATACCTCGATTTTCCTCAGGCAGAGTTTGTTGTAAATCCTCCAAAGCTTGAAGATATCGATTCTAAATTTAATGTTATCATATGAGAATATAAATTTAGAAAATAAGTAATTATTTTTTTAAATTAGAGGCTTACATAGGTCACTTCAGCTCGCGGTTCAACCCACACGTCTGGATCTTCAGGATTTTTCTTCTTTCTAATGTGTGTTGCCTTAAATGCCTCAGATTGAGTTATCGGTCTTCCTAGTTCCTTTCCTACATAAAATAATAAAGTTATAATCAAGAGTAATTAAAGTATTACTTAACGTATTAGAACACAAGACCTTGAAGAACAAATTGATTTCAGTCATAGGTTTCCAAATTCTATCAGGCAAGCCACTAAATGCAACGGGGAGTAATGTTTCCATGAAGACATGGCAATCATGAATTTTCATACAATGTAATTTTCCATGCTCCATATCAACACATTTTCCTAAATTTGAAGCATGTACAGCAGGCATCTTAAGTTGCTCGACCCATCCACAAATTTTACGCTTTTGATCCATTGTAAATGAATAACTAGCCTTAGGCTTTAAGAACTTGTTGTTCTGTTTCTCTTGCAACCATAGCTCTTTTTGCCTGCAATATTCAGGTAAGTCCATTCTAGCTTTAACACTATGTTTTGTCTTGCCAGTGACATCCATTACTGTGTTAAATAAATTATCAAAGTAATTTTTTTCAATATGCATGACATCAAGATTATGTCGAAGAAGATTGTCCTTCCAACCTTTTGGCCTTATAGAAATTATCAGGTATCTCTAGATTTGGGTCAATTAAATCATGAATAAGGTCAATCACAAAGTCCATTGCCCCTTGAGGAACATTCCAATCTGATTTGATATTTAATAATCTAACCGCAATAGACAACTGTGATTGTGGACTCCCCTCATATAAAGGCCGACTAGCAGATTCCAATTGTTCAAAGAAAATTTTACATTCAACATTAGGAGCTTCTTCACCTTGATTAGAAAAATCAAAATCAGACTGCACACCAAAAGCATCTTGAACCATGTCATCAATTCTATAATTTTGTGCATTAGAATTCACATTACTACTACTTTCACCAGGAACATAGTGTTGGAATACATCAAAGTTATTATCAATTTCTCCATGACTAGTCCACACAGTGTATTCTTTTTTAAACCCATTTCGATAGATATGAAGCTCAACAACATCTGGTTTTTCATAATTCAAACATTGATATTTATTACAAGGACACTTAATCATACCACTACGTTGAAAAGGATCTAATGTCTTTGCATACTCCACAAAACCAATGACACCTTCTACAAATTCAGGTCTTAGCCTCATTCGACCAAAATTAGTCATATTATACATCCAACTACGATCCATCTACATAAGAATCATAAATTAAATTTGTCAAGCACTAACACAATAGTTACAAATTTAACTTATTAACCAACTTAATGAATTTCTAAGTCTAATTAGTCTAGTTTTAACTAAATTCTAATACTACAGTAACAAGTTTAACTTATTAACTAACTTAAAAAATAATTATATCTAAAATTTAAAGCTAGGTGTCAACACTAGATGGACACAAATTGATTTTCAAAAGAAAATCAATTTTGTCATCAATAGGATCAACTAGTGTTTGTACTTATGCTTAACAAATAATTATTTCTAAAATTTAAAGCTAAGTGTCAACACTAGATGGACACAAATTGATTTTCAAAAGAAAATCAATTTTGTCATCAATAGGATCAACTAGTGTTGGTATTTATGCTTAACAAATAATTATTTCTAAAATTTAAAGCTAAGTGTCAACACTAGATGGACACAAATTGATTTTCAAAAGAAAATCAATTTTGTCATCAATAGGATCAACTAGTGTTGGTACTTATGCTTAACAAATAATGATAGGAACACTTTGTTTTTATTATGTTTCAGAATATTCAAAATTATGTATTGTATATCAACTTGCAATATATCAAATTAAGTAAACATTCATGCAATGAAAAATAATCAGCATAGTACATGGCCTATGTTTCAGTACTTTCCTGGGGAACATTTCGTGAGTGTCATCCTGCTTAATTATAAATGAGTTTCTTATTGAGTATTAACTTTTAATATCTTTGATATCATTGAGATCCTTAAATTAGTTACAATTAGGTCAAAAGATTTTCTTGATAGTCACCTTTTTTTTCATGTTTACTTGGTGCTTGAAAGAACATTTTTCAGCTTATTAGATCAAGGTAGTGTCACACACATTTTATCAATAGGTCCTTTTCACTAAAGATTCATAACAACATAAGTATATGTTCAAAGTTACAATATCACAATGAGATATAAATATATAATAATACAATCAAATTAACCTCAAACACCTCCTCAATGATCTAACACATTTAGTTTCAATAACCAAAAAATAAATAAATTTACTTGGAGATGGAGGCACTGCTGAGGCGACTGCTGCTGCTGCGAGAGCTGGCGATGAGCGAGAGGGTCGCGAGGGAAGTGCTTCTGCTGCGAGAGCTGGCGGCGGAGAGGGTCGCGAGGGAAGTGCTGCTGCTGCGAGAGCTGGCGGCGGAGAGGGTCGCGAGGGCAGTGCTGCTGCTGCAAGAGCTGGCGATGAGCGAGAGGGTTGCGAGAGAAGTGAGAAAGAGAGAGAGGCGGTCGCGAGCAGTGAGAAAGAGAGAGAGGCGGTCGCAAGCAGTGAGAAAGAGAGAGAGGCGCGCAGTCGTTTAAGAGAGAGGGAAGAAAGAGCTATTTTAATTTTGGCTAGGTTTTTGGTGTTGTTTAAGAGACCTCATGAGGTCTCTAAATTTTTAAATATTTTAAATTATTATTTTTAATTTAACAAGTAGAGACCTCATGAGGTCTCTACTTGTTAAATTAAAAATAATAATTTAATTTAATTGAATAGTTAAAAAATTTGAGACCTCATGAGGTCTCCAATTTTATGAGAATTAGATTAAAAATTTAAAATTTTTAAATAAGTCAGATAAAAAAAATTATTCATTATATTGACCTTACGAGGTCTCTTCTACATTAAAAAAAAGAAAAAGATATTAATTTAAATAGCGACCTCATGAGGTCTCTTATTATTGACCTATTTTTGAGGTCTCCATTTCTAGGTCTCTTTTTGACCTTTTTTTAGTAGTGTACTCATTGCACTAAGTAGGAATTCCAAAAATGAAGTCTTGGTGTGTTGTTGAATGTTCTTCTAATTTTTTGTCATTGAGCGGGGAATTTTTCTCCCAAGGCGAGTAAGTCTAGACGGGGTAGTCTTGGGGATCACCTAGGTGTGTATTAAAGGAGGTGTATGGCATTTCCTTCATATCTGACCTTGGTAAGTCTTAGGATAACCTTTGCTAGGAAAACTTCTACGAAAATGAGTTTACTTCTTCTTGTCTTTACTTTGGGTGTTCACTATTTTGGGATTAAGATAGTTCATTGTAAAGGCTAAAATGAATTCACTGTAAGTTTTATTAAATCCAATGTAATGGTTCTATGCCTTACTGTAAAATGGTTCCTTTTGTCAAAATCATGGAAATCCTTCTCTAAGTGTTAAATGATGATTCCTATGTTTTTTTTACTTCTATACTCATGAAGGTTGGCATGAAAGTATAATCTTAATAAAATGTCCCTTTTTGCATGTTTTTGCACATGTCAAGTTAGTACATAATTTGTACTAAACCCATTCTTTTCTATACGATATAAGTATAGGTTTGGCGTCAAGGTTGAACTTTAGAAGGCAAAGATTGGGAAAGATTCTCTCAATACAAAGTATGTCCTCATATATTCGAGCGTATAGTTCTTAATTCTTTTAGTTTTGTATAGGTTCTTATTATGTATTTCTTTCAAATGTAAAGGTACGTGTCCCTAAGATTTATTCATGTCTCGTCTTTAAGTTGGCTTGTGAAGATGAGATCATTTGTCAGATTTTATGAAATATGTTCCTTTTATTACTTTATTCATGAAAATTTTTAAATTCTGCACTACTTTTCAAGTCTTATGTAAAGAATGATAGCTAAGGCTTGTACAATACCTCCACAAGGTCAAGTATGCCTTGTCACGATCCAAGGGTGCTCCCTAAAATTCTAGGGAGTACTTGAGGGTCGTGACATAATCAACTTCACCTTATAACTTCACATTAACCCTTACATGTTACTACTGCAGTTCACATGATAATGCCAACAAGGACATGATTACAATCCTATACAACACATAAGCACAACCAGCATAAGTGGAACATACCAATCAATTGCAATTCTATATAAATTCTACATTAAATAAGGGAATTAGGTCAACTTACCTTCTTCCAATAGCCAAGATCACCATTCCTTAACATATTCAAGCATTCAAAATATAATAGCATAATTCACCATAGGAATAAACAATTCAACATAATCTAAACTCAACTCTATCATCATTAGATTATAAGAAATAGACCCACTTCATAGCCAAATCTAGAGATTTGAGAAGATCAAGGTTTCATGGAGATTTTAACTGGAAACATTAATTTAACATCAGTAATATCATATGGAATCATTTGAAATCGTTTCATGGAAAAACCCTTGAGTTAGATTGAAAATTGGACTTTTTCATAATCCTTGAAAGACTTTCAAAATAATCCCTAAGGTGATAGATAACCTTAGGTAAAGAAATCCTATACCTTATTAGAAGAAATGAAAAGAAAATTGAAGAATAAATCCATTAGAATCCACCATCCTAGCTCCAGATTGACCTTGAGCTTCCTTGGGTTTGAGAGAACCTGAGGAGGAGAAAGGGTTTTGATTTGGAGAAGTGAAGTCTAAAGCTAGGTATTAGTGTTAAAAACTCTTGAAATACCTAACTAAACATATAATAAACGTCCATACCTTTTAATATACATGGGTGAATTTACTATATCACCCCAAGCTTGGCTAAAATGTTGCAGGAAAAGGCCCCAAATGATGCCCTACCATTCACTGGCTGTAGATGGAGTGACGCCCCGTCATTGGGGTCCATAGTTTGCGTCAGAGAACCAAAACTGTGCAGCCCTTGCAGGCCTTTCAAGTACTATCAACTCCCAAGGTAGACAAGCCGTCGTTTGAACGATTGACTGTCCCTTGTGGCCGTCGTTTAGCACTGCCTGGCAGCATCTAGGCTAAGAGATGTGGTACTTATCTAGGGACGCTCGTGGGTCCTAGGTCGATTTGTACCCAGACGTTAAACCCCTAAACATGCACATCTATGTCTTCGGGTCTCCTACGATCAATGTAGACACCAAACAACTTATGAAACCTGCAAAGGCACACTAGAACACACATAAGAACAGATGACTAGTCATCAAAAGTTCTGGTCGTTCCTTGACATTTTACTTCAAACTCAACCGGACTGACCTAAAAACTCATTGACACATTAATTTAGCTATTTAACATCCCTTAAACCACAAGCGAATCTCTAGTTCAACCTCGTTTATTTTGAGGGTCGTTATATTCTCCCCCACTTAGGAACATTCGTCCTTAAATGACACTTCATATTTGAAAGGATAACGACCAAAGAAAACAGACCACATTCATTCATACATTTTTATACGCATACATATAGTTAGGAGGAACATCATTCCACAACAAAAAGTCATCAAACCACTTCATGCAATTCTAGCAAGTAGAGCTACATCTACCAACTCCATATGCATCATTCTTTACCATTTCTCATGATATTACAGGAGCTTCCTTCTCCAAGTTACGTAATGTTCATCTAAAAATAATTTAGCACATCATGCAATTTATCATCAAATAACAATAATGCAAAATTTTTCAATAAGGCACATTTAGAGAAATTCTCCCAGTAAACGCTCAACATGCAACTTTTCAATAACACATTAGACATACTCAACAAGTCAACTCAAGTAATATTTAGGCATGCTCACTATTTCACCTCATGAAGCAAATGTACAATCTACACCAAATGCACATGAACATGAGGGAATACAATGCATGTAACCTCATTCTCTCATTTATCAAGAATTTAACCAAAACATGCATATCATAAGGAGAATCTTTGGAAACTCATTTTTCACAAAAAACTCCAACATGAATTAAGATATTAGGAACTCTTAGTTGTAGGATTTAATAGGCATATAAGGAAAAGATAAGGATATGTCACTCCCAAAACCCTTACTACTTTACCATACTTCTCCACTTGGGAGAAAGCCATCTAAGATCAACATGAACATGCCTTAAGGATCTCCTTCAAGAAACTATCTACCTTACCAACATTATTCTCACCCATTTCTTCAATACACTAAACCTCTTACCAAAAACCTACAATCAAGCCTATGTTATGAACACCCACAACTCTCAAAAGTCTCATCATCTAGCCACTACATCCCTACTAGGAGAAATTCACACTAGCTCTTTCAATCATTACCTCCTCCTTTTCTAAGGTCGGATCAAAACAACCTCAAACCTTCTCAATTATCACACTTACATTTTTCTAACATCATATTTCATCATTTCTTTCAAACCATCTCAAAACACAACATATTCAATATAGGTTATACCAACAATACTCGCCTTCATAAGGTAACTCATCCTACCTAAGATCATCATCACCAACCTTTATAACCGATCGAAAATATCATACAAATTTTTCTCTCCCTCAACCTTTATTCTCAAATGACATACTCTAAGGATCATCATTGAAGGAAGAAGTGAAATACATCACAAAGCAAATATCTTAGAGATGATTATAAGAATGAAAAAGTGAAAATTTCTTAGAACCCAACAAACTCCTATTCATAATGTAATATGATTCATATTATGAACGAGACTCTACAAGATGTGGTTTTTTTGAGACAACCTAAGACACTTTGAAACCTTATGCTCGAATACCAAGTTCTTAACGACCAAAAGGTACCCCCTGGAAGTTACCAACGAACAAGGCTCTGAGAAGTCTCATACAAGCGTCTTAGATCATTCATTGCATATGATACTGAAAATAAGTAAGAATTTAAAATTTTTTTCACATATGAAGAACTTTCATTAATAAGCAAGCGTAAGACTTTTAAAAACATCTACTTCATAATTTCTCATTAAACCATCTAATACTTTAGAGTACAACATTTGGAACTAAACCCATATAAGACTAAAAGACTCAAAATGAACATGTGGGTCTTGTCTTTGAATCTGTGAGGACTCATCAAAAATTCATCTTCAACCCTTAAAAACCTATCCATCATCCATGACATATCAAGACTTCAAATCTCTACACTTTAGTCAAAAAGGATAAAAAAGGGGTTGGCACAATTAATTCACTAAGTATAGAAGCCATGCAAAAACCATGAAAAAGAGATATTTAGTATAGAAACATGCTTTAGTTAAATTTTGCTAAAACTTTGATCATTAGAGTTTAAGAGACATAATACAAGTACGTGATAGCAGTCACGACCAAAAAGTACCCCCTAGATGTTAGGAGAATCGTCATATCTGACCGGGCGTACTTGACCTTTTGGGGTCTTGTATAAGCCCTTTTACTATCGTTCATTGCATAAGACATGAAAAGTAGTATGGAATTAAAGCTTTTCACAAAAATTAAATAAAAAATAGAATTTTTTTTATAAATACTTAAAAAAATTTCATCGTCACAAGCCTACTTAAAGACACGACATAATATCTTAGGGACACGACCCTTTACATTTGAAAGAGTTACATAATAATTCTTTAAAAAGAAAACAAAGAAAAGGACTACGCCCTAAATTATATGAGGACATACTTTGTCTTGAGATGACCTTTCCCAAGCTTCGCCTTCAAACCTTCAAAAGCTTCCAACCTATACTTATTAAGGACAAATAATGTACTAAGTATGGCATATGCAAAAACATGCAAAAAGGGACATTTTAGTAAAATAACAATTTTTGCAAATTAAGTAAAACATTCAAGAACATAACAACAAAACACTATAAGAATCATAATTTAACACTTAAAAAAGAATTTCCATAGTTTTAAACTCAAAAGAACACTTTATAGTAAACTTACAAATTATTACAGTGAACTAGCTAGGATTTACAGTGAATTACAACACTTTAAAGTAGTGAACTTCAAAAATATTGCCAATGAGGACTAAGCACCATTTCTGTTGGAGTTTCCCTTCAAAGGTCATCCTAACACTCACTAAGGTAAGGCATGAGAGAGTACACATATACCTCCTTCAATACACACCGAAGCGATCCTTAGGAGTTCCTTCCTTTCGGCATACTCACCTCAGGATAAGAAGCACCCACTAAATGTCAATACAATAGAAGAACACCTAACAACACACCAAGAATTCCCTTTCGGAATGACTACTTTTTGCAATGACTAGATGGTGTCCCATCCCACCACCTACCCTAACTAGTACACTCTTTTAGAAGACTTGGCCCGAGACTCCCCTTTCGGAAGGTCCTACCTAGTGCAATGGATAGATAGCGTCACATATCACCACCTACCCTAAGTAGTACGTTCTTTTAGGAGACTTAGTTCATTATATTCAAATAAGATTCACCAAGACTCCCCTTTCAGATTGCCTATCTAGTGCAACGGATAAATAGCGTCCCATTCCACTACCTACTCTAAGTACAACACTCCTTCAGAAGACTAAGCACATTATTTTCTTTGTGGGAGTTATCTTAAACAATATAGAGCATGTGAGCTACACATTGAATCAATATATTAACCCCTATCTGATGAGGGATCCTCACTTGTCTTGAATGAGGTCATTCTCTTAGGTTTTACATGGCTTTCCCAATAGCAACACCTTTGCGGGCGCATAGTTAAGAGATAAGGAGATTGCTACTAAGTAACTCATTCTCTAATAACAAGGAGTACTCATCACAAGAGGTACATTAGAATAAAACACCTCAACTTAAGAAGTGTAACAACCTCTTCTTCATATCCTCTCGGTGCTAGGCATAACTTCCTACAAATTCTCAACATCATAAACTATAGGTTAAGGATAACTAGTGAGCACCAAATTTCAACTCACGAAGGGAATTCATCCTCCAACCTATCTTACAAAGCTCATGGGATGTAGTGGGGTTGCTACTACACACTTCATCTCAACTCACGAAGAGTGTTCACCCAAAAACTCCCCTTTAGGACTTAACTTAGCTTCACTCATTCATTCAAGTGTTAGTGTGTGTACATGTGAGCACACCTTGCGCATAAGCTTCATTTCATTCACATTTAACTTCTATATATTATTAGACCTTCATTAATCACATCACACATTTAACATGATTCACATAATCATATAAGTCCGTTAGAGATAATCCTTAACATACATCTCATAACAAGCTTCATAACATAATTAACAAGAATAACTTCATTCAACCATACACTCTAGTCTACTTCACATAATAGCTTCATAAGGCATATTTAAAAAATATAACATTATTATCATCTTATGTCAAATAAAAATCCTTCATAGTCTCATTCATAATAAGCTAATGACTTTACATTCATACAATTGAAGTAAACACTGCCACCAAGTAGGGGGACCATACCACTCAAGAGCATTTTCAAATTAAAGATAATCAACATAACCAACTAACCATTATAATATTTCATCACCTATAATATTTTAAACAATATTTCATCATAATTTAGCCCTTAGCGCAGTAGCTAAACCTCAATAACAACATAAGGAAACCAAAGTTCAAAGATTACAAAACTAAGCTCATTTAACCCATTTCTTAAGCCAACATTAGGTGAAAAGCATTAACATGATTTTGTTGAAGTTTTAACCTTAAAATACTCAACTAACATTAGAAACATCGTTATTAAGTCATTTAAAACGTTTTCATTCAAGACCCATATTTAAATTTGTAGATAGAAGAAACTAGGGTTGAAAACTCTTTTGGAATCTTTTTGAAAGGGGATCCTTGAATGGAAGAGACTTCAAGGATGGATTCCATACATCACATTAAATAAATACCATTTTTTTTATGAATAAACGACTACTAACAACCCTCCAATAACTTCTTGACTTCTAGCTTCCATGGTGACTTGACAGAGTCTTCTAAGATAGAGAGTTTTTGGGTTTTAGGAAGAGGGGTCTAAAAAGAGGTCTTAGGGTGTAGAACACTTCAAAATATCTATTAAAACCTAAATCAAACGTCCTAGGGTCATAAAATACTTGGGGTGAATTTACCAAACACCCCAAGCCATGGACGTTTTTTCACAACTTTTGCAGGTCTCACAAACGAGACCAAACCAATTGACCGTCTGTCCATCAATGGACTGTTGGTGGGGTCTTCTTGGTTGATACTTAGCTCCATTTGGAGAATGTACAACCAAAATTGCAGTTCCAATCAATGGACCTAGACGACCCGCCGTTGGTTGACCTACTGGCCATCGTTTTGTCTTGTTAGTGGACACTACCTAAGCAGTTTTGGCATATGCAAAAACATGCAAAAAGGAACATTTTAGTAAAATAACATTTTATGCAAATTAAGTAAAACATCAAAGAACATAAAAGAAAAACACCATAAGAATCATCATTTAACACTTAAAGAGGAATATCCATAATTTTAAACTCATAAGAACAATTTATAGTAAACTTACAAAATATTACAGTGAACTAGCTAGAATTTCCGGTGAATTACAAGACTCCAAAGTAGTGAACTTCCAAAATATTGCCAATGAGGAATACACGTCATTTCCGTTGGAGTTTCCCTTCAAAGTTCATCCTAAGACTCTCTAAGATAAGATATGAAGAAAGTACACATATACCTCCTTCAATGCATACCAAGGCGACCCTCAAGACTTCCTTCCTTTTGGCATACTTACCTTAGGATAACAAGCACCCACTCACTAACAATACAATAGAAGAACACCTAACAACACACATAGAATTCCCTTTTGGAATTCCTACTTAGTGAAATAAGTAGATGACGTCACGACCTACCCTAAGTAGTACACTCTTTTAGAAGACTTGTCACCCCAAGACTCCCCTTTCGGATGTTCCTACCTAGTGCAATAGATATATTGCGTCCATCACCACCTACCCTAAGTAGTACGTTCTTTTAGGAGACTTAGTTCATTAAATTCAAATAAGACTCACCACGACTCCCATTTCGGATTTTCTACCTAGTGCAATGGATAAAGAGCGTCTCATTCCACTTGCTATCCTAAGTAGAACACTCCATTAGAAGACATAGCACATTTGTTTCTTTGTGGGAGTTAGCTAAACCAACATAGACCAAGGCATATTTTTTAGCTTTTACAATCCTCACAGACGAGACCTAACCAATGGACCGTCTATCCATCAACGGACTGTTGATGGGGTCTCGTTGGTTGATTTTTAGCTCTACTTGGAGCATGTACAACCTAACATATAGTTCCAATCAATGGACCAAGGCGAAGGCCGTTGGTTGACCTACTTGCCTCCGTTTGGTCTCGTTGGTGGACATTGCCTAGGAAGTTTTGGGTCCAAGTCATAAGCCCTTCTCTAGGGCACCTTGTGGGTCCTAAAGCGGGGTCGTTCCCTAAAGTTAAGCCCCTAAACTAAGTCATCTAGGTCTTAGGAACATCCCACATAAATTTCAATTAAAACGAACACGTAAAACTCTCTCAAACACACCAAGACACACGAGTTGTATCTAAGGCACACCTTTCGAACATCTTGGACGTTCTCGGACATTTGATCTCTAAACTTAACCAAACTTCACACAATGCCTAATAACACTAAATTAACTCATTTTAAAACAAAAATAAAGCAAGAAAAATTCACGAGGATCTAGTTCACCTTAATTCGTTTTGGGGCATTGCAATAACATATGGAGCATATTCAAGTAACATCAACCATATGAATATTATCACTTAGACCCCCTACCAAAGGTTGTCCTAAGATCCACTTAAGTAAATTATGAAGCAGCCACCCATACAACCCCTTCACACACACCTTGGTGATCCTTAAGAATACCCCAAGTAAGGATATTACTTTTTATCACATAGCACATAGTTCCATATTCAATAAGTGAGCCTTTTCATCATTAAGACTATCTAACAAAGGTTACTCTAAGACTCACCTAAGTAAGACATAAAGATACCACCCAAACACCCTCTCTAAGCCCACCTAAGCAATCCTCGAAGCTACACTAGACAAGAAATTTTCTATTCAACATGCTTTCATTAGGATAATAATATTTATTTAAATCCATACAAGAGACAGTTAATCAATTCGATTACTTCAAATAATGGTTTTGGAAGACCTAGGGAACTCATCCAAGCATCTTCAAGGCCTACTCGTTCCATGTGTAGATATCATCCCATTCCTCTACCTACACATTGTAGAACCAACCAAATACTAGAATGCACATCTCACATGTTGAGAATAGTCACTAACATACATAGATTATACTAGTTAGGTATGGAATCCGGAGTCTAACCTACCCCGTGGAGGGTGTTGTACTTGCCAAAGGTAGAACTAGGACACACCCATGTTGGCACATGGCTAAGCGATATCAAGGGCTTATTTTTAATCTAGTCTCATACTCAAATAGATCTACTACCACTAGCATATCCACTTTGTGCTTTGCCTTGGTTCTCATAAAGTAAGTTCATTCACATGAATTTGTTTGAGACGGTACCACGAATGGGTCCAATAGGGATGCCACTCAAAGTCTATTAGGATAGCTCATTCTTAACCTTGTTTTCATATTCAAGGCTCCATATAAGTCTTTAATATAAGGGCACCACTCTAGGTGTTCCGATCCTAGACTTTGATCATTTTTTATTCATTCATGCACATACATTCTTACATACATAACAAGGGTTCTTAAGCCTACAAAGTCAAGATATCATCTTCAGGTAGCTTTCATGTATCAAGAAGATGTTCCAAAGTCTACCAATGAATACACAACATTCTCATATAAGACACTTCTTAGTGCTTTATCATCAAATATGATCACTTAGAGAAGAATCATAACATGAGAATCCATATAAGATCATGTAGACACCACATGAGTACTTCACTCCATACCTTAACATTATACATGATCATACTTATATCCCATAATCCTTCACTATACTCATACATATAAGCCATGACACCTTAGACCTAGCCATATAACTTTACATTATCAATTTCACATAATTAACTTCATATTATACTTTCACATGAACCCAGACAGGAACTACTGCAATTCACATTATAATTCTGACGTGGTCATGATCGTAATAATATACAACACATAAGCACTACCATCATAAGTGGATCATACCATTCAATATTAATTCTCATCAATTCTATATTAACTAAGGGATTAGGTCAACTTACCTTCTTCTAGTAGCCAAGATCACCATTCCTTAACATCTCTAGCAATTCACAATATAATAGCATAATTTTCCATAGAAATCAACAGTAAAACATAATATAAACTCAATTCTATCATCTTTAAATCATAAGCAATAAACCCACTTCATAGCCAAATTTAGAGATCTGAGAAAATCAAGGGTTCATATATATTTTTATTGGAAACATCAATTTAACATTAATAATATCACATCTAATCATTTGAAATCGCTTAATGCAAGACCCCTTCGATTAGAGTGAAATTTGGACTTTATTATAAACTTTTAAATCATTCAAAATCACATTGAAATTGGCTCTGAGGTGATATATAACCATAGATAAAAAAACTACCATACCTTATTAGATGAAATATGAAGAGAATTCAAGAAGAAAGACATTAGAATCCACAATCTTAGCTCCATTCCTTGAGTTTCTATGGGGTTTGACAGAACTTTACAAGGAGAAAGGGTTTTGATTTTGAAAAGTGAAGTCTAATTCTAGGTCTTAGTGTTTAAAAACTCCTAAAATACCTAACTAGACATAAAATAATAGGCCATACATTCATAATGTTTTGGGGTGACTTTACATATCATCCCAATCTTGGCCAAAATATTGCAGGAAAACACGCCCTAAACGACGCCGACCATCTACTAGCCGTAGATGGTGTGACGCCCCATTATTAGGGTCTGTCGTTTGCTGAAGAGACAAAAATTGTGAAGCCCTTGAAGGTCCAATTGACGCCTAAGGTTAACGAGCCGTGGTTTGAACAACTGACCATCCCTTGTGGCCGTTGTTTGGCACTGCTTGGAAGTATCTAGGCTAAGAGATGAGGTCCCCTTCTAGGGACCATTTTGAGTCCTAGGTGGAGTCGTACCCAGACGTTAAGCCCCTAAACATGCTCATATAGGTATTAAGGTTCCTTATAATAAATGTAGACACCAAACGACTTATCAAACATGCATAGGTAAATTAGAACAAAGATAAGCACCTAGATGACTAGTCGTCGAAAGTATGGGTCGTTCCTTGACGTTTGACTTTAAACTCAACCGAACTGACCTAAAAACTAATTTACACATTAAATTAGTTAGTCAACAGTCATTAAAAGACAAGTGAATCTCTTGTTCAACCTAGTTCATTTTGCGGGTCGTTAAACTGCATTGGTGGGTTGAATATCCTTTGGTGTTCAATATTTGGCTTGCAATCTCTATCAGGTTGAATCTTATGAGTGCAAATACCGGGAGGGAAACCCACTATGCAATGGTCCACCTTACAACTTTGATATACCTTCACAACACTTGAAGGAATAATTTGATCACCCAATCAGGCAAATCTGATGTAATAATTGTAGGAAATGTATTATTCTCCCCCCAAAAGGCATAAAGAAGATGGGCACGAATAACTTTTATCTATAGAATAGGTTGTTCTTCAATTGACGTATTTGTGGGGGGATTTTCTTGATATTTGGAATTAATATCCAGATTCAATGGAGTTTTAGAATACCCTGCTAAACCTGATAAAGATGCCACTATCACTTCATATCCTTGAATAACAATTTCATCACAATAGCAAGTCCGAATTCAAGTGGATCACTCATACACATGAAGTGGCTTACACTATCTAGTACTTTATCAATAACATCATGGAGATAAAATGATTATCAATCGGGTGTTTCATGGATTTGCTCACGTTAAAAGTCACTTCAATTTCATTCACCCAAAATTTTAATTTTTCGCTCTCGACATCTAAAAAATCTCTTCCAGTTGCGTAGACCGATCTTCCCAAAATAATAAGAATCTAATAATCTATTTCACAATCTAAATGATAAAGTCATACGAAAAGATAAATCAATCAACCGTTATGAAGATGTTGTATAATATCACCAAAAGCTGTTTGATTGATCGATCTGCTATAAAAATCTCATTTTTGTGGCTTTTGACTCCCAACCTACGTTATTTATAAATTTTATATGACTTAAAATTGATACTTGCTCCTAAGTCGCATAGGGCTTCATCGAATTGAAGAATTCCAATAGTGTAAGGAATTGTGAAAGCCCTAGGGTCATCTCTCTTCTTGATCAACTAATTTGTATAGATGGCACTATAATTATGAGAAATCTCAATAGTATCAAAATCAAAGATCCTTTTCTCAGTGACAATCTCCTTTATGAATTTTGAGTATCTCAGCATTTCAAATAATGCTTAAGTTAGAAGAATTTTTATTAATAAATACTTGAACACTGATAAAAATTTCTTGAGCTTCTGATCGTTATTCTTCTTCTTGAGACATTGAGGGAACGGAGGTGATATTTTTGACAAAGGCTAATAACATTTGGATTGGTGGAAATCTATTTCTCAATCTCTTTTTGTGTAACCTCTTCTTCTATACTTTTTTTTGTAACACCCCGTAGCCAAAACAAACCAAAAATGAGTTTTTCAGAAAAATCTGCAGGTGCTACCAACGGTGGCATCGACGGACCCTATCCTGAACAAAGATCCGTCCTGCACAACCAACGATGAGATGAGAAACTTCCAAAAACTTCAGCCTAGAAAAATTGGTTAAGTCTTGGACGACGGACGGACTTACGGTTCGTTGGTCAAATGATGATCCGTAGTCCGTGACTGTCGATCAAGACTCCCTTCAACCACTCTATAACAAGAGCTATGGAGGTCCGTAGGTGGAAAATTTTCAGCCAATTAAAGGGTAATGCAGTTGGGTCAACTTAAAATGATAATAACTCTTAGCACAAAATGAATTAGGTCTCTCATAAACCACCCACAAATAGATAATTGAATTATCTTTCCATAACCGTCGACCTTGGTTATGCCCATTTTAGTAAAGGCCTTTCGAACAGGACCTCATGACGGACCCAATGATGGGGCGTCGGGTGCACGACAGACCGTTAGTCTTGGCCGTCATGAGGCCCGACAGTTACCTTCCTAGGGGTCTTTTGACCTTTTCCACTCCGTTTAAACCCTAATTTACGTTGTTTTGACCCTAAATCATCAGATTTTAGTCAGTTTAAGCCAAGAAACATTATTAAAACATATCCAAGTCAAATCATTAAATAAAAACGTTGAAAATTATAACCTAGAGAGGAGAAAAAATTTCATGATTAAACCTAGGGTTTTTACAACTTTGATATAACTTCATGAATTTATTAAATATATGTTCCAAATCAGATTATCATGTTATTACTCAGATAATCGCATGAATTTTAGAACACTAACTTTGTATTTCTTTAGTTCTTGAAATAGATGCCTTGTGCTTAGAAACTTTAGACATACATACCTCAATTATAAATGCAAAATTACCAGATTAATTGTTGCATTCTAGGTTTGCATGTTCAGTTTCGAGCTATCCAGTATTGACAGAAATTCACATATAATTAGCTAATTTACAAAATTCATTAGGATTAGCATAATATCGAGTTGGACTAGGGTTTGACGTACCCAACAGTCCCAGAACTGCTAGCCAAGTAAATTGTAAGTCACCTAGTGGGCAATAACTTTAGTGATCACGCTGGCATGCCTTTATACCTTTGGCAGGGTATATTGGGCCCTCTTGATGGGGCGTATAATTCGGATTCCACATTTAGAGCATGTGGTTTTATTATCGGTTATTAGTAGCTCCCACAGTTCAGTCAAACTCTCTACATTGACCATTTATCAGTATATTCAATTGACCATTTATCAGTATATTTAGTATTCAGTTTTAACATGTTATTAATTGGTCATTGCATCCAGTTAGCTCAGAAATCAGCACATCACGTTTAGATTATTATACTTTTTTTTGTGCTTGTTCTGTTATGTTTTATTTCATCTTTACTCTATCCTGCATGCTCAGTACCTTTCAAGTACTGACACATACGTGCGCTAAATCTTCTCATGATGTAGGTTCAGGTTCTCAGCATCCAAATCACACATAGATCGATTTCCTGATCTCCAGTTCAACAAATTAAGTAGTGAATCCTCATTTTCTGAGGACAACAATCATGAGTTTCATTTTAGTCTTTAGTCATTTAGTTTCAGTTTTTTCTAGATTTAGCTGTGGCTTGTCCCAGTATTTGTAGTCTAGTTTAGAGGCTATTTTCAGACCTAGTTAGATTCAGCTTAGTATTGCATTAATATTTCTTTTGTATTAAACATATTGTTTTCAAACATCTCAGTTATAGTATATGGGTATTCCCAATCTTTTCATTTTTAGTATGATTTAGCTTGGGATCACTTGTGGTCCTACGTTCTGTGTCCGCGTCTCGGGGGTAGCTCAGGACGTGACATTTTTCTTCTTCATGGTCTTGATTTTCTATATTTCATAGGGCATTCCGTATGCATATTTTTCTGCCACTAGTAACCATAGTTAATTGTCTACCATCATCTTTTGTTGCAGTTCTTGGTTCCAATTGTGTTGCATGTAAACTCAATTGTCCTTCAAGTGCTCTAACTACATTCGCGTGAGAGTTGTATTTATTTTTCAATGATGCGAAATTAGTTTTCATTTATTTTAACAAATCATCCGACCCCTCTACCTTATCAAGAATGCGTGACAACAGATCATTTATTTTGTCTCTTCCTAGAATGAGATTGATTCTTTTCATATTCTTCTCTCTTTGACAATATGAACTTTGCTCTTCTCCTTTTTGATAGTTCAAACTATGATTTCCACCTCGCCGTGAATAACATGATTAGAAACCCTTCTCGTATTACCTGATGTTCCAACCTCGATTTTCTCCCGTCTTTGACTCACCAAAGAAGAACCCTTCATAATTTAAAATACATGTTTCCTTCATATGATTTGGTAATGACTCCATTTGAGTTAGCATCTTCTTATGTTGTCATCCCTCTCTCTTTCTTTGTCTATTTTCTCTTGTGTCATTCTAAAGCGAAATGGAGAGACTTGATCCTCTTGGGTGTACCAGCTTAGTTTACTTTGATCATATCATCGAGAAGAAATATGGACACGGCAACTGATTTTGTTATTATTCCGGCCCGTAGTAATTGATCTGCCATTCGTTTATTAACTGATTTAAGACTTTAGTAGATGTATTGGAGTAATATATCACTTGGAAACCCATGACTCAGACATTTTCACAAGAGTTTCTTAAACAGTATCCACATTTCATGAATTGGTTCTCCCTCTCTGCTTAAATCCTTGAATGTCATCACTCAGTTGTGTCATCTTTCATAGGGTAAAAATCTTGCGTTAAATTCTATAACCAAGTCCTTTCATGATGCGATAGAGCCTTTTGTAACTCAATAAAAAAATTTTCGTCTCCCTAGTCAATGATAGTGGAAATAATTGAAGCCTGATGGACTCTTCTGACAGATTCTTAAATTACAAAGGAGTGCAAACCTGTGCAAAGCTTTATACATGTTCATGTGGATCTTCATAAACTATCCTCCATATAAACTCTGGAATGTTGGAGATGGAGTGTCGTGCTAGTAACCTCAAACATTGCATTCTTATCAGCATGTGTCGTGCAAATTGCACCCATCTTACCCACTGAGCAGGGTTATAAATGATATTATTATCATCTATATCGTCCCAATGAAGAACAAAACCCATTTGATGACCTGCTTAGCATCCATTTCCGCCGTTCACACTCATATTTCCTGTTTTCAACACAAACAGGACAAACAAAGATAAAAGTTAAGTTAGTTCTACTATAACTAACAAGAAATTTTTTTAACTTAACTAAAAATTCTCAATTAACACCAATATACGACAATGACACCATTTTGAGTTGACGTATAAGGACACTTTATCCTATTTTAAGTGTCGACAGTCATTAGTTAGTGATATAATCGAAGTATATGAGTTGGGATCGGATACGACAAGGAGTGGTAACGAGAATAATCATCCAAGTACAAATTAATTCAAATTAGTCATAACTAAAAGACTTTTACGATTAAAAACATGATAAATCAAAGAGGTGAGAGAAGTGTCAATTATCAAGAAGAGTTTATTTAAACAATTATAAAATAAAAACAGAAAAAATAGAGATGTGAAAATGGAGACGAGTTTCTTGTGATGTGATTGGAATATGGGCTTAAAAAACAAAGGGGTACATGCTA